>NC_060269.1:129287461-129887461 GCF_021613505.1 Equus quagga
GCTTTTTCCAGTGATTATTAACCCTTCCTGTGTCAGGGGCGGCTACAGTTGCCATAACACAATATCAGAGACTGGGTGGCTTAAACAACAAAAATTTATTTTCTCACGGCTCTGCAGGCTGGAATTCCAAGATTAAGGTGTTGACAAGGTGGGTTTCTCCTGAGGACTCTCTCCATGGCTTGCAGATGGCCCCCTTCTGGCTGGGTCCTCGCACAGTTGTCCCTCGGTCTATGTTGCCTATGTCCTAATCTTCTCCTCTTATAAGGACACCAGTCAGATTGCATCAGGGCCCATACATATGACCTCATTTTACCTTACTCACCTCTTTAAAGGGCTTATCTCTAAATACAGTCATATTCTGTGGCACTGAGGTTTAGGACTTCAACATACGAATTTGAGGGTGGGACAAAATTCAGCCTATAAGGGTTCCGTTATTAAAAATATTGTTAGATTGATGGCTCAGCCCTGTGGCCTAGTGTTTAATTTTGACACACCTAGTGGTTCCCTGGCGTGGAAATACAGCACTCATCGGTGGCCATGCTATGGCAGCAATCCACATAAAAATAGAGGAAGATCGGCACAGATGTTAGCTCATGACAATTCTTCCTCAGCAAAAAATGAAAAAAAGAAAAATAGTGTTAGATGGTAAATAATTATGAGAAAGGCAATCCGATGACTTAAATTCACCTTAGAATATCAGTGACTGTAGAAAATTGTAGTGAGTGTAAGGGCAGAAAGCACCTCAGAGTCATGGGGAGTGTGAGAGTGTGGAAGGTCACACAGGGCAAACCCTAACTATTGTATTCTTTTCCATAGACCTGGGTTTTTTCAATTTAAAAAGCAGATGCACATAGATATTAAATAGTCAAGGACACGGTGGGAACCAGTGCTATGTTTATTAGAGGCTTACAAAGTCTCCAAACTTTATTGTACCAAGAATCACTGAGAAATTTTATTAAAGGTTCAGATTCCTGCACTCCAACCTCAGAGCTTCTCATTCCCGTGTCTAGATGGGACCCAAGAATCTGTATTGTAAGAAACACCCAGGGACTGGCCTGGTGGAGCAGTAGTTAAGTTTGCATGCTCCACTTTGGAGGCCCAGGGTTCGCAGGTTCAAATCCTGGGTGCGGACCTATGCACCACTCATCAAGCCACGCTGTGGCAGCATCCCACATAAATAGAGGAAGATTGGCACAGATGTTAGCTCAGTGATAATCTTCCTCAAGCAAAAAGAGGAAGATTGGCAACAGGTGTTAGCTCAGGGCTGATCTTCCTCACCAAAAAAAAAAAAAGAAGAAGAATCATCCAGGAAAATTCTGATAGAGATAACCATGGAGACATTTTGAAAAACAGTGACATAAATAAATGCTAATTTTGGTTTATTCATCAAAAATATTAAAGCTTGCTCTCAGAAAAGGGATATTGTCTGGCTACTTTAATTTTATTTTTCTGAAGGACTCTGTCTCTTACTAGCTTTCTTACTTACATCAAGTTAGTGATGCTCTCTCTCCTTGAAATCTCCATCTGTAAAATGGGGATATTAATAACATCTGCATTATAGATTGTTAAACAATTTAAAAATAAATATTTTAGACAATGCCTCACATATAATAATTGCTCAATTAATCTTAGATATTACTATATGGAGAAAGGCAGAAGAAGATGTCAAAGTCAAGGAAAACTTAGGGTATAGTATGTATTCATACTCAGAAAGAAATAGACACAGAGTTAAACAATATTGAATTAGTAGACCAGAATCCTGAATGAAGACATCAAGAAAAGGTCAAAAACAAAACTTTAGGAGGAGAGGGAGGGCAGAGGTATGGTGACAGTTAAGAGATAAAGGGAATTAGTATTCATTGAGAATTTTCCAAGTATCAAACTCCTTGCAACAGAATTCTTAACTAAAATATTTTTAAAAACTAGAAATAGGTTATATATTACCTATTTTACATACCAGAGTACTAAATCTCAGAGAATAATTAATTGGCAAACAAAAAAGCCTGATTAGTAAAGGAAAAGCTCAAAATTTTGTCTAATTGATGCAAGAATCAACACCACCACCAAAGGAAATTTCTAGGCAATTTCCACTTCACCCTTCTGCCCTATAGTACCAATAAAATCTGACTAATCTGTTAGCAATGATTTTAAGTAATCAGAAATCCTGTTCCCTAAGACTTTGTGCCACACTCCTCCAAACTTCTCTAACAATCGAAATGCACAAAGACGGGCAATCAAAATCAACATGTTTTCTGGGTGTCATTTGATAATATAAAACATGATGATATAAAATGAATTGTATTACAAAATTTTGATGTACAATGCATATTCTCGCTCAAAATATCTTTCGCCTGTGAGGAGGGAATTGGGGTCTCAGTCATTTGGGGCTTTAAAAATACTTCTTGTTTGAATAGGGCAGTCTGAATAAAGTTTGTAAATCTCACACAGCAAATAGACCCATAGTATAAAAATAAACCTAGCAATGGAATTATTAAAAGTTAAGCAATTCATATAGATCATTTCTTGAACCTTGAATGGGTTGCTCCACTTCACTTAGCATTAGAAGCCACTGAATCCTTTATACAATGAGCTGCAGCAGTGAAATCAGAAATCAGGGCAGCAGAGAGTGCTTGTAATTCATTGCTTTTGTTATTTAAAATTGCGTTAACCACCAATCGCACATCCAGATATCTTAAAAGGGCAATATATTATTATCTCTCAGGAGTTGTTTTGCAGACTGAGTTCAGAGAGCAGTTCTTGTTCCTAATGTCTCACGCAGTTGCTGTTAAACGGCAGTTGGGTCTGGAATGATCTGAAACTTGAATGGACTGGACTAATTCAAACGTCTGGGGCCTCAGCTGAGGAGATCGGAACAACTCAGGATTGGCTGATCATCTCTTGCTCTCAACACTGCATTTTCATTTGTTTAGCTTGGCCTTCTGCACAGCGTGGAGATCTCAGGGTGGTCAGAATTTTCATATGGGGACTAGCTTCCCCAGAACATGTGGTCCAAGAGAGATGAAATAGAAACTACCAGGCCAATTAAGCATTGAATCTGGAAATGGCACAGCACCTGTGCCGTATTCTATTGGCAAAGTAGTCACAGCCCTGTTCTCTAATCCTGATTCAAGAGAGTAGAGAAATGGTCCCCACTACTTGATGGAGATGTAGCAAGTCACACTGCAGAAGAGCATGAGGGATGAGAAATATCACTGTGGCCATCTTGGCTGGATAAAATCAGTGAAGGAGAACCATCATAAGAATTATGGACTAAGAAACTTAATGGAATTAGATGTTACACAAGTGTGGTAGGATCCAGGGAAATAATGATCCAAAAATAGAAGTTGGACAAATAGAAAACAAATGTATAGAATTTTCAGGGACATATTGAAGCTAGTTACATTCAGCTTCGAGCACAGAAACATAAAGTTGACTGGTGTAGAAGTCTGTGGAAAGATAGTGGCTCTTTGCTTTTTGTGGCTACCTCCTCTCCGAGTTTTGTAACAAAGCATCTGGGGTTGAGCTTGGGGTTGTTGTTAGTAGCATGGCTGGTAGTAAGTCATTTCTCGGAGCTGGATGCAGAGCAGGCAAGAGCAGGAACAAACTGGAAAACATCTGCACTATTCTGTCTCTCCAAGACAATATGCCTATCTCAAGCCTAATGTCTATTTCTTCACTCTGCCTCCGAGTATTCATCCATTCTAAATCGGAATCAGAGAGGAAAGAGGTTTCTGGGATGTATACTTCCCCATATAACCAAGTTAGCCATAGAACAATAGAGCACATGTATTCAATGACTCTGATCAGGGCTTACAAACATGTCTACAAGTGACAATTATTTAAAGAATCTTACCCAGTCAGGAAAAATCACTGAATGATGGTTCTTTGTTTGTTTCTTGGGTTTTGAGGGATTTTTTTGAGATGGATAACTAAGTACTGGTAAAGCATCTATGTGGGTGCATTAGGACTCATTAAGTGTATGGTCTGCCACACTGATAAATTTTTCCAAGTGATTTTGTATTGCTTTAATATTAGTCATCTAACTACCTCTTCACTCATTCCTTCAACACACTTTTATTGGGTACTGCTTACTGCATGCAAGTTATTGTGTACCTCTGAAGGCTTTCTTAACAAAGTTGAAACATTGTCCTCCATTATTTTATGCATATTTTATATTGTTGAAAGCCATTTTGAATAAGGAATTCATATATTTGCATTGAATCATAATTTGGGGAAGGACTGTGAAAGGTTATTCAGGCAAAACTACTCCTAAATCACTGGTTCCTTCCATATTTCCCCAGAGTAGCTGGTGCAATCAGCACCAGTGCAATGAACCAACCTGAATGATGACACGTCAACCACCATTAATAGCTGAATTGATACACAAAGGTTCCAGGCGGTGCACATTAGTCCTGGAAGTGGATTCAAATATGTTAGAAAATTGTTTCCCATTTCAATCTGACTTTTTTTAAAGTATGTGATTTAACATCTCGTCAATGCATTAGTGCTGTGATTACCACCAAGGAAAAAGCACGTTTGTAAAGATTTCCTTGCCTTACTTTGTCTTGATGTGTAAGTTGAAATTATTTTAGCTTTTAGGAACATAAATGGTTTGACATTTCTCCTTTTTTTTTTTCTCACTTTTAATTTCGAACTAGCAAACCCCCTCCATGAGCAAGATAGAAATGCCACATCATTGTTCTGTACAAATAATTTCAGCAAACTGAGAGATTGCTTAGGAACCATGTATATTCAGGACTTCTTCCTCCATATGATTAATTATCCATAACATCCTCAATCAGACAACAACTTATTTCAATTTTACACAAAGGAACTAAGTTGAGTTAAAGAGTGAGAGAGTGGGAATGAGAACGAGAGAGAGAGAGATAGAAATAGAGAGCTTTGTTTTTCATGATTATCTGCCAATTAGACATTAATTTATTGGAACCTTAAATGTTACCTTAAGAGGTTATCTTTTCCACTTACTTTCTACAAGTACAGTAGGGGCTATGTAACATTCTAAATTTGTGTGATTTTTGACTACTTAGGCAATAGATCAATCAAGGAAGAAAATACATAGCCATTTGGCTTTTAGTCTCAAAAATGAAATTTTTAAATTTTTAAAGCTATAACATGACTGTAAAATTAAATGAATTTTAGTCTTTATGTCAGCAATTTTGAATTAATTGACAAAAACACAGCCTTAAATGACTGTATTTTTCAGTACAACATATTCCAAAACCTGCCTTAGGAGTCATTTAAAAATAAACTCTCTTTAATATTATTTATTTATTTATTTATTTATTTATTTATTGAGGAAGATTAGCCCTGAGCTGACATCTGCCACTAATTCTCTTCTTTTTGCTGAGGAAGGCTGGCCCTGTGCTAGCATCCGTGCCCATCTTCCTCTACTTTATATGTGGAAGGCCTAGCACAGCATGGCATGCCAAGTGGTACCACGTCTGCACCCAGAATCTGAACCAGCAAATCCCGGGCTGCCGAAGCGGAATGTGTGCACTTAACTGCTGTGCCCCCGGCGCCAGCCCAATATTTTTTTATTTCCTGTTTAAAAATAATGAATGCACCCAACCTTCCCATATTTTTATTTCTAAAGTTCAAAATTCGATCCCAAAGGATGACAGATATTATTTATACTGTATATAACACAGGCATTATTTCTTAATTTTCTCATATTAGCAGCTGGTATATTTAAAAACTACAAATATCACAAAACCTAAAACATCAATTAAATTCTGCCTCTTTTCTCATGTCCAATGTCACAAAAGGGCCACACTCTTAGTTTAGTTCATGAATATTGTAATATAGATGATTTTTACATCAATCCTTCACTGATCTCCTTATCACCAGTCTCTTGTAAGTTCAACTTTGCTAAGCATTTTAAATACATTATCTATTCTAACGCATTACACACAGGCATGCACACCTGCACGTGTGTGCACACACACACACACACACACACATTCCAGATCATTCAGCAAGCATGTAGCAGAACTTGCACTTGAATCCAGGTTTTTTGATTCCATGATATACCGATTCTCTTAAGCAACACACTCTGCTCTGACTTATGTTTGTCTTTCCACAAGACCACGAGCTCTGTGAGGACAACAACAATATATTACTTTCCTTCAAATACCCAGGGCTTATCGTAGAGCCTAGAGCAGAGTTGTAAATCAATAAATATTTAATAAATAAATGTATTTAAATAGGAAAATTATATTGGGTTTTTCATGCTAGATTGAGGCTAACAAAATACTAGCCTACCTACCCAGAGTCTATTAGGCAAATGCATTTAGTACATACTTTACTGCTGCATTTAGTGTTTCCAGGTGATATTTTAGGGCCAATGAATAAAATTACATGTAGAATATTTGAGCAATTACGGGAAAAAGTCTGATGGTCAGAACTGTCCTTGATGGTAGAAAATTCTTTATCAATGAAGTTATTTGGGCAAAATGTGAACTGATCACTGGAGCTGACCATTAGAGAACAAACAAGAATGGAAAGGATTATTAGACTATATACAAATTAAGGCCGTTTCATTCGCAAATATTTTTTTCTATTTTGTTTCATAATTGAGTCCATAAAATAACTCAATTTCCTGCCACAGTTTCCACAAAGAGGTGACAGCAGAGAAAACACTCATTAGATTGTGCATCATCAATTCCTTTCCCTTTCAATTAGGATTTAAATTCTTTTAAAACTGATTTTATCTGAATAAAGGCGTTTACAATGTTCAGGATCCAGATGACAAAATAGCAGACCTCTGGGGATGACTATGTATATTTGTGCCACAGCTGCCAATGTTAAGAAGCCCTGAAACATGGTCCAGCAACATAACAAATCAAAAGTGACACAGTTAATTCAAGGAAAGGGGCCAACATACACTATGTAATCCTTTTTTTGCTGACTCGCACAAGAGCAAACATCAGTATGTAATGATGCATTATGACACAAAATAGCAGGGGTTAGGGGCAAGAACAGACTGAAATCTTTTCTGCAGCATTTTAGAAAGATTCAGAGCCGCTTACCGCCCTTTTTTGCTGGCCTAAGCATGAATCAGTTTAACAGCTCAATTTACTATGTTATTGCTCATGGAGAGAATGAAAAAATATATCAGATGCTCTAATAAATCTATATAAGTGAGAAATTAGCAATTTTCAATTGTGCACAGAGAGAATATTTGGTTTTTCAAAAGTAATTTGGTATCCTAGAAAAAAATGAATAAAAATGTATTCTTCACTAAAAGGACAAAAGCATTGGTAAGTGAATGTGTTTGCACGTAAAAATGAAGTGATTTCTCATAGTCCTGAATTAGCTTCTGCAGAGATAGAGTAATTTTAGATTTATTTTCCATTTTGTAACAGAAAACTCCTTCTTATTCTACCAGTTCAATGTATTTTACATATATTTGGGCATTTTAGGACAATGAAATTGATGTCAAGTGGCAATAATTAGATATCAGTTGACTGAAGAAAACATTGCTTAAATGGATACATTGAAATCAACTCAAGTCAGTTGTCAGTCTGGTAAAACAATAAGACTTCTATAACAATCAGGTTACTTTAATCGAGAAGTGCGCAATCCCACAGGGCCCTGTTCAGTACTCCAGTTTAAATTCTCAAGTTAGAAACAAGTTAAATTTGGCTCATTATTTTTAAGGAGTGTTATAACTTAATTAAATAGAGCAGATATCTTCAAACTTGTATAGGAATATAGAGAGACAGGTAAAATAACTCTTCTGTTGTAGGATTACTGATAATACAGTGGGAAAAAACCCACCAAGGCAAATGCTAGGAGACCTAAGTTTTAATCTGGTTCTCTATTCTTTTCTTTTTCTTTTTTTTGATGAGGAAGATTGGCCCTGAGGTAACATCTGTTGCCAATCTTCCTCTTTTTTTTTCTCCCCAAAGTCCCTGTATAGAGTTGTGTACCCTAGTTGTAAGTCATTCCAGTTCTTCTATGTGGGATGCCACCACAGCATGGCTTGAGCGCAGTATAGGTCCGTGACCAGGATCCAAAGTGGCGAACCCTGGGCCGTCAAAGTGGAGTATACGAACTTCACCACTCCACCACAGGGTGGGCCCCTAATCTGGTTCTTATACTAATTTGCTCTATGAGTAGATGGAGACACGCTGCCAGGGAGTCATTTCTCCTCAGTGAGGCTCAGCTCCCAATTTCTTTGCATATCAATATATATACTTATACATGTTTATAAATGTAGAGTTTCAGATCCAATGATCTCTGAGGTCTCTTTCAACTTGAGCATTTGTGGGTATTTGTGATATTGCTTTTAGATACAATATTATTCCAAAGATAGCAAAGAGCATCCATATTGCTCATCACTTAAAAATATGTCGAAGAAGACACCAGAAGAGAAATTTTACATTCTGAGTTTGCGAACTCATTAGGATTTAAAACCTTAAGCAGAACGAGACAAAACACAGGGTAGTTCTTGAGTGAATTTTTACAAATTCAAGCCACGTGGAAAACATCTTGAAAATGCAGGATACAGCAAGAAACCGTTTACCTCTTAGTGAGTGGAGTCAGCAAATTGGCACAGAAATGTTGGCTGAATGAAGGTCTCTGTGGTCAGAACGATAGTTTTGGGTTCGGAAGTGGCCACTGACCAGCTGGGTGATGATGGACAAGCTACTAACATTTTGGGGGGCTTTATTTTCGTTATTTGAAAAATAGATATACATGCATTTAATTACACAGTCATTCTTTGGCTTATATGAAATAGAAACTAAGTACCTTGGCACTGGAAGATGTTTGCTGAATGATAATTCATTCTCCCTTGCGTGCAGTCTTTACCAAAGTCCTTGCAGTGGTTTTTTTGACCCATGTATTTAGAAGCTGTTTGATGGGAACATTTCAGTGTCCTAGAGGGTGGAAACAGCTTTTGCCCGTTTCAATTCACCAAGCCATTTAGTTCAAACTGGATTCAGACAAACCTGCATTTAAAAACTCAAAAGTGAGTGCACCGTAGACAATGCAGTATTTTGGGGTGTGTGGGGGGAGCATCTTCTCCTCCAGAGAGCTCCTAAAGCAATGCTGTGGTGCCTGAAGTGGAACTCAACTACACACTGAGAGTAAAAACAGTACATGTTAATCATGCTGAGAATTTTTCTGCATTGGAACAATAAGGCATAATTTTGGAAGCTAGAGACAGTTAATTCTGCTGCTCCTGTCAGGTGGCATTACTGGAAAAACTGCAGCACTATCTTTTTCCCAGGCAGAGGAAAAAATAACAGTAACAGTTAAATATACAGCATATTTTTATATGATTTTTAATCAAGTGCTAATGCTTATATCTTGATGCATTGAAAAATGCCTCTGCCAAGATTCCCAACTTCTTTGTCTCATCCTCCATTTGCATATTGAGTTTCTATTGTTTGTTTAATAAAAGAAATCTAAGGCACATCAAAGATACATTAGAGAGTCAAAATATTTGATAGTTATATATACATAGCATTTATAACTGGGTTATGTAATAAGATTTATCTATTTGCATTATAGTTTTTACATTTTTATATTTGGATACTTTTTTTGCACATCTTGCATTTGCTTTTGATTGAGTCTTCCTCTGACAAAATGATTAGCCAGTTATGTTTATGGCTAAGCATTATCCTGAAAGGAACAGAGCTCAGCATATTCGTAGGAGTCAAGTGACCGAAGATAGCGATGCACGGAGCGCTCTGGTCAGCGTTATGATCGTTTTAATTTGTGTCATGCTGGTATCTTCGATTCATTGGAGAGGACATGTGTCAAAAAACGGTTAAAAGCAAAATAATAAATTAAACATAGGCCTGGTACACTCTCTAAAGTGGGGGTTCTGCTGTGACCAGCGCTATTAGCCTAGCATCAACTGGAAAACACTGTCTTCGACCTCAAGAAAGTTACTTCGTAGACACATATGACTTAACTATACAACATTTGAGGAAGCACAAAATAATAGAAAATAAATTATTCCCAAGTGCTGAGAGGATGATGAATCATAATATGTGACAAGTTGTAAGGAGAAACCTAGAGACTGAGTTACAACCTCTAAACAGTGAATCGATACAGGAAGCAAAGTCAGGCAGGAGAACGCAGCCTGCTATGATCCACATTTTACTCAGACCACCAAGTCCAAAGTTATATATCACCTAAGGACTCAAGAGCAAGGGTTGCAGGGAGCTTCCAGCAGACAGCACTGAACACGGTTTCCTATTAGGGACTTCTGTAGAGAATGCAGTGGTATCACTTATAATTTTGCTTCTACAATTATTCTGCGAGAACAATTTATTCCATGTTTCCAAGAGAGGTATTATGTTAATGTAACTATGGCCAACATTTCTAAATTTCATCTACATTTGCATTTAAAGGCCCATTTCCCTCTAAATAAGGTTTTCTTGTTGCTATTCTTCTTTTTGTATTTTTTTGTTTGTTTCGTTTTTTAATGCTGAAAATCATGAGGAAGACCAACTGATGGAAGGGGTGGGGTGAGGGGAAAAGGAAATTTGTATTCAAGAAGGAATGAGAAAGAACGAGATAAATATTTTTTGAGGACATACCTCTGGAAAAAGTGATGGAAAGACATTTTTGCTGTCTACGAGCAGAGAGCAGGGAAACCTCACCACATCTCAAACCAGAGGGCTTCAGTAATTGGCTAATGGAAAAGAGTCATTGCATGGTAAAGTACCAGTCTGGGAGCTGGAGAAAAAGTTGTTCTCATGGATCTGCTGCATGGAAGAGACTGTGCGACAGTGGGAATGACTGCAGTGACTATGACAAGAGATGATGTACATTTAACTCTCCCTACATGCCTAGGTCTATGCTAATTATTTTCAGACACCATCACATCTCACTCTTTCACAGCCTCTCCAAGATTTAGGTACTATTATTATCAGTCCATTTTCAGAGAGGAGGAAATGGAGACGTTGAATGACAGTCAATAAGTCTCAGGCTTGGAGACACATCAGAAACACCTGAAGATATTTTAAAACTACCACCAGGGCTTGAGTTTAGAATCTCTGGGAGTTGGGGGAAGGCACTGATATTTTTTAAGCCCTCCAGCTGGTTCTAACAGGAAACGACTGTTGAAAGGCACTGAATTCAGTTGTTTCCCCAAGGTAACACAGTGAGTGTGGAGTGAGGATTGACACCCAGCGGGGCGGACTCTAAATGATACATTTGGTTGTCTATAACGTACATTTGAGGAAGCAACTGCAGGCTAGAATTGATGGTGTGGTTCACACCTGCTCCAAAATGATGACAGCATTTTATGGCAGGTCCTCAGCACCCTCTTCTTGGACACTCCTTCCTTAAAAAGCCTCCTGTGGCTTCTCCCTGCTCTAACTATAAAAAAAGATCTTTCACTCGGACTACAAAGACCAAAGCCCTGAGAACATGGCCTCTTCCTAGCCCTGCAGTCACATCTCCCTGGGAGATGCTCCTCAGGCAGGGGCTTTTCCCGTCTCCTGTCTCTAGGTTTTCCCAGAGGCTGTGGACTCTGCTTGGATTATGCTTTCTTTCCTTCTTCCCCAAATTAATCCCTGCTCTGCCTTTCAACTTTATTTCAAGGGTCACTTCTCAAGGAAACCATGATTTTCCTGGCCAGCTCCAAGTATCTGCTCTCTCCCATGCTCCCCACTCACCTTATGGATTCCAAGATTTCATTAGTTTCATCTACTTTTATAGCTTCACTTGTTAACTCTGTACAGGTAATTGCTGAATCTGAGTCTTTAACTTCCATCACTCTCCCTAGCCCTAAAGCAAATACTTAGTGGACACCACTATTTCTTTTTCCTTGTGCTATCTTAAAGTCTAGCTATCTTATAGAAAAAATTATCTTCCTGCTCTAAATGTACTTTCCCTTAAGTTTTTATTTGCATTAAGAACATTAACATTCTCTTCATTGCCAGGGCTTGAGTTCTTAGAACTACTAATGAGTCCTTTTTCAACCAGTATTTATACTGAGTTGGTCAACCATGATAACTGAATACTCAAAATGTCTTCTGAGTTTATTGTCTTTTCATTCCTACCGTCACCTCCAAGTTCGAGCCCTCATCACTTCTAATTGAGACTACTACAGCACTGCTCAACATGTGTTGGGCAACACACATTAGATTCATGTGTAGAACTCATTACGATGACATATGTGCCTTATCTCGGATCAAATGAATCTGGATCCCTAGGGCTGAAGCCTTAGGATCTGCCTTTTAGGAGATTCCATCATTCCTCTTCACACTGAAGCTTGAGAATCACACAACTGAATAACTTTGTAAGCATTGTTCCGATCCCAATTTTTTCTTGCTTCAGTCAGACACAGATGCTCCCTCTGTATTAATATTCCAAAGAATTATTCCAATAGTAAAAAACTCAAACTAAAATTCTGAAACTCCATTGCAGGATTACAGAATTATGAATCCATTTAAAGTTTAGTAAGGATGTTTTCCTTCCTCTTTGTAAACCTATTTTCCTACATATATTCTGTTTGTTTTTTTCTGAACACAAATTGCAAGACATATTGCTGGAGATTTTTCTCTGTATCAGGTTAACACATTTACACCTTGTACAAATCAGCTTGCTTTTTTCCCAGCTAAAACATGCTCGCTCCAACATATGCCTCAAATGACAAATTTCTGTCACATCTCAAATGAAACCTTTTAATTACTCTTTGATGATCTCTTGAGTACTGACAGTCAAGAATTTTATTAGGCACCCAAAATATTAACAGCTAGTCCATATTTTGTGCTAGCCCAGTTCCATCACACTTTTCAAAATATCATACAGACTCCTGAAGTGACTCTCATCTCTTTTTACCTTATGTTCCCTGTGCTCCTCAGTCAGAAATGTGTCTCAATGTTTTTGAGTACTTGGTGCAACTGCTGCTGCCGATTAATCCATATGCTGCCTCTGATATTGGAATAATTCAGATGCCACCATTTTGAGAACTCAATGCAAATGCTGTATCCATAGAACTCAAATGCTTCTAACCAATGAGTCAACAATAGCACCCTTGTCTGGAGATTTCTCCTATTGGAGGAAAAGCACTTCTTTCTCATCTCTTCCACATGACCCCTTCTGGCTCCCCCCACTACTTTTGATCATTCATGTTTTCATTTTGTTCATATTTGAGTGATTAAAGGATAATACCCTTCTCCCAATTAACAAGCAACTGAGAAATGAAAAGTCAGATTAATGTAGATTAAACAACTATTACTGATTAAAACTGGATTCTAAAATGGGGTTTAGGTGCATGGCTAAATGGCCTTACAGCACTCACCTGAACTAGAATGACTAACATGACTGGACAATCTCAGGCACTCATGATAGGAGTAGGCTCCTTATTCATAGCAGAGGAGTGGATAAGAATGGACTTGTTGGAAAGAAACAATGCTGATGTTCTTGAAGAGCTCCTCACAAAATACTGGACTGCTCTGTACCCTTCACTCACTTCTATATTCTGATTAGAAAGTTTGGAAAGAAGCTTTATTTCCATACTCTCCTTTTTGTTTTTTATTGATAATTTGGGAGTTCACTTTCCCAGAAAGAACATGAGCCCTACCTGCTTCTTCATGGCATAGGTAGGATGGAAAAATCTCCTGTGGAAAGGCCTCTGCAGTCCAGTTTGGCCAGTGGCGTGCTGGGTAAGTCTTTACATACAAGCCACATTCTCCAGTGTTTTATCAGGAATAAAGGACTACCACTGTTAAAATGCATATCTGTGAAAATAGGCAGGTAGAGTCATTTCTCTAGGAAACAAACCCTCCTTTTGCTCCCTATTTCACTCAGAACACAAGCCAAAGTACACCCCCTGGCCTCACAGTCCTTTCTGAGATGGCTCCCCAAGACCTGTCTATTCTAATCTCCTTTTCCTGCCTACCTCCAATTCACTTTTTCTGGAGCCATTCTGGCCTTGTTTGTCTGCAAATATATGAGACATTTATTTGACCTGTTTATCCACCTTAGATTCTCTTTCTCTAGATAACTTCCTCAAGCCCTTCAAATCTTTGCTGACACCTCACCTTCTGAAGGAGGGCTGCCCTGAACCCCTATTACCCTGTTTAACTCGGGAACCTAGCCTCCTCCTGCACTCCCACATCTGCCTCCCTCCTCTACTCTTTACTTTTTTTACATTATCAACTCCAAATACACTATGCACTTTACTTCTTTTGTTCATTATTCATTAATTCCTTCTCACAATGGAAAGTTCCACTAGGGTGGCAGTTTTTGAGTCTTCTGTTCCATGATATATCCTAAGCACAGAGAATAGTCCCTGGCTCATAGTAGGCACTCAATCAACATGAGGAAAGTCAGCATGTGATAGAGACAAAGGTCTCTAGTTCCCATCAAGCTGATGGCCCTGGAGGATGAGATCAAAATAAACGGTAGTTATTTTGAAATTATCATTTGTTTTCCATTTGGGGCTACTTGAGTGCTTTGCTGCTAAACACGTTTATAACCTCAACCAATATACACTGTCACTTACTTTTCTAAAAATTAAATCAAATTGTTTAAACAATGACTAGTACTACAAGTCATTTAAATGATAGTTCTGTGTATGTGAAATTGCCAATATATTTGCTATAATTAAATCTATGTATTTATATGCCACAGAATAAATTATTTAAGCTTATAAACTCTACCTGCTGACTATTGTTATTTTTAAGTTCCAACAAGAACAGAATAGACACAGTGCACAATACAGTGAGGCTAGTATATGATATTATCATTTGAAGCTAATGTAAATATTGTTTCTGAGAAAAGAACTAATAACATTTAAAGAAGAGAATGTCAGTAGTATGTTATATAAGTAGCATTTTGCATGTAATTGAATAGCAAATATATACATGTTCATTATATTCATATATTTTTTTGAAATACATATGTATATGATGAAATGATGGTAAGAAGGTTACGCTCTATTTCATGATTAAAGCATTGTTTAATATGAAGTTGAAGACTCCAAAGTGTGTTCTTGGTAAGTTTTTACATCTTAATTCATGCAGTGAAGTGCAATAATGGGATGACTTGCTTTTCACTAAAAACTCACTTTGCCTGAACATTGCATTTATAAAATGTTTAAATAAATATTTGGGTGTTCTCTTACAGAACATAGAATTAAATTGGCTTTGGATCTGAGAACTATGTGCTTATTTAATAAGTCAGGCATCTTTAATATCTAGGAAACATCCATAACAATGGATTTTTATTATTATGGGTCAATGTGAAAAAAAAGGAAAGTTTAGGTCATTGCTCCAGGTACAATTATAAAAGGTTTCCCTGTCATTGAGTCTGTTATTCTGTCAGAACATTTCATTATTAATTCTTTCATTCATTCAACAAATTATTATTAATATGCTTGGACCACCTTTATCATTGCACATACTACATTGTATTGGACATTAAGATTTTAAAGTCTTTAAGGTTAGGGGCTATGGTTTATTTCAATTTTTCTTGTACCTGGAAGTTAGTAGGCTTTCATAAAAAGTAATCTCAAAGGTAACTGAAAGAGGTGCTGAAAATAGAAGTGAGCACCCGAGGAAATTAGCATCTAGTGAGGTGGGCATCCCAAGTGAATTAACGATAATGACAACATTACATGCAATGTTACTGCAAAAGTGTGCAAATGATGTTCAGGAAGAGATACCTAACTTATCCTGTATCCAGAGGACAGGTTGATTGGGAAGTGCTTCCAAAATGTTGGCACACTGGAAGCTGAAGTAGCACATTCCCAGGTAGATATGCATAATAAGAACATTTCTTAGACAGAATAGAATAAGGAAAGCCAAAGCAATACAGCAAGGCAGAATGTGTTTGGACCTGATTTTTATGTTTAGAGACAGCAGTTAGTCAAAAATACTTAATGTATATATTTTTTCTTTTTTAAAAAATTTTTATTGGAAATGCCTTTCTTTTTTTTTGAGGAAGCTCAGCCCTGAGCTAACATCTGCCAATTCTCCTCTTTTTGCTGAGGAAGACTGATCCTGAGCTAACATCCATGCCCATCTTCCTCTACTTTATAAGTGGGATGACTACCACAGCATGGCTTGATGAGCAGTGCCAGGTCCGCACCCAGGATCCAAACCAGTGGACCCCGGGCCGCCAAAGCATAATGTGTACACTTAACTGCTGCACCACTGGGCCGGCCTCTAATGTATATTTTTTTTGTCTAGAGATGCAGATATATTAATAAATATTTTTAAAATATTTCAAAATGTAATGTGAAATTATGTGTGACACATGAATTAATCATCTGTAAGGTAAATCCTATAAACTTACGAAACATTTTTCAAGGTCTTGATCAGTTTTCCATAGGCAATATAGGTGTTCCAAGCCAAAAAATAGTCTGAAAATTTTTGGATAAGACATAGTCTTTCAAAGAGAGTTTTGATATGTTAACATGTTAATTGTAAATTAATTCTAGAACTACAGTTACAATTCACTTATAAGTACTTAAAGGACAGACAGAAGGGAAGAACAGAGGAAGGGAGTGAGGGAGGGAAGAAGAGAGGAACGGAGAGAAAGAGAGAGGAAGAGAGAAACAAAGAAGAAAAGAAAGAAGGAATGAATCAATGAAAGAAAGATAGAAAAAGAAAGAAAGGAAGGAAGGAAATAAGAAAGAAAGAGGGAGAGAGAAGGTGGAGGGAGGAGAGGAAGGAAGCAAAAAAGGAAGAAAGGAAGGAAAGAAGGATTAGTAGAAGATCTCTCTCTGACTACACTCTTAATAGTGAGATAGTGTGTTAACTCTACGTGTCCACAATTGAATTCCTAGTCTTTCCTGCTACAGTCTTCTACATCTCAGTACATGTCAACTTTTTCTTTCCAGTTTATTAGGTCAAATATCTTGAAGTTATTTTCAATTTATCCACTAAATCTTTGGGGACCTTTATTTACTTAAGGGATAGGTGTGTTTGACAGAAATTTGTTGTTGCTACTACCATTGTTGTTGGAAAGTGCAAGTATAAGCAAAGGATTTTTGCAAGTGAATAATGAAAACTGAGGACTGTTGCATCCATGATGGACTGGTCTACAGCATCCATTCAACTTTCTTGTGATCTACTTCCCTGTGATGCATAGGCTAGAAAATTAAATCACAGTGACCCAACTCTCTTGTGTGTAGAGTTTGGGATGGAACTTAGGGGCTGCCAATTAGATGTGCTTACTGAGATGTGAGAGGTTGTGGTAAGAATGAGAGCCATTCTACTGCCAATCTCAAAGCTGGAGATATTAGCTTCTCTACTACAGTGCTCAGGTGTTCATTCGGTAGCTTCCTGGATGGCCAGAAGCTGTTAAGCATCAGTTGTTTCCAGATTCTTGCCTCACAATGCCAGTAGTGTGTTCTTAAATTCAACAATCCTTCCTGATTCCTCCTATTCCTGGTTAGTGCAGATATAGTAGCTCCTACGTTGTTCCCATCTATAGTATTATTCAGCACTCAATTTTTGAGGGCAAGCCTAGACCCTGCCTCTTTAGCCATTTCAAAGGATTTTCAATTACCTAATTAATTGTAACAAACAATGTTATGTTTTAAAAAGCTGGAGAAATTTCTGCTTTCTTCCTCTGATCTCAGATTTATCATTGCATTCTATAAGGATTCTCAAATCATACTTTCAAGTGTATCATGAGTATATTGTACCTTTGGCCTAAATGCAAGTTTCTTTTACCTTAAAACTAAATCATTTTGTATCCCGAGAAAAGTTTTTACTATTCTTAATAATAGTGGATGCACAGTAAGCATTTACTTATTTCCATAATTGGTTTCCCATATTCTTACGATAATTGTATTTAGAAAATAAATATTTATTTGACACCTTCCATATCCTGAATACTGTTCCATGTACAGAAGTAATGAAGCAGAGTGGACGTCTCCTTTTGGGGCATATAGAATAGAGGAAGGATTCCTGGTAGTAAGACATAGCATAAAAATGTCTTCATGGTAACACGTGATTGCCTTAATCTTATTCTGTAGCAATGTTTTTGAGCATTTTTCTTTTTTAGTAGTTAGACTCTTGTCTCTTTCTCTAAGTCATTTTCATGACATTCTTTTAAAGATGGTGATGATGTTGGTGAATTCCAATGTCTAGAAGAATTTTTTTCTTAATCTCAAAAATTCATGCAAGTCCATGTGTCAGTATATAAATATCTACCTTTTTTCTCTGTTTTAAGTATCCATGGATTTGTATCTAAGTAAGCATTAATGTGTTTTAATATTAGAATCAAATTCATAGGATGATAATACTGTTCCATATTTTAAAGAATGCCATTGAAAATGGGAAAATTTAGTTAAGATGTAATCAAAAAAAGGTTTGTCTCATTCCCAGCATTCTGCCACTGTATTTCTTTGCTTTAAAAAAAAAAAATCAAGGTTGAAATCATTTTAATGCCTTCATTATGACACTTTAAAATAATCTTCCCTGCTGTTTGTGGACAATTTAATATATCCTGTATGACCTAATAAAATATATGATTTAATATTTGAGGGACTGAGGGTATGAGCAGCGTACTTTCTAATCCCATTAAATTTAGGATTATTCTCACAGACCTTGTCTTTATGGTCACGACATCTTGACACTATGACCTTCAGGCTTTGGTATCAGAAAGATACCAAATCATATCATTAAGAACTCCTGAGTCTTGAACTAGATTCTCTCGTTCATCTCTAGTTGAGAGAATCAAGAGATTCCTCACTGTTTTTTCTGACTTATGATGTTAAACATTAATTTTCATGCCTACATTACTGCACAAGATCTTTTCAAGAAAATTCCCATGTAAAAAGCTTGGTGATTCTAAATTTAAACATCAGTTGAAGGTTGATTGTTGGTTCTGTGTATATATATGCACAGATAAATATCTAGATAGATAGATAATTAGATGACACATAGATACACAGAGAGATAGACAGAGATATCCTGTATAGCTTAATGTAAATGTGGCCTTTCACATTCTTTCCGTTATTGACATACAGAAGAAGTCTCCTAAAGATAAGTAAATTTTTCCTTCTCTTTCATGATCTCAAATCTCTCTGCTGGTTTCCAGAGCACTGGGAGGAAGATTCAATTGTTTCAAATGTATCTGAGTGTTAGCAAGATCATCAGTTATCCCAGAGATTAGGAAACAGTTAATGCTTTAAAAGGACACCGTTTCCACCGTCGCTATCCGTGTGGCAGTTACTACACCTTTGAATGACTACCGTCTTTGTACATTCTCTGCTGAATCCCTTTGCAGAATTATCACTGTCAGCAACACGTCTTTGTTTGTTGCAGTCCAGCTCCGATGCTTTGCAGACTAGCTCACATTTCTGCAATTCCTACTTCCTTCTCCAGGACTCTTTTATTCCTTGCCCCTTATTCCTGGCTCCTTTCTTTTATCTTCTGATTCCTCTTCTGTAGCTAAAAAGACCCTGTGTATGCTCCGATAAGTTTAAAAAGACTCACACCCTTAAGGAACTCATCATCTATCAGAGAAGACCCAGTGATAAACAAGTGAACAAAATATGTGTTTCCCACTGATGTCACCCAAGGGGGAAGTTGTCACCTATCCAAAAAACCTGATTGTTTCCCGGGGTGAGAATGTGACAATTTGGTTTCTCTGAGCTTGATGTCGCACCTGACATTTTCAGGATTCTTGGAAATGGAAAAAGTATACAAACATTGTCCATATTACAGAGAAGGGAAAAACCCAACAGAGCCGTATCTGAGAAAATTGAATCTGAATCAAGGGCTGAGCAAACCACAACAGAGAATTATCTAATGATTGCTCAGACTAAAAGTTAATCACATGCCAAGCACAGGTCTACCGTAAGCTTTCTATGTGTATTTATATGTGTATTAACTAACTTTATATGTGTATTTATATCTGTATTAACTAATATGTGAAAATTGTTTACATATGTAGGAACTGAAACACCAAGAAGATGAATAAGCTTGCCTATTGCTATATAGCTGGTAAGTGGCAGAGATTTGACCTGAACCCAGGATGTCAGGCTGCAGAAATAGTGCTCTGAACTCCCAGTATATAAGTTCCTCTCACAATCTGGAAAGATTTCTGGGATTCTGTGAAGTCTTATTGTGTATATACACAAAGTCATAGCATGCCTATGTGCACACACATAGAATACATATATGTATCCACACACATACATACATATAATATTTATATAGCATTTAACTGTTTACAAAGTGTTCTCATATATACAGTATCATCACAGCCACACTCTAGATGTCAAATACTATCACAATACAGAAAAAAATCTGTGGCTTCTGAGTGTGAAGAGAATTGTTCAAATTCACTCATTTTATAAGATTTGCTGCTCAGTCTTCTGATTGCTTGGCGTGGATGCTCCCCCTCACTGTAATTAATATTCCTATGGAAACTTGATATAAAACCCAAATCAGAAGATGTGGCTAGACACAGCTGGGATTAATCTATTTATAGGTGGTTTTTATGGGTTATGATTGAAAAAAAAGTCAGTTTTTATCAATTTCACCTAAGTAGTGGAAATAGTTTATATTAACTTATCTCAGTTGAGCCCAATTAGATTTTCAAAGGCATTGTGGTTGAAATTATAATGGAACTGTGATCCACAAATTGAAAATGAAGTTCACTTGTATCTATCATAGTGTAGGATTAGAAAGCTTATCAGACATAAAGACTTGATTGATCCAATTTCTTCCCAAATAATTCATATTGAACAGAGTGTAATTTTTTCCTTTTTATAAAATGTTCCTATTTAAAGGATGCTTTACTAACCGATATTTCTGAAATATTCAAAATTGTTTCTTTGTGGCCATAGAAAGTGAACTCAAACTGCAAATATACAGTTTCTTTGAAAGGAAAATTCAGGGTTTCAGCTTCAGGAATGATAGGTTCCGGGATTCAGATTTGTCTTCAGGAACCGGAATCTTCTCAATTCTTAATCCCGCTTTTCTCTGTACTGGTTTCACCCTCAAGAAGGCAGAGAGCCCCGTCTATTCCAATTTGGCAAGATGATCCTTATATCTCTAAATCTCTGTCCTATTAACTTTGTAATTTCAAATGGAAACAAGGTTTCTCTTCCCCAAAATTGTAGAAAATATTTTGAAATTGAATCTTACTGGGCCATCTGCCTACTCTTGTACCATGAGGAGATGGGGGTATGGTGGCTCTGGAAAAGAAAATGGAAGTGTTTCCAATAGAAAAAATAGTATATGTATGCTGAGAAGGCAAAACGTAACATATGTTGAGTACTGCTGTTAGTAAAAAGTAACAGATGTCCACTACAATGGTGAGTCAATGTATATTGAATGATGCAAATGGTTATTTATAAATGAATGCATCTGCTCAAGAGAAGAAATCAACTTAAAGCAGAAAGGCTAACTTCATAGATGTTATTTAATAGTACAGTTCATTCAGGACAGGATTTTTTAACTGATTTTTTAATTAACAGATGTACAAACATTTTTTTGAGGAAGATTGGCCCTGAGCTAACAACTGTTACCAATCTTCCTCTTTTTGCTTGAGGAAGGTTGTCACTGAGCTAACATCCATGCTAATCTTCCTTTATTTTGCATGTGGGATGCTACCACAGCATGGCTTGACGAGCAGTGTGTAGGTCTGCGCCTGGCATCTGAACACACGAACCCCAGGCCACCAAAGCAGACTGCACGAACTTAACCACTACAGCACCGTGCTGGCCCTGAAACTTATTTTTTTAATTCAGAGTGTGCATGTAGATAGTAATATGATAACAATGTATCTGAGCTGATATAGCAAATGTTTCTTTGAGAGGAATTCATGATTACTTTTAAAAGCTTTTCCAAAACTGGAATGGAGTATTTCATACGGGTTATAAATGAGTATAATTTTCCCTTTTGATAAGATGCCATAAAACATATATTGGGTGATTATTCCTTGTGCTCTACACAATATTTAATATCCAAAATTTATTTATATTATGACTGACTTTATTTTGTATGTAAAAATGTAATTACTAAAACAATTATAACATGTACACAGTCCAGTTATGTACATCTGACAAATTAATAATATATATATTTTTAAGAACATTGTTATTGACAATGTACCCAGATAATAACTGTGTTCTATCATTTCTCTGGTGGATAATATAAAATTCTAGGATTCCTAATAAATTTAAAATGTTCTTACAAAAAGCATCACGGCTACCTAATATATTGTATCATAATATACAATTGTAAGAGTAACTATGTTCTATTATATAACTTGGAATTTTTAAAAAATGGCAGTTTTTAGCACTTAATTTCCATAGTAAATCAAATTTAGCCTATGGCAAGTATAGAATCTACTTGGCTATGAGATTCTGTATGAGCTTAAATTTCATGGCTCTGTCTTTAAATGAATATGTTGTCTTCATCTTTAACAAATGAAAAATGGCGGCTGAAATAAACCTATTGCAGTCAGAAGAAGCACTTCAAACGTGTGTGTGTGTGTGTGTGTGTGTGTGTGTAGTTATGCAATTACTCCCTGCTGTAGTATATTGTTCCTTCTTCCATTGATATACTAACCATTTTACTACTGGAGAAAATAAGACAGATAATACAATAGTTAAAACAAATAAGCACTGAACTCTGTAGGGATATTTTTTCCAACATATTTCGTTTCCTTGATATGAAGTTGAGCTGAGAAATGACACAAAATTACAAATTTTAGAATCTTGGTTTAAATATAAACATACTTCATAAGATCAATATAAAAACCTTTAAATACAATGAATATCATACATCTCATTTTTTAGCTCTCCTGATAATTTAGAATGATTACACAGCAACAAAATTACTGAAATTTTGTTACTGATGTGGGTTATAGTTATAATTTTTCACTAATATCCTAGGTAACTTTGATTAAATCACATCACCTACCCAAACCTCATTATCTTCTCATCTGTAAAGGGAATCCTATTTCACAAGGTTTCTGCGACCATTAAATGATGTAATGAATGTGAAATGCCCTGTAAAATTCAAAATGCTATATACAGTTTTGATTTGCTGAATTTACTGAGCTTTTTATATGCGTTATAATTTTAATTTAAAAAGAACTAGGTATTTAAAATGAAAGTACCTAGTATGCTTTCTAGACATTGGAAGTTTTGTGATCATCTTACATTTGATATTAACATAAGAAAGTTTAGCAAAATATCTTGAACCACACCAGGCACCCTTCTACCTCAGAGCCTTTACAGTAACAGTTTCCTATGTCTGAAGGGTGCTCTCCTTTATCCATGTGGCTTCCGCATCTCCTTTAGTCTTTGGTGAAATGTTTCTTCCTCTAGGAGTCCTTTTCTGACCACTCTATCTAAAATTGTAGCATTCTTTCTCGCCTTTCAACCACTGGCCCCTTCTTTCTCTTACCTTTCTTCCTATATCATTTTTTTTTTTAGCTTGGCACCTGAGCTAACATTTGTTGCTTATCTTCTTTTTCTTTTTCCTCTTCTCCCCCAAATCCCCCAGTACATAGTTGTATATTCTAGTTGTATGTCCTTCGGACTCTGCTATGTGGGTTGCAGCCTCAGCATGGCCTGGTGAGCAGTGCTAGGTCCATGCCCAGGATCTGAACCAGTGAAACCCTGGGCTGCTGAAGTGGAGTATGCAAACTTAACCACTCAGCCATGGGGCTGGCCCTGCATGTATTATTTAACATTTATGACCATCTGGCATACAGATTTCCCCCGCTATCAGAAAGTAGAGCATTCCTATGAAAGCTTTTGTAAGCTGAAGTGGTGTAAAGCAAGAAGCAATTACCGTTATAAGGGAAGAATTTTTGAGTATTCCCAGATTCAAAAAATAATCTACTAGGGGCCAGCCCATGGCCTTGTGGTTAAGTTCAGCATGCTTCACTTCAGCAGCCTGGGTTTTGTTCCTGGGTATGGACCCATACCACTTGTCAGAGGCCATGCTGTCGTGGTGACCCACATACAGAGGAAGATTGGCACAGATGTTAGATCAGGGAGAACCTACCTCAACAAAAAAACAAACAAAAAAATCTACCAAATCATACCAAATAACACAAAAGATCTAAAATAACACTAAATATAGTAAAAGTAGGAATTATATGATAAATACACAGCCTATGTAATGTAGAAACAATATATGTACAGTGTAATTTCACTTACACAATTGGGAAGACAGCAAGCACACTAGCACACTGGAAGGCTGAGAGGTGGTGGTGGTGATGATGGTGCGTTAGGCTGAGTCCTCAGAAAATGGGGTTGTGAGAGGTACAGGAGAGCAGGGTGTAGGAGACAGAGGAAGAAGGTCATTTATTAACATCTCATTGTCGTCTGAATCCACCAAGGCTGGCAAGTCACTAACATCTATGCCTTCAGTGTCTGCCTGCCTTCATGTTGAAGGTCAAATGGCTGTTGTGGCTGATGTGGCTCATGTGGAAGGCTTGAAATATGACGCTTAGCCTCTTGACAGCTTAGCTTTTATAACGGCTTGCTGGAAAACAAACACTGAACACTATTTTTCCTTTTCACCTTTTTTCATAAAAGTAAAATCCTCGTTGAATTTCTTTCAGGTTGCAAAAACAGGTACTAATGTAGTCTTTCCTAAAAGCAGTGTCACGTAAAGCAAACTTTTAGATAGCAGAGGAAATCTGTACTGCATAGGTATGTATTTATCTTCGATATCCCCCCACTGAAATATAAGCTCAAAAAGAAGAAAGATTTGGGCCAGCCCTGATAGCCTCATGGTTAAAGTTTGATGCACTCCACTTCTGTGGCCCAGTTTCAGTTCCCAGGTGCAGAACCACACCACTTATCTGTCAGTAGCCATGCTGTGGCAGTGGCTCACACAGAAGAACTGGAAGGGCTTACAGCTGGAATATACAACTATGTACTGGGTCCTTGTGGAGGAAAAAATAAAGAGAGAGAGGAAGATTGTCAACAGATGTTAGCTCAGGGTGAATCTTTCCTAGCAAAAAACAAAACACATAAAACCACCACACACACATTAAAAAAAAAAGAAAGAAAAGAAGAAGAAGGATTTTGAGTTATTTTGTACAATATTCTGTCAAGACAATTATCAGGAGTGTTTTAGGCATCCTATCTATTTATCTATCTATCCACTTATCATCTATCTACCTACCTATATTTATTTATTGAACTAAAGGATATATATTTCTTACTGTAAATTAACTACATGACAAAATGCATGGATCAGCATGTACTTGTGTGTTACATCAGTTTCATGGTGAATACATCTGAATGCAT
The DNA here is from genome assembly GCF_021613505.1 of Equus quagga. NCBI lineage: Eukaryota > Metazoa > Chordata > Mammalia > Perissodactyla > Equidae > Equus > Equus quagga. The sequence goes on from NC_060269.1 coordinate 129,312,699, forward strand.
TTTTTTTACTTTGAGGAAGATTAGCTTTCAGTTAACATCTGCCACCAATCCTCCTCTTTTTGTTGAGGAAGATTGGCCTTCACCTAACATCTGTGCCCATCTTCCTCTATATGTGTGATGGCTTGATAAGTGGTGCATAGGACCGCGCTTGGGATCTGAACCTGCTAATCCTGGGCCACTAAAGTGGAGTGCACAAACTTAACTGCTACCCACTGGGCTGACCCCCATCTGAATGCGTTTTTGGAACCAAACAACACAGTTGTATTTTCTTATCAGAATTATAATACTAAAAATGATAACAATAATAATATATGATACAAAGAGCACTCTACTTTTTAATCACTCTACTTATAGGAAACTCATTTATTCCTTACAACAACCTGTTAAGATAAGTACCATTATATAATCCCTATTTAATAGATGTTAAAACAGAGGTACAGATGGCCCATGGTCAAACTGCACAGTTGATTATTTCTTTGAATGATACTTTGATGTACTTTTCGTGAAATATGCAATGATTTGTATAATGTTGCAGTTTTGCAACATATAACAAAAACATTTTTACCAAATCATTATTAACTGTCAATACTCCACAATGCTCCCTTGGATTCCATAATTTATTTGGAACTTTTGTACATAATACAACTGATTAGAAAAATTTTTCCATTTAGATTAGCAAACAAAACTTTTTTTAATACTTTAAAATAGTTCTGTTACAGTTATGAAAAGAACTTTCAGATAAATTTTGGACAAAAAGAGTTATGCTAAACAAGCAAGAAAGAGAAAATCATTCAGCATTCATTCTAAAGAAATAACGCGAATTTCTATTAAGTATTTTCAGATAGATTGCAAATGTTTCTTCTGAGAAAATTAATCTTATTCGGAGCATACATTAAAAAATATAAGCACAAGACTTCAAATACATAGTGAGTTATTGATATGCTGTATGCTTCATAAAGTTTATTCCTCATATCTGTTCTGCTATTAATATAAAAGAATTATACATTAAAAAATACAGAAAGGGTTTTTAGATCATTTAAAATCCATTAAGTGTTGAGATCGTCTTATAATTAATTTTCTGCTGAGATGAGAGTTCAGAACCTTGAAATAATTTGCAGATGGGCATTGTCATAGTGAAGAGAACCTATGTCATCTTCCAAGAATCTCTTTGCTCTCTAGTAAAAATTCAAGCTACATTTGTGTCTCACAATCAGGGTTGGTGGGCTGGTTCTCAGAAGGGAGAATGTGTGGCTTCCAATGTGATTTAATTTCAGTGACATTTATTGAACTTAAAATGTCTTTCCTGTTACCTTCTTCTTTTTAAATGGAAAGACCCTTTGGAAAGAAAGTATTTGTCAGCTCCATTTGTTATACCTTCATTCCTTTCTTGATCCTTAAAATAGTAACATAACGTAAGGCAATTTCCTCTGAGCTAATAACAACTGGGGGAAAAGTCTTACTATGGCACACCATGATGAAAATTGGCATTAGCATAGGTTTTTCATTAGAACCATATATTAGCTATTTATTGTTGTGAAACAAATTACTCCAAAACTTACAGGCATATAACAATACACATTTATTACCTCACAGTCTCTGTGAGCCAAGAACCTGTGCACAGCTTAGCTGTAGTCAACACCATGCCAGATTGGGTTTACTTCCCAGTTTACTCACCTGACTATTAGCAGGATTTAGCTTCTCCCATGTTGTTGAACTGAGACCCCAGTACCTCACAAGCTTTGCTCAATTCCCTGCCACAGGAGCCTCTTCATAGAGCAGTTTACAACGTGGCAGCTTGCTGCACTGGAGTAGGCAAAAGGGCAAGGGAGAGTGCCACCAGAGAGAGATGGCCAGCAAGCAGAAGTCACAGCCCTTTGTAACCCAATCATGGAAGTGATATCATGAGACATTTGGCATATTCTATTCATTAGATGCAAGTCACTAGGTCCAGTACACACTAACAAGGCTATTAATACCAGGACGAAGATTCGTTATTAGGAGCCATATAAGAAAGTGCCTACTACAGTCTTGCAGATTATCTGTCCCAATATATGGTATGTGAGAATTTCTTCAAATGTAACACATATATTGTCTTTGATAAAAATAACACATACTGCCAGAAGTGAGTTTATCACCAAATGTTGATTTTAGTGTTCTGCCAAGCACACTACTTGTAAAATTACACACATTCTACTAACTGCTATTTTGGGACGATATTATTTGAAACAGATGATTACTAAAGGTGTTGTGATGTTTCCAGCATATTGTTTACTCAATATTTGATAAATGTTACTGGTATCTATTTGGAACAGAAACATTGAAGACAGGTATGAGATATTTGGCCAAGATTTTGTGGTTACATGGGAAATATTTTGACAGGAGATAGCTCCTGTATAGGGAAAAAGCTCTAGAGACAAAAAAAACAGGATTTTCTAAGGGGAATCTAATGTGATAAATCAAGCTGATTTATTTCTTTAACCTACTAGATAATCTGAATGTATTTTCAGGTTCTGGTGAGCATCTTGATCTCTGTTAACCCTGAGGACATCACTTTGGGTACTGAAGTGGTAATTTCAAAATAACATAGAAGTGGCTTTTGAATTACTTTACATGAAATAGTTTTTATATATAAATAGCATTTTATCAGGACTTTCTGATAACATAGAACACATTATCTTTTGCATCTTAGTTTGTTTTTTACTATTTTCGTTTGTTTGTTTTTTAATACATGTCTTTTTTCTTCTCCTATAGCAAGAGATCAGGATATGACATCCTAGCATTTGTTCTGTAATGAATTCTTTGTTCTTTGGTTTCCTGATCTCCGAATGTGAGTGTTGGACTCAATGCTGTGTAACATTTGATCTAGATGTATCCATTCTCTGACACTCTGAGCTTCAGCTCCTTCGGAGAAAGATCAGTATCATTCTTTTCTTTATTCTTTAATGGTATTTAGTATGTGGTAGGCACTTAATAAATATTTGAAGAAGAATGATTACATTAATACATATTAACATTATTTTGATATGTATTGGATCCCATTGTTCTAGAAATTTAATTAATTATGCTTCACATAGAGAGGATTCTTGCTACCTAAAAATGTGGCTTCTCTATCATTTTGGCTTGTACTTATTTGATTTCAGGTCACTTTAAGCGAGGGAATACATTTCCATTTTTAGGATAACTTTTATTCTCAGATTTAGTAGCTCTTACTCAGTTAAAAAAAATAACTTTATTTTAGCATGGTTTTATATTCTACTTCAGGAAGTTGGTATTTATTTTTTAAAAACTGATTTTTCACTATTGGTGATTAATTACCATTTCTTTAGGACTAAGGTTGCGATAGATGCCAGCAACCAGAGAAAGAGATTTCAAAATCAGAATTCTCACAACATATTCCTAATCAATCAGTAAAATAACAGTCTCATGGAATATGTTCCTGCACAAGCATATGGTAAGTATCATAGTTGTCTTAGTCTTATGTTAAAAACAGATTTAAAAACAAAAAACAAAATTAAAAACAAATTTACCTGCTGTTAAATGTATTCAAGTTCCTTGGGAAATTTTAAGGCTTCTCATCAAATTTCTTGTTGTTAGTGCCATGGAGTCAATTCTGACTCCTAGCCATCCTGTGCATAGCAAAGTGGAACCCTGCCTGGTCTGTTTGTGCCATCCTCTCGCCTTCCCGTGCTATATCAGAGAATGCTCCGCTGCTATTCATAGCGTTTTCATGGCCGATTTTTTCAGAAGAGGCCGGCCAGGTCTTTCTTTCTAGTCTGTCTTCGTCTGGAAGACTCTGCTGAAACCTGTCCACTATGAGTGACTCTGCAGATATTGGAAATATCGGTGGCATAGCTTTCAGCATCACAGCAACACACAGCTGCCACAGTATGACAACGACAGATGGATGATGCTGTTCCCTAACCAGGAAAGGAAGGCAAACCTCGGTGGTGAGAGCGCCAAACCTTACCACTAGATCACCAGGGCTGGCTGCTCATCAGATATTTAATTCAAAAATTATTGACTGCTAAGGCAATGTGACAAACCATAATTTCTTTTTTTCAAACATATAGAGAGAGTGTGACATCGAAGGCATTAGCTAGTAAAAAGTTGAAAATATCGTTTAGACTTCCAATTTCAGCTCCAACATGTAAAGAGCTTGGAAGTCATTGTTCAAGCTTTACAATTTTGAGACTTCCTGATCAAAAACAAGGAAGGTCAAAAACAAGGAAAGTCCGAGAGATTGTCACAGGCAAGAGCAGCCTAAGGAGATATCATTACTAAAAGTAACATAGTATCCTGGATGGGATTCTGGAAGAGAAAAAAGACTTTAGGTAAAAACTAAGTTAATCAGAGAAAAATAGATATTCAGTTAATAATAATATATCAATATTTGTTCATTAATTGTGACAAACGTACCATAATTTGTCAGAGGTTAATAATAGGGGAAATTGGGCGAGGAGTATATGGGAACTCTCTATATTAGCTCCTCAATTTTTCTAGAAAATAAAAATGGTTCTAAAAATTAAAATTTATTGAAAAGCAAACACGACTTTTATTTTATCCATTTGGGTACGAAGGCTGTCCTCTTCTTCTTAGCATTTATTTTCCAGATAATTCTTAAAATTCCATCAATAAATTTGTCCTGAGAACTTGTCAGAAAATAATGAAACAATAGGAAATTAACTACTTTTATTTTTTCTAGAATAAGCACATCTGAGAGTTATGAGTTTATCCTATAAAACTTCCGTCTCTGTTTCACTTTGCCTCAGATAGAGAACAAAAGTTGAAAAGCAAACTTTGCTTTTGTGTATTTCTCCACATCAGCATATTTTTTTACTTCAACTTACAGATATGTCAAGATTCTAAAACATCAAATGATATAAAAAGCAAATCAGCAATGAAGACAAATCGTTTTTCTCCACAGAAACAAGGACAAATGTCACGTTATAGAACTGCCTTAAGTGTTAGTCAATGAAGGTCAAAATATGGTGTCTTTAATTGTTAAGTGCTGTCAAATACGATAAAATAAAAATTATGTCAAAAATTATGAAAACATACTTCAGATACAAGCAAGATTAACCTTCCCAGAGGATGTTTGGTTACCTAGTGACCTCAGCTTTTATAAAGGGAAGGAAGCAGTAGTTTACACTATTTGCACAAATTTTTCCAATTTATAGTCATATCACACATTGAATTATCTACTTTAAATGATTCCATCTTCTTCTGCATCAAGATCTTACATTATAAACACTCAGTCTTAAAACAATAAGAATTTGGCTAGTCCAGACAGACACAGTCATCCTACTGGCAAAAAAGAGCTGAGGCAGATAGGTAAGGAGTGAATAAGTTGCAAACAACTAGAGGAATAACATCTTAGTAGGTGAGTCTTAATACAGAGATTATGGTCCAGGTAGTGAAGTGAATTCATATGGATTATTTCTTTTCTTTTTTCAGGTACAGGCCACATGCTGATTTTAAACCAGTTTTTGTTAAAAAAATTAGAAAAATTAGTTATATTTTCCTTTAAATCATATCCAAATACCTTGTTATATTCTTTATGAATCTATTAAATATCATGTTCCAAAGAAATATCACTTTCTGGAGAGGCTCTGATTATAGTTAGAACAAATCAACTCAATACTTTAAAACTTACCTCTATTTGAAAACTATGAAATTTACTCCCTATGTATTTAAAATGCCCAGTTTTCCTTTTAAGTACTAAATGCCTGAAGAAACAAGCTTAAAATAATACAAAGCAAAATCATCCCAAATACTTACATGATTCTTATAAATATAGTAAATTAAAATCATCAAAAATAAAATTTAGTTCTCTGAAACTAAGTTCTTCACAATCTGTCAAATGATCATATATTTTTCATCTTAAAATCCTAAATGTAAATACAAAGAACGTTTTTCTTTTATTTTGACATAATTTCCAAATTACAGAAAAACTGTCAGCATACTAAAGGGGACTCCAGTATACCCTTTATCCAGATTCACCAGCTATTTACATATTTTACGCTATTTGCTTTATATTCTCTCTCTAACTATATCATTTTTTTTTCTTGACTACTTGATACTACATTGGAGATATCATAGTCTTTTTCATCTATTTATGTCTATATCTCAACATATTTATCATTTATAGTGTTCTTTATTCTTTCTTGTAAGTTTGTAAATTCAATTTATATCATCTTTGGTCACTTCCAATCAGCTTGAAAAAACAACCTCTATATTATTTCTTATAAGGTAGGGTGCAGGTCTACCAGTGATTGATAGCCTCAGAGTACATTTCTCCAAAAACGCCTTTTTTACTTTTATATTTAAAGAATGTTTTCCATGAATATACAGTTCTGGGATGACATTTCTATTGTTTTCTCCTTAGTACATTAAAGATGTTGTTTCTTTATCCTTAGTCATCATTAATTCTGGTAAGTAGTCAACCATAATTTATATTATTGCTCTCTTGAGATTTTTCTCCAGAAGCTTTAGAAATTTTCTTTATATCTGAGTTTTGGTAGGGTGATTATCAGGTATCTAGGTTTGATTTCCTTTACAAGTATCTTGTTTGGAGTTCACCAAGTTTCTTGGAGATGTATTTTTATGTTTTTCAAAAATATGTGGCAACTTTTGTCCAATTTTTCTATAAATAATTTTATGGCATTTTACTTTCTCTCCTTTTGTATCCCAATTCCATATATATCAGGTCATTTGACATTATCTTACATCACAGTGCTGCAGGATTTTTTTATTTCAAAGCTTTATTATTTCCGTTCTTCTTAGCAGATTTTTTTATTGCTCCATCTTTAAGTCAACTTAGCCTCTTTTTCTCCTATTTTCAATCTTCCTTCAAGCACAGCCAGTAAATTTTTCATTTTATTAATTCTGGAATTTCCATTATTTATCTATTAATTCACTTTTAATATAGTATCTATTTTTTTGTAGAGATTCTGTACCAGTTCATCCATAATGACCATAGTTTCCTTTAAGGACTTGTATCAATTTATAAATGATGCTTTCAATGCCCTTGTCTATTAATTCCATCATCATCTTTGTCATCATGGAGCCAATATTTTTGACTGCTTTTTTCTTTATCTTGGCTCATATTTTTGTTTTCACATGTCTAGCAATACTTTATTGTGAATTGGACATTGTAAGTGATTCATTTTAAAGGTTCTGGATTCCATTATCTTTCGGTGAAGACTGTTGATTTGTTTTGTCATTGTTGTCCTAGCAGGTAAATAATTTGGCTGGACTCAAACTCTCAGTTCATTTACCTTTGCAGATGATAACACCTGAAACAACACCATTCATTCAGCTTTTCAACTGTTCCTTCTTTTTGAGAACATTGGAGTCTCCTCAATGCTTGCATGCTTCAGTGGTGGTGTTTTTACACATTTGTGAAGGTTTATCTTTCTGTGGGTTCTTACTTTCCCAATTTCTCTTTCTCATTTCCAGATACTCTATTAGTCTCAGATTCCCTTCTCTGACTTTTCAAGGCAGTGAGACTATATACGCCTCTTTGTTTAGGTCATAGCTACTCTATACAATGAGGACTGGGAGGGGCCCTCTCAAGTCAGAAGGCATTTATGTGAAAATCTCACCCAGTTCAGTTCTCTTCCTTCAAGAATCAAATCTCTTCTAGTTTTTTTCTTTTATTCTTCTTCAGTGTAGTCCGCTTTATTTCCTTTTTGTCCAAAGTTTATAATTGCCCTCTGCAAGAGGGTTACTTCCATACAACTACGTCACCATTACCAATAATGTAAACTCAATTACATTTGAAATTAGATCGAAGTACAAATCTATCTTATTATTCAATATGACTAATTTTCCTAAACCATAAAACAACGTTCGCTAACAAATATATGCGCATTATTCTAAACATAAAAGAAGTAAAATATGGATTTGACTTCTTAATTTCTGTATTTATACGTAAATCTTTGTTTTAAAAGATATTCATCCTCTAGGGGAAATTACTTATGATTTCAGACAAGCTGAGAGTCTTATTCCAGACTAATTGACTTTCCTATGTCACGTCTGTTATTCATGACAGGAAAAAAGTTAAAACCATGCTTCAGTTTTGTATACATTAAAGATTATAACAAGGACTCAAGAAACTGAGTTTCGTATATTCACAGTGATTATTACCAAGTCAAGCCACAAATATATATACACTCAAGCTCTTTTTAAGTACTGTGAAGATGCTGGACTGCAAGTCCATTCTCTTCATGTGGATAAAGTTTCACCATTGTAATTCTTGTCTCCTAGTTTGTGATACATTTCCCAACTTATATTTCATAAAAGAACACACATATTCCTACACATACCTACCTTTCAACCAATCTTTTTGAAGTCTGATAGAGTTCTTCATCATTTTTTCTTTATTTTTCTCTGGCCATGAACTTTAATGCTAAATTTGAAAGAGCTATTTTCTCTTTATAAAATGGTTTAGACACATTTAAGTAGATCCTGAACACCCCTATGCCTGCCTCTGGGGCTGTAACTCTAAAATGATGCTAATGATATCATGGATACTCTACATGGGATAACATTTAAATGCATATTATTTATGATAATAATTGTTAACATTGCATGAGCATTTGCAAGATAGTAGTATTTTCCAAGCAATTTGTGAACATTCTTTGCAGGAAAGGATGCACTGCTATTATCCCTATTTTATTGTTCAGAGAAGCTAAAAACAGGGCAGAGACACTGTCAAATAACAAAGATTCACAGTAGATGGTGTCCCAGGTAGGAGGGTGTAGAATTCGAGAATGTAGCAGGTCTGATGATAAAAAGGAAGATTCTTTGCTGAAGGAACTAGGTCATAATTTGAATATCATCTGGAGTGTTCAGACATGTGACAATCATATAGACCGTGTTATTAGATACTGAGTACAAAGTAGGGGCCTGGTTGTTTGATCGTGGCTGATGTCCAGTTGCTAGAATTAAGTGAGTAGCTGAAAACAGAAATTTAATCATTTTGAAAACTTTGAATCAACAAATAGTGGCCAAAGTTCAATAGCTGGAGGTTAAGTTGCCCTAAGGGAGAAAAGTGAAGGTGTGTAAAGGCAGTTAGCTGGATGATTTATTTCTTGAAACAGACCATTCTTATGAAAAAGAAAAATTTAGATAGATATAAAATAAATTTTAAATAATTAAATATAAATCCTGACATTTTGCCTGAAAGAAAGGAGTTAAATGATCCTACTTAGTTAAAAAATTAATTCTGTTTATCAGCATATGTTATAATTCTTCTATCAATGAAGATAAATTAGAGTGTGTAAGGTATATGCTTAAGTATAAGATGACAAAACACCTGTAATCAGACATGATTAAATAGAATAAATGGTTAAAACGCCTTGCTAATAAAATGAAAACAAAAGTAAATAAATCTTTAATGCAGTGTGAATCTTGTTTGTGGATTATTAAACAATCTAATTTTTTAAAAATTAGAGTCATTAAACACTGGATATGATGAAAATAATTGAGTAAACTCGCTTCTAAATCGCAGCTGAAATTAATCAATTTCAAACATTGTGAGGAGGATGTAGTAAGTAGACTTAATGTCTAGAGTCCCATAAAAAGGCACGCATTTATATAAAATGATTACTATGTAAATAGATGCTTTGTTAAATTGTGCAAATTTACATTATGTCACATAATTATATTTATAAATATAGGAGCATAGGGCAGGTAAGATATAAATTTTTTTAGAGACCTGAATACATTAAAAATATATACAAATATATACAAATATTGGATATATTGGCTACATTTATAGAATATATATATTTCTAATACGCATGCTGTATATATGATGTTCTATGTTATTCAGTGTAAATTATGTTTTCTATTTTACTGCACCAATTTTTCTAAGAAGTGATTTTTAAGCCTGAAATAATCATTTGTCTAACTGCTCTAAGACATTGACTTTCCAGTAATGTCAGTATATTATGTCGGCATTGTAATCATTCTTTTGTGCTCTGGTTTACAATACTCTAAAAGTGCCGTACACAGAGTAAGTCAATAAATATGTGTTGTATGAATGAATGGACGAACAAATAGCTTTATGAGGTACTAGCGATGCTTTATCTATCGATAATGTGCTTTCCCTTCATCACCGCTAATTAAATCCCCATCCATTTTTTAAGGTCTGACTTAACTGGTAATTTTTCTGTGAAAACATTTCTCATCCTTCATACACAAGTTCAATTTTTTTAAGCTCCATAACACTTTGTAGCTTTCTTAGATCACTCATATATCTTTGCTTCATATTTTTCAATCCACTCTATCCTGGCCACTCATCTTAGAAAAAAAAAAAGCTTACTCATGTAAATGCTCACTAAGAACATTAGAAAGAAAAGCGACAAGTCCAAAGTATCCATTTACAAACTTCAACTAACAAAACTCTCTCAATTCTTGCATCTTCTTTTTAACTATACTCTTCTTTACCTCTATACTTCTGTTCCTGTTGCAGCATGAGTGTTACCATCTTTATATTGATCATTCTAGAATCCTTTCTTCTGTCTTGGCTATGGCATCCTTAATTTACTTCATGGTACAACTTTGAGATGTGTTCTTTAGTCCTATGGCCCTCTCTAATGAATCAGATTCACATCTCAGCACCTACTCTCATTCTGACTTTCCCCAACCACTTGGTTTCAAGGAAGGGAGATGTTCTCTGTTCATCTTTTCTTATTTATGTGCTTGTCTCAGATCTTAAACTCTTTCTACTCTCAGCTCTGCCATATAAACTTGGGCAGCTCCAATTTCCATATTTCAGTTTCCTCCTCAGCTAAACGGTGAATGATAAACATAACGCTAAGAGGACCTATCCATTCGTGTAGTGCCTGGCACAAATTAAGTGCTCGGTAAATGTTTGCTATCATTAATATTTTTAAAGCAACTTAAATGCTCGCTTCTACCTTAAAGAAAGCCTCTATTTAGTGTCACATTCAAAAGAAATGTATAATTTCCAGAAGACTTTGATCATACCCAGTTATGTGCTTGGTAACTACTGAACTACACTCATATCACAGCAATACTTCTAAAAGATGTTTATATTCCATATTTACAGTTTACCTTTTCTTCTTTTATTTTAAGCCAACTCCATGTGGACTGTCTTCCACATGGCTCTACTAAACAGAATGCTAGGGGCCATTCTCCTGTTTAAGCCAATAATCAATGTCTTGTGTTCATTTCTTTTTTAATAGACTATTTTTTTGAGTGGCATTAGGTTCACAGCAATGTTGAGCAGAAGGTATGGAGATTTCCCATATACTCCTTGCCCCACACATGCATAGTCTCCCCCATTATCAATATCCCTCACCAAAGGTGCCTGTAGATTTGTTACAATTGATGAACCTATGTTAACACATCATAATCACCCAAAGTCCATAATTTACATTATGGTTCACTCTTGGTGTTGTACATTCCATAGGTTTAGACAATTGCACAATGACATATATCAAGCACCATAGTATCATATAGAGTAGTTTCACCACCCTAAAGCCCCCTGTTCATTTATGTGGCTGTCTCAGTAACATTTGAAATGTTTACCACTCCTTTTCCTCCCTCCAGAAACACTGTTTTGTTTTTCTTCTGTGACACTACATAGCTTGATTTTTTTTCTATTTCACTATGCCTCCTCAATCACCTTTACTGGCATTCACTCCTTCAATAGTCACCAAAATTCTGCCTCTATCTTCTTTTCTTTGTAGTAATCACTAATAGGTATCTTGAAATTACCATGGTCAAAAAGTATTATCGTTTTCTACCAAGAAAGCTTCTATCCAAATGCCAACTACCCATGTCTTCTCCAACTCATTAAATGTAATCAATATCTATCCAGATGTATGGCTGAAACCTGGCATCATCTTTGATGCCTCTATATTTTCTAGATCTTCTCTAACTTTAAAATGTATCTCTAATCTGACTGGTCCTCACTGTTAATATTTGAAATGTTCTGGCCTCAGCCTAACATCTAAATGCACTTCCCTCTAAACTAAGTCTAGTATTATATATATTGCAGCAACCCTTAGTTTGTGTTGGTTTGTTTCCTGAATACTCCAAGCGTTTCTTTTTTCCCTTCTGGTAATTCATACTTGATGGTTCTTTTTTCTAGGAATGCTCTGTCTACAAAATTAACTGGATTAATTTCTTATATTCAGGTGTCAAATCAGGTTTTCTCAGAGAAAGTGCTTTGACTACCTAACTAATGCAGCTCTACAACAACTGTCATCCATGTTACATATGTTATCATCTTCATAACGATTCTGAAAGCCAGAATATTATCTTCTTTGCTTTCTTTTTCAAATATTTGTTATTTATCTAACCTATCTGGAATACAAGATCACTGAGATGTAAGATCATGTGTTTTATTCACCTTTCAGTTCACTGTATCAGGAACAGTGTCTGACACATAACAGGCATTTGATAAATATTTGTTGACTGACAACAAAGAGTGGGCAATGGATTTATATGATATATTGGTGGAAATGTTTGAGATTGAGCAACTTCGTTCTTGAAATCAATCATTTCTAAATTGAGTATTTGTTTTAAAAACATTTAGCAATAACATTTTATTACTTTAGAAAATAATGAGGTAAACATGTGTGGGGACCTGGAACTGGCCACCCCAAGATATGTCTCTTTGGCATCAGGATTATTTGAGGCTGATTGCTTTTGATAAACTGGGACAGGGAAGGAGGCTCTGAGGAATGGAACTTGCCCTTTGTTAGGACACATTTACATTTGTAAGGTAAATCTCTATCTGTAAAGGTGCCTCCCTCTCTGTACCAGGAAGAAGAAAGGAGATGACCTTCTCTCTAAAAACTCTTAATCAATATCAAAGGCACGGACTTAAAATCTGCATTTTATTGTGCTTGTCTGATAACCTTCTGTAACTGACTTCCCTCCCCCTCCCAAAGCTGACATTTCTTTAAGGATTAAGCATCTTTCCTTAGGCTAGGAACTGATTCCTGTGCTCACCTGTTACTGCCCAGCTCCAGATGATAGACTTGCCTCCTGCTATGCCCACCGAGATAGCAGACCATTACCTGCTGTGTCCATCAAGCACTGTGCCGACAAGGCAATCTTGTGACTATTGTGGGAGGGACTTTTCAATCACATGTGAAACACCCTGTTTGGGGGTATATAACCACTATGTGCACCCCACTTCTTTGGTGCCCTTTCTTCTTTCGGGAAGAAAGGCCCTGGGCCATGGTTCCTCATAAAGCTTTGTTTAATTTTCTCTTGCTATTCTGTCTCATGTGAATTTAATTCGTTCTCTGGCCAGACGAACCCACATTTGGGAAGAGGAAATGCCCTCCTCCCCTACACATGTATCTAAATAAAGTCGGACTTAAGTATCCAAACTCAGTCCCTGGGGGAATAGGTACTGAATAAATGTTAGGTTGGTTTTTCTCCTCAGATGCTGCCTACTTCCCCATGCATATGCTTGCAAGCTGGATTGCTTCTCTTTTCACCTCCTGCTAGGTTTCACATTATTAATCAGTTCCTTTTTTCCTATCTCTCCAGATTTTCTCTCTTCTTTGACTTCCTTCTATCTACAAACATTTTCAAAAGTCTCTCAGGCCAATAACAGAATGATAATCTGCCATTTCCTTGAATACAGCCTCCTTCCCTCTTCCCTTCTTCTTCACTAAGCTTCTTGAAAGAAGTAGCTGCACTACTTCCACTGTCATTATTCATAAGCGGCCCTCATGTAATCAAAATCTCTCTCGAATCACTTGTCTGCTTAAATCTCAGTCACTTCATTGTCAAATCCAGTTTGTTCTCTGTGGCCATCCTACTTCTACCTCTGCAGAATTTAACGCCATTGATCCCTCTGTTGCCACATATATCCTGTTCCCCAAGTGAAGTTTTGAAATCCTCTTCTCTTTCCTTCCTTCTATACGTATTTGCCTATCGCCTCTTTTTGTCTCCAAATAAGCAAACTTTATAGCTCATCTTTGCTCTGCCCACACATTGTGGAGATTCCCTGATATATTTATTCCCTATTCTCTTCTTTTCTTCATTCATATGACATATTCTTTCATGGATAAAACTAACATCCACAGGCCTAAACTCTCAGCGTTAAAGTTTTGTTTCCCATCTCACTAAGACACTGCATATGCAAACTCCCAAATCCCAAGAGGATATCCTTTCTTGGATGGATAAAGATCAGATTAAACATTCAAAATGCCATTCTCAATTTTTCCATAGTTCCACTTTTCCTTTTTTTTGTATGTATTACTTTTCTTTTGGAATCCTTAAAAGAAGACTTCAGTATTTATTTTCTCATTCAATACAGCTATATTCAATAAAATTTCATTATATATCTAATTGTAAATTAGATATGATTTGAGCATTAATCATACCCATGACTAAGAAGGCTTTAACCACTGAAGACTTTATTTCAACCCCAATTAGTTTCCAACATCACTGCTTGCCATAAGCCACCAGAGAGTGAGTTTCCTGAAGTGGAATGTGCCTAATTATTTCCGTTACATCCTTGGTATCCATTAAATTTTGTCACAATGAAGTCCACGAATTCTACACAATTTAAGGATTTAAAATAATTTGGCCTAGGATAATATCAATAGCATCCTCTAATGATTTGGACCAGGAAAAATGAGACATCACTTAATGTTACACCAAAACAATATCAAGTTGATATAACATTAGAGTTTTTAAAATGTTTTCATGATAACACATTTCAGGTCTGAATTGTTAATGAAATCAAGATCTCAAAGCATTCGCTTGTATCCTGAATCATGATCAGCAATCTACCTGATTTTAAATTACTGTCTTTAACGTGTACTATGTGGAAAATTTTATCTATCCATAGCGTGAGTTACTGTTCATTAGGGTAACATGCAGAACATATTAATGGGTCAGTTTATAATGGATGAAAGTAGATAAGCGAAAAAGAACCCTGTGTAACCATTGCCACACACTTTTACTTTTTCCACTGTTCCATAGTGTACCTGATATTTTCCTGCAGACATGAATCACATTTGCTTTCGATTACAGTAAAAATTTCATTGAGCTCATGTTAAAAATCAGTCACACACCAGGGAAAAGAAAAGAGGTTTTTAGAAGTAGAGTTCATTTCTTCATATGACTGACATAATAATGAGACTTTTCAGTGGTAACATTTTGGGCTATTTTGTTTTACAAGTTTAATAAGCTCTGGTCTCCTGGCCTTTCCTTAGGACTTTTTTTTGCACTAATAACATTGGGATAAAAAGCGTTATTTCACTCAAAAGTAAATGAAACAGGTTGCATTATATGTTGGGCATTAAAAATATGCTTCAGAATATTCAAATGCAGGAAATAGTCTATCAATAACTGAACAATGGCTACCTCAATGCTGAGACATAACTTCCTTCAAAAACGTATGTGATTATTTATTCATTTATCACTTTTTATTATTACCTGGGGACGCTCATTGATTTTGCCTCTAGGTAAATATACAAAAAGAAACTCAGTTTTAATCATTCCTCTACCTCATTGATCCTTTATGTCATTCAGACAAAAGACTGAATAAATACGTCAACATCATACTTTGATTCATAAGTCAAGGCTCACACTCGTGTGCTTCTGGAAAGCACTTTCCGAGTTACGAAGCCATCAGTAGAAAAAGCTCTACCTCCCTATAGTACACACATAAAGTTGATTGTTTTTTGAGCAGTAAAAATATTCTCAATATTATCAGAAGAATTTTATTTTGAGATGGTAGGTATTTTCTGGGTTCAGGGGATCAGCAGAGAGTGGTACTACTAAATGATAACATAGTAAAACTTTACCAATATTTATAGAAGATTTACTACATGCTAAATACTACTTCAAGTTTTTAGGCTGAAATAGTTTGGTCTTCACAGAACCCTTACGAAGCACTATTATCCTCATGTTACAAATAAGGAAACAAGAGCCAGTGTGTAAAACTCAGTCTGTTCCCTTGCTGTTCTTGCTTATTGGGTTCAGTTATTGACTTTAGTGCCTCCTTTTGGATCTAGTAGAGAAGTATTCTGACATCTTAAATCAAAGTTATTTGCATTAAATTTCTTTTTTCTTCAACTTTGCCTGATAGAGAAAATTACATGGATTTTATGAGAAATTATTCAAGCAACTATTATCTCGGTTATGTCCATAACCAATACAATAAAACAACAATAAAAACTTAATAAATTATCTTAAGAAAAATAATGACACATGTTTAACTATCAATTCAACTATAATTTTTTCCTCATCATTCTCATGAAGACTCAGAGGATTGCAGAAGTTTTAAAATATTGAAAGCATATTTTAATTTTCAAATATGTACAGGATATGTTTGAGAGCTTTAGTTTCATTGAATATAAAATTAAAGTGAGATCTTCACTTTTAAATTTGAGGAGTTAAGTTTGTTTCTGATTTAGAAACAGGAAATTTAATGATATTTATACTTAATGTATTAATTACACTTTAAAATACAATGTGTATGTTAGTTTTAGGATATGAAGACAGTAAATTATCAAACACTATAGATAAAACTTATAAATCTTAAATTTGCACAAATACATTTATTAGTCAAACAAAACAATGAGAAAGTTTTAATTCTTATTACTCCCCTTGAAGTTGCGCCTAGCACTTTTCTCATACTTTGTCTTCCTTCAAACCTCATAGGAAATTGTACATAATGAGGATAATGAATTAACATCAACAAAAATACAGTTATCATATTGAAACACGAATTAGAGACTCCTGAAATATTTCTTGAATCTTCATAAATTCCCATCATAAATGACATTATCAGCTTAATCTGATAGATGAAGACGACCTCAGAGAAATTCAGTAATTATTTCAAATCTTAGAGACTCAAGGGACAAAAAAGGAATTTGAACACTGGGTTTGATCACTAAAGAGGATATATTCTTTCTGTAATACCTTATTAATAATTACCCTTAAGTTTCATGATGAAGTTGAATGTAAATCCTGGCTATGGCCTTGTTTAAACATCACATTGAATGTTGATGCAAATATTCAGGCACTGGATTTTTGCCCAAATTTTTATTTAAATCTTTTGTTTTCCTTTTACTTTTAGGCATACATTTGGTTTTAGTCAAATTTTGAAACAATTTGAATTGAGAAAAACAGAAATATTCAGACAGAGGCAAATGTTTTTAAAAAAAGTCTATCAAATCATTAATTATCAACAAAAGTACACATGTTAATAATGGTATCGTGGAATTTATTTTCCCTAGTAGAGAAAACATGACTCCTCTTCTGACAAGGATAGAACAGCTAAAACATTTCAGTTACAAAAATATCAAGCTAAAAGCCTGTTAAATATGGGTAATGATGTACACTTACAAAGAATTCAATGTTCATGTTTCTATCTGTGCTACTGAATAATAAAATCATAGAACTTAGAGAATCTAGAACAAGTACAGCATATTAAATGAAGCATACTTTATGCAATTAGATGGCACACAACCAATTTAATAGGTCAAAATTCACTTTAGCAACATGAAAAAAATGTTTTAAGAAGGTAAGTTCTTGTAACCTGGGACAGAGCTTTTTTTATCCGTTGCTTCTGCTGCTTAACTCTTTGCAAGTCTTTGATACCCACAGGCTATATTTTAGAAATGTATTATTAACTGAAAGAATGCATTGCCCTAGATAGGAAATTGCTTTAAAAACCTTATAACTTTTAAAGTTTACAAATAAAGCTAGCTTGGGTTGTATTTTTCCCTCTCCGATTCCCTAAAAATCCAATGTTTGTATATATCAAGAGATAGTAAAAACTCTCTTTCCCTCTATGTGCTCTCCCTGGAGAAGACAGAATTTGTCAAAACCACAGTTTTAAAGGTTCTTAATGATCATAAAAATCTTGATAACTGCTGAAAAAATAGACAAAAATAAATTAAAATAAAAATTAAGCACGTGACTGCTGGAAAAATAGGCAAAAATAAATTAAAATAAAAATTAAGCATGTGACTGTTTTGAATCCCAGAGCACTCTACAGATAACTATAGAAGAATTTTCTGAAATATTTGGCCCCATGGAAGATAGGGCCATAAATAAGTTGATATTCAATAAAAATAATTTGGTTTTTATTTGCTACTTTAACAAATTTTTTAATTATTCTGGAAAACGCTGTTTTCTGCTTGTTTTCCATGCCAAGTGGACACACTCCCGCATTCCCTATAGATGATGTAGCAAATAAAACTTAATTATCATATAATTTTTCATGTATTCTTTTGGCTATAATTGGTGCACTTCCAATAGAGTTTCAAAATATATAAATAATATCCTATATTACTAAGATATGGCATTCATTTTAGTTCTGAGTTATGCTCCTCTGTGAAAATTTGCATTCAATCCTAAATTTTGCCATGCTTCTAGTTTTCAATCTTATTAATACTTTAAGTCATTAATTAATTAAAAATATATTTTCCAGACAGAGATGTTTTATCAGATTATCAATTTGTACATTAATTCAGATTGAGTTTCTTTTTGATAGTTACATTTTTCACACAATTATCTAGGTGAAGAAATAAGATGTTTTCAAGTGGAAGTAGCAGTCTGACTTAAAGAAACTTTGCGTGCAGTCCATACATGTAAAAACATAACATCAAACAGTGGGTCAACAAAAATGATTCAAAATTTTCTGATTCTTCTTATATAGGCCATGACGTCATTGGAAGCTAATTTGGGTACCTGAGAGTTGAATTCAATCACATTGAGATATATCATAATGTGTTGTTAAAATCCAAAAACTAATTGCTTTATGAAGTAAAACCGAACATATGTATGTGTCTGTGTGTGTGTGTGTGTGTTTGTAAGAAGCCAATGAATACAAATATCTACAAGTAAAAATAATGACCATAGAAACACAATTTATTTAGAGAAAAACTAGGTTTAGGAATTGCTTTTTCATTACGTATCTTGATAAACATTTTATTCATCTCCTTCTATGCTACAAGTTTCATGAATATTTGCAATCACTGACTGAAAAACCACATTACTTGTGATTATGTGGCCACGATGTCCATTGACATCTCCTTGCTGAGGTTCACTAGCCAGTTGAATGTCAAACCTTACCAATTATCAACCCTAAGAATAAGTATAATGACATATCAGCACACAGCCTTTTCATCACAAGTGACATAATGATTTGAATTGCTCCAAGGTACACCTTATTTTTTAAAATGTTCTGTCTATTTTTTTAAAGAAGTCACCCATATAAATCCCTCTGGTGCTTCCTTTGGCAACAGACTAAAAAACAACTTTAAGTGCTGAAACACTGAGAGATGTTGACAGGGTCACTTCAAAGAAGCTCAAGGGATTAAAAAAATGATATGGTAATTTTTCTTCTAGGTTCTGAAAACATGTTAAAAATAAAATGTGCTGGCCTATTTTGTAATGCTCATTTTGTAGCTAGAACAGAACAGCACAAAGTAAGGGGAATCCAAATAGCTTCACCTGACTCATTGCATGATATAGAGTGGGTTGGAACATTATTTTCTAGGACATTTGTAAGACTGTCTTAATAGGAAAACCAACTTATAAGGAAATCTTTTCTAAGTACATCCTGCATACTTTCTACAACTATTCAATGGGTACTTAATAAATTACAGACATTGTTCAGATCCTGGAAATGTGACACTAAAACTTGCTTCTGACCCTTATGGAGATTATTGGACTAACAGACATATTAAAAAAGTAAATATTGAGCCAAATATATAATTACAAATTGTGGAAAATGGGACTGAGGAAACTGCAGAAGCAGGAAATACTGAGTAGAGTGCTGGTTAAATGAGATGAGATAAAAAGCTCTTTTTGGAAAGTGAACTTTAGACTGCAACTTTAGAAATAGAAAGGATGAACCAGAGCAAACGTGAGTGAGAGCTTGTGTATGGGATGTGGATGCTGTACCTCCAGGCAGACAGAACAGCCTCCGGAAGCCTAAAGTAGGAAATTCTTGGCATATTTAAGCAACTGAATGTAGACCCACATGTATGCAAAGAAAAGTGAATAAGAGTGGCAGGATAATGTCATTATTTTTGCGTTAAACAGCCAATTATCTTTTAAAAATATTTTAAAAGTTTACACACCATTTCCAGCACTCTTTCTTTTCTTGTGTAAATCCAGATTTCTATCTGGAATCATTTTCCTTCTTCCTAAAGCACGATACCACAAAAGCTGGAAGAAGAGAAGCAGAAATACAGTGCTATCAGGTTCTTAGGTTACCCCTTGAGTGCATGGTATTACTTAAAGGAAGATAGTTGAAAAGTGAAAGATGTATACTACAAAACCTCAGGCAATTACAAATGTATATAACACAGATCAGTATAGCTAATAATCAAACAAGGATATGCAATGGAATCATGAAAAATACTCAGCTAATTTAAAAGAAGGTATAACAACAGGGAAAAAATATAAGGTAATTGAAACAGGCAGGCAGATAATGCAGGGTATTAGTCTTGTTAATAATTTGGATTTTATTCTAAGTGAGACAGGAAGGTCCTGAATGGTTTTCAGCAGAGAGGTAATAAAATATGATTTACTTTATCAAAAATAAAAAAGAAAGAAAGAAAAAGAAGAAGAAAGCATGGAAAGCAAAAAGCACTTGGTAGCTGCCTGAAAGAATCTGAAGTGTTTGGTGACTGCCCGGAGATTGGATTATTAGAGGAAGCAATTTGAATTGGGGAGAGATGTTAGCAGGCTACTGTTATAAATAGACTCAGGTAAAATGACTCCACTAACAACTCAGCTAACAGAATAAACGTAACAGGTCCTTGCTGTGTCTGCACATTTTCTATCAAAATTAAAGAATAATTTGATTCAGAGTATTCTTAAACCAGTAGAGCTGCCCCGGGGCATTTGCAGACTCTCTCTTACAGATTTGAGCTAACATTTACCTTCCACACAAATTGCCATGAAAAATGCTTCCATATCTGTCAAGTGTCTGAGGCTGAAGACATTTTCCCTCTGTTAAAGGAATCAGCTCCTTTAGTATATATAATATTTTTATTTTAATTAAGGGAAAATAAAGTGATGGATAAACTTTAGTAAACCATTGTCTCAAGGTGACTTTCAATATCCATTCCATTCCACATTTAAATTTGATCACACTTTCAGACTTCCTCTCAGGCCATGGTGAAGCAATAATGACTAGATTTAATCCCCTGCCTTACACATATCAACAAATAGACAAAATATATGAAAAAATAGATTCCAGACATTGGATAATAGGCAACACAGGACAGTAACTGTGGAAGAATTAAAAAAAAAAGGTGAGCCCTACTATTTCCTGTTTATTGCCTGGGGAGAGTTTCCAGGCCACAGAAGTAGAAGGGGTAAGCCAAACAGAGCCCATAAGTCTTCTTGAATTGAGGAGACAGCAGCGAGATTTTTCAGGTGAGCAGACATTTAGAGTTCACAGGGCAGATCCCTGTGAAATGTAGAAAAAGAGAACTGCATGCAGAGGGGAGAATTGCACAGAGGCCTGCAGAGCGTTCCCTTCTAGACTGCAGGTGAGTATGGATCAGTGCACATCTGTGGATACGCATGCTCTAGGTGGGGGAGGGAGTGTGGAGAGCATACATGAGAAAGGAGAGGTTGATATAGATTCTGCTTCCAAGATAATGGATTACACTCCCACTAGATCAAATCTCCCATAGATAACTACTATAAGCTCTGAACAATTACCAAAAATAAATAAATAAATTCCTAGAGGCATTGGAGATTGAGCAAAAGTTGGCAGTTGGCAGAATTGAGATGGCTAAAACTCTGATAGAAAATCACCGTTATCTAGACACTGGAAAGTGGGTGGGATCCTAGAAATATAAAAGCCAAAGACATGGAGCCTAATTTCTATGTATAAACTTTTCCCAAATTTCTGGCTGTCTCTGAGCCACCCATGTGCAGGACAGATAACAGCTAAAGTTACAAAAATGGAACTGAGATCGGAGATGTTACTCAAGAGAGAGTGTGCAACGTGAGTCTAATCACATCTCTTGTCTGCTTTTGAACAAAATGGTCAGCACTCTTCTGAGGAATATAACGGAATCTACTAAGTAACATCAAAATGTTCAAGTTACCACACAAAACTACTCAGAATACTAAGAATCAGGAAAATGTAACTCATTCTTACAAGAAAAGCCAATCGAGGGAAAAAAATAGCTGAAGATGATCCAGGTGTTGATATTAGCAGAAAGAGATTTTAAAGCAGCTATTAAAACTATGCTCAATAAGATAAAGGAAAAAATAGAGTTAAGAAACCTCAGCTGAGGAACAGAAGCTATTAACATTCAAATGGAAAAATCTAGAAAGAAAATATGCAATCTCTGAGATTTCCTTGTTGTAGATTACTGAACTGTGAAAGCAAATATTACATCAGCCCATTTTACATCTCATAGGTTACTTACACCTCAAGATATATTTAAGAAAACTAAAATATAAAGTTATTTTTAAATAATTCTTCTCTTAAGAAAAGACACAACAAATGATTTGTCATGTAAGCTCCTTAGCAAGCTAGAAGAATTTTCATTACAAATATTTTACTTTTTGAAACAGCTCTGGTATTTGTCGATAATAAACACTGCACTGCTTGTATTACGAGACTTATTAAACGCCAAATGACATCTTGTTTAGGTGTAATGGGATAGAATGTTTTCAGTCCTCCCGGAAGTGATTTGTACATTAATACATGGTAATCACTCAATAAATGATGGATGAACGAATGAGTGAGTGAGTGAGTGAATAATTCTGCCTGTTACTAAGAGAATTACAAAATGTGGAAGTAAGATCTGTGATTTTATCCTGTATTCTAGAATATTGAAAAAATGAATCACATGTTCAATTTGATAAAAGGAACATATAAACATAAAAATCAAAAACATAGAATGAACTTGAATTGATTTTTCTGTTTCTGTCTCTTCTGGGAAACAGAAATTTTATAAATGGAGTAACTAGTTAAATATGCTATTAAACAAAATGAAAAAGAGATTCATAGATTTGTTATCATAACGTGATGAGCTCCAGTATATTAATAAATACTACTTTTAATGTCAAAATAAAGCACTTTAGAACGTCAAGTAAAATACCTTAAAATCATCTTCTATTTACCCGTTAGGAAAATGTCTGCAGACTTAAGTATAGAATGATATTAAATTTCATCTGAAATTAATGAAAATATTCCCATTTGCAAATCTTCATGTACAGGGATATTAATAATAGTAGTCTCTATAGTGATAATACTAAAAATGACTGAAATTACTTTTTAAATCACACGAAAATATAATCGAAATTCAGTAAAATATTCTTTGTTTATTTGTTTCAAAACTTTATAACCTCTGTTAGCCTGATAGGCATCACTTTCTGAAAAGCTCAAAATTTGTTGCAATTTGCCCCAAACACAAACTCAGTCAATTTTTGGCTTTGGTTAATTAAGCAGCAATAGCTAATGAAATGCTAATCCTAAAGCTTTCATCAGGCCGATTTCCTTCTGACTCCCTCATTTGAAAAATTGGCATAGTAATGCCTCACCATAGGGAAAAAATATGTAACCAAGGTTAAAGAACGGTTATTTTAACTGTTCCATTTTGGACTTAATCTCTTTTGTATAATACTTTTTTATTGATGGACATATTTATCTACTTGCCAAAGAGTCATTTAGCAACTACTGTGTGATGCACATTATTCTGGGGAGACATGACAAAAAGGATCTTTGGCCTCGAGTACCATACATGGTAATAATAGAAGAGAACAATAAACAGCAAATAAGTTTTATTTATATATATATATATGTATATACACACACACAATATATGTGATGATATATATATATATATATTCCATCAGATGGTGACACATATTGTGAAGAAAAATAAAGCTTGAAAGGAAATAATTTATTTGTTTGGGCGTGTATTGGGCAAAATCTTATGTGCCTTCTTAGACATCATTCCTTTTTGTTTTTCTTAATTAACACCGTACCTACTTTAGGCGATCCCCTCCACTTTTGGGCCCGGCTGAAATAGCCTACTCTGAGGTAAGGATCTGGATTTCTGAGATGCCACTAAGAGTCCAGATGATGATATTCAAAAACATGGAGGAGACATTATCCATGGGGTAAGAACAGACCAGCTTTGAAGATAATCCCTCCACATTTCTCTCCCTTCAAATGAATTTCCTCCTTGCCAACTTTCATGAAGAAGCTGGTGCTTTGTGAATACACCTCAGAGCGCTTGTTAACTCTTCTAACTCCCTGGACTGCACGTGGCGAAGAATCCTCTGTCATTGCATTTTTTCCTTGCTTTCTTCATTCCCCACTATTTCTCACTCAAACTCCCCAAGGCTTCGAGCTCCCAAATAGAATGTTGCCACTTTAATCATTGCTGCAGGCTCTGCTTTGCGGGAATTCCTACTTGAAATATAAATAAGGAACAGCATCACCTAGGAACTTGTCAGAAATGCAGAAACTCTGGCCTCGCCACATGCCTACTAAAACGGAATCTGAACTTTTCCGCGATCTCCAGCTAGTATGTAGGCACAAGTTTGTGAGACACACCACTGGTCTACATAAATTTGTGGCACTCGTCCACAATGAAATAAGTACAGAAAGTGAGAGTAAGTGCTTAGAAACTTTTATAGCAATTTTACATTACCATGAAATTTCTATTTTATTTTACAAATGTATCATTCTGCAAAGAATTCAGGATTTAAAAGAGCTGGTCCTTCAATGTGGATAATTCACAAAGGACTATTCTAGAAGACCCAAACTAAATAATTAATTTCAATGTTAAATAGGATGTTTAAATAAAACCACTCTGATAAGTTGGTATTTCCAGGGACCTGAAGGAGATACATGCAACTGAAGAGCTCCAGGCAAAAGGAGCAATAAGTATAAAAGTCCTAATACATCAGTATACTTTCGGTTGATACGAGAATAAACAAGGAGATCATAGTGACTGGAGCAGGAGGTTAAAGAAAAAGGTAAGATGTGACAGAAATGTGTGAATGAGTGTTTGTTTGTGTGAGTATGGTGTGGGAGTGAAGATTACGTGGGGTTTTGTAGGCCATGGTAAGATCTTGTGCTTTTTATTCTGAGTGAGATGGGGAGACATTGCATGGATTTAAGTGAAGAAAGATATAATTTAACTTACTTTTAAAAAGATAACTCTGGGGGACAGCCAGATGGCACAGCAGTCAAGTGCACACGTTCTGCTTTGGTGGCCCGGCATTCGCTGGTTCAGATCCCATGTGCGGACATGGCACTGCTTGTCAAGCCATGCTGTGGTAGGCGTCCCACATATAAAGTAGAGGAAGATGGGCACAGATGTGAGCTCAGGGCCAGTCTTCCTCAGCAAAAAAGAGGAGAATTGGCAGCAGATGTTAGCTCAGGGCTAACCTTCCTCAAAAAAAAAAAAAAAGGATAACTCTGTTGGCTGTTTTAAGAATAGACTGAATGTAGACAAGATCTGAAGCAGGGCGACCAGTTGGAGAATGGAGACTGTTGGAATAAGCTAGGTGAGAGATGATGATGTGTGGTATCACCGTCACAGCAGTGAAGGAGTGGAGAATTTGTTGGGTGCTAGATGCATATTGAGGGTAACGTCAAGAGGAATTCATGATAGAATGGATGTGGGTGGTGAAAATGAAGACCACATTAAGGACAAGTGTACATTTTTTTTGCCTGAGCAACTGGAAGTTTGGAATTTCCATTAACTGAGGTAAAAAGAGCACGTTTGACTCACAAAATATATCCAAAGCCTTAGGCCTGCTCAAAGATTTGTAAAACTTTAATGTGCAATAGTAAAGACAAATGCATCTATTAGTTCTAGAAATCTTGTATTCTCATGATGCCTCATGAGCCCAGGTATAAACATCACAGAAACAGGGACAGTGCAGGGAGCAATGTCTTAAAAGAATTTTAGACAAAATTTTTAAATTAAAGACATAATGATTTGATATCATTTTACAATATATACACATTCAAATCATTATTTTGTATGCTTTAAACTTATACAATGTTATATGTCAATTATATTTCAATAAAACTGGAAAAAATAAAATAAGATAGAATTAAAGACAATGTTTTTAAACAATTTTGGCTTAATATCCTGAGTCTATAACTTATTATGTGAATGTCATTAGACTAGTTACTTAATCTCTTTATGGACATTTCTTTAGTTGTTAAATGGAAGTAATATTGTTTGCATCTTAGAGATCTTGAAAAAACTAGAATTAATAATGGTTGCAATAATTGATATTTAGGAAATCTTGAATTATCATAAAAGGAAGATAAGGAAGAAGACATTAGATATGTTTGTATTTAGGATCTTAAAAATATGAGTGAGGAAAATAATAGTATGGAATGAAAGCAACATCTACCTTTTAAAGTCCTTTTAAAGGGATTAAAAGGAAACAGATGTTTGAAGTGTCCTATAAATTTTTTAAATCTTCTTAAGTTCTTCCAGTGAAAATTCGCATTCTATTTTATGTGCCCTTGTTATATAACATTATTTCCATGTATGGTTGAATAATCCTCGGACTGGGAGTTAAGAGATCAAGATTCTAGTCTTGCCACCTGCATATGATCAAATAACTTGACTTCTTTTTAACTCTGCTTCTTCAACTCTAAAATAAAGGAGTTAGAATGGATTATCTTTAGGACTCTTAACAGCTTATAATGAAATGTTTTGTATTATTTGAGAAGTAAACATTATCTTGGTAAAGAACAATAGATAGATTTGTCAAGACTGGTTTCCTCAACATGGCACATTTAAGCAGAGAAATCTCTCTGCATAGACTAATCAGGTTGTCTAAAGACAGTGCACTGCTTACCATTATGCATTGCCCAACCCTGAGATTTACCAAATATTTTCTTGTATCTAATAATGTGGTTTCTATATAATTATGATAACAAAAAGGGGAAAATAGATTTTACTCAGTGCATTCCACTGAGATTGATTCATTCAGCAACTTTCATATTTGAAACTCCAAAAAATAAATTACAGGCACAGCCCTGGTGTCATAGTGGTCAAGTTCACGTGCTCCACTTCAGTGGCCCAGGGTTTGCAGGTTCAGATCTCAGGGTGGACCTACACACGGCTCATCAAGCCATGCTGTGGCGGCACCTCCCATAGGCAAAGTAGAGGGGGATTGGCACGGATGTTAGCTCAGGAACCATCTTCCTCAAGCAAAAAAAAAAAAAAAGAGGAAGATTGGCAATAGCTGTTAGCTCAGGGCCAATCTTCCTCACAAAAAAATAAAAATTACAATTGTCTGATAAACTGAGGGAATAGGAGTTGGTAACACTCTATCACTGATTCTTCTTCTTACAGGAAAATACATCAGGATAAAGCACGTTCTTTGTATGCATGCACAATCAATATCTAATTGTTCAGAATATTCAGGGTATAGGAAATTCAAGATGAGGGCATTTTCTAGCTAATGATGAAAGCATGCATATCATCTATGTGTTCTTAATTTCAAGAAATCAGAGGCAATACAATGTACCTTCTCTAAAGATATACTTTAAATCTATAAGCAGTGTATCATCTTTGATGAGTCAGAAGGCATTTTAAAGCCTTTTCATACCTTAGGATAAACAACCTGCCTATCCATTATCAATAAATGATAGTTTGGGGCAAAAATATCTGGCTAAAGGGGATATATTGCTATTTAAATAACAGAGAAAATACAGTTAACAGACTATCACTGAGTTCTGTTTAGTTGTCAGCCCTGTGGCTGATTTCCTTAGAACCATGTCTCAGCACAACAGGAGATCATCACTAAAGGGCTTATTGTTTTAATGGTTCATGTCCCTCTATATTTGCATCAATGGTAGTTGTCCAGTAATCAGAGAATCTTCTACTGTTCAAAATGCCTTTCTTTCTTCTTATACCTCATAGGCTATCCTGGAGGGTCAATGTTTAAGTTGAAATTTGTTTATAAAAGCTATAAGCCAAGATGAGAGCTTGTATTACTAATTAGATTCTTGATTGTACATACAAAGTAAACAGTATAATGGCAGAAATCTGCTTAGTTTCCTAAAATGCAAACTCACTGAGAAGCACCAGTCTTGGTATTAAAGTTATTTGCAATTTTATTTCTCTTGAGTTGCTTTTCAGCAAACGTTTAAAAGGCAATCAATTAGTTCCCAAGATATAAAACAAAGGAAAGGAAGTAAAATGTTTAAGAGCACTGAAAATACACTAAGTATATTTGTTGTTCAAACACAATGTCCTAATACAACTTAACATCTATGAGTACTAGCCAACTTGCATTGTAAGATTTATTCTACAACCTTAAATTTCAGACAGATGGTGTCACATATTATAAAAATATTTCAATTTTGTAAGTACAAGATGATATAACTTTGAGAAAAAGTAGTTAGGGGTGATCGAAGGAGCAGTGTTTTATAGGAGCTGGGAGAAATTGGATAAAAATCAAGGTAGATTCATTAGCCTATAAATTTAAAGGACTCATTTCATCATATAAAATAAGAAATCGAAGACTAGTTGGGCACTTTCATTTCATTGTTTTGATTTCTGTGCTTCTTGTTAGACTAACAAGAGGAAAAGGACTTCTGGAAAATAAAACAAAATAATATGTGTGTATACATATACATGTACATAAATATATCATATACGTGATATATTGTATATTTATAATGTACATATGTGTGTATATACGTACATATATATATGTGTGTCAGTATATCTGTGTTATTCAGGAGATAGTCCAGTAGAGTGTGGAGTGCTAAGGAGCTGGTGACTGAGTTTGATTAAGAAGAGCTTGTTACTACTTTCTTAAGTAGTAAAAAAGAAAATGCAATACTTCCAGGAAAGTTAGTGGCTTAAAACTGCTACCATAATAATATGGTGTGGAATTACGGATACGGCAAACACAAAATAAGATACTAAAGACAAGATAAAAAATATCTTTACGTGCAATTTAATTAAAGTGAGATGAACTCAAGAAGAAAATTCTTGCATTTGGTCAAAACATAAAGTCATTAAGTATGTAAAATAAGAAAAAACCTCACTTGGATAACAAGTAAAAGAATAGATACTGATTACCAACATGTAAATGAACACAAGTAGAATTCTGAAATTAGGATATCAAAAATAGATCAATAATTCTTTAGAGTAAAATGAATTATATGACACAAAGTACATAGCTGCTTACTAAGATATGCTGTGCTTAAACACCAGAAACACCATGAACTCCTCTGAACTTAACAAAAGAACACCAAAATATATAAAATGATCAGAGGTGACATCTGCAGAAATGGTCAGGTAGATTTCTTCAAAGCCCCATTCCCTCCACAGAAACATTAAAAAGTAAAGCAAAACAGTCCGAGTCGACTTTGTCAGAACTCTGAAAAATAAATTATTACAGCAAACAAAAAAGTACCGAATCAAGAAAAACACAACTGTACTGGTAGGACAGCTTTGTGACATTTTTATTTGCTCTAGCCCCACTACCCTCCCCAATGTGACAGTAGTCTCGAAGATGGCCACTCACATTCCCAGCTGGGGACCCTGGAAGGAGCAGAGCAGAGCTTATTCTCAAAGAGCTGTGTTTATCTGCTCTAACCTGTCTGGGGCTGTCTGAAGCGCGGACACAAGGTGCTTGTCTTTCTTGCACCTAACTTGGCATTCACTCAGGGCAGAAAAGTCGTGGACATTTCCCCAAATCAGTGCAAGGCAAGCAAACAACCTACAGCCCTTTAGGGAAAAGACTAAAAGTTAGGCAACCAACAGAATCTGAGAGGAAAAGCTTGGCAAAGAGTTTCTTTGAGAAATCAGGGTATTCAAAAAGTTCCCACATGTTCTGGAGAATTTAAAAACCCATACACATACCCAAAGAAGGAAGCATGCTCAGAGGAGACCTGAGAAGACCCTAAATTTTCACCTTTGTCTGATTGCTAGGCTGAGAGCAAACATAAGTAAAAGCTATGACAGAATTAGAAATGGCCAGGCAGTGTTGAATGCATACAGAGCCAATATGCAAAGACTGGTAGAGTTCTGTTTTCATTTCTCCCTCCCTCCCTCCCTTCCTCCCCTCTTTCCTATACATAGAAAACCCAAAGGAATCCATACACACACACACAAACTCACCTACTAGAGCTAACAAATGAATTCAGCAAAGTGACAGGTACGAGATCAACTCATAAAAATCAGTTTGGTTTCTAGACACTAGCGATGAACAACCCAAAAAGGGTGTTAGGAAAACAATCCTCTTTACAATAGCGAAAGGGATAAAATGTCTAGGAATACATTTAACCAAGAAGACGAAAGATTTGTACACTGAAAACTCCAAAACATTCCCGAAAGAAATTAGAGAAAACTAAAATAAATGGGTCCATGTTCACAGATTGGAAGAATTAATATTGTTAGGATGGCAATACTACCCAAACCAATCTACAGATTCAATGCAATTCCTACCAAAATCTCAACGACATTTTTTGCAAAAATGGAAAAGTTTGTCTGCAAATTCATATTGAATAACAGGGGACTCCAAACAGGCAAAAATATTTAAAAAGGAGAAAAAAGTTGGAGGACTCATGCTTCCTGTCTTCAAAATTAAAGTATTTCAAAGATAAAGTGCTCAAAACAATGTGGTACTGGCATAAGAACAGACATATAAACCAACAAATAGACCAATAAAATAGCATTTGTAATTCAGAGGTAAAACTATATGTCTGTGGCCAATTGAAGTTCAACAAGGTTTCCAAGACCATTCAACGGAGGAAGGAACAATCTCTTCAATAAATAGTGCTGGGACAATTGGATATATCCATGCGAAAGAATGACGTTGAGCCCATATCTTACACCACACAAAGAAGATAACAAAATGGGTCAAAAACCTCAATATAACAGATAAAACCATAAAAACATAGGGGTAAATCTTCATGACACTGGATATGGCAATGGATTCTTAGATATGACACCAAAAGCAAGATAAATAAAATAATAAAATATAGATAAATTAGACTTCATCAAAATGTAAAAGTTTATACATAAAAGAATTTTATAGAGAAAGTGAAAAGACAAGCCATGAGAGAAAATATCTGTAAACTTATACACTTGCTAGAAGTCTAGCATCAAGAGTATACAAAAACTCTTAGGACTTAACAACAAAAAGACAAACAGCACAATTTTAAAAATTGGAAAAGGACTTGAATAGACATTTCTCCAAAGAAGATATACAAATGGCCAATGAGCACATGTACAGATGCACAACAGTATTAGTCATTAGGACAGTGCAATAAAACCACAATGATGAACCACTTCAACCAACTAGGATAGTTATTATAATTTTTAAAAAGTGGAAAGTAATCAGGGCCATCCAGGCTACACAGCAATTAAGTTCACACATTCTGCTTCCGTGGCCCAGGGTTCACCAGTTCGGATCCCATATGTGGATCCATGCATCACTTGTCAAGCCATGCTGTGGCAGGCATCCCACATATAAAGTAGAGGAAGATGGGCATGGATGTTAGCTCAGGGCCAGTCTTCCTCAGCAAAATGAAGAGGATCAGTGGCAGACGCTAGCTCAGGGCTAATCTTCCTCAAAAAAAAAAAATAATAATAATAATTAAAAAGAAAAGAAAAGAATGGAAAATAATAATAGCTAGTGAGGATATAGAGAAATTGGAACCCTTATATGTCACTGATGAGAATATAAAATACTGTGAAAAATAGTTTAGCATTTTCTCAAAAAATTAAACATGGGATTATCATATAGTTTGGTAATTCCAGTCTTAAGCATATATACCAAATAACTGAAAACAGGTAATGAAACAGATACAATATATGCATATTCATTGCATCATTATTTACAACAGCCAAAAGATGGAAACAACCCAAATGTTCAACAGTGAATGAATGGAGGAGCAACTATTGTGTATGTATTCAATGGAACATCATTAGCTATAAAAATGAGCTAAGTACTGATACATGCTGCAATGTTCACAAACCTCAAAAATATCCCATTTAGTGAAAAAAGTCAGACAAAAAACGTCACATCCTGAATGATTCAACTTAGATGAACCATTCAGAAAAGATGAAGCCATAGAGACAGAAACCAGACTGGCGGTCCCCAGGGGCTGAGTGGTGGCTGTGGCAAAATTGAAAGTTACTGCTTAATGGATATATGGTCTCCTTTTGACATGATGAAAATATTTTGGAACTAGAAGGAGGTGGCAGTTTCACAATATTGTGAATGTACTAAATCTCACTGAATTGTCCCCTTTAAAATGGTTAATTTTGGGTAGTCGAAAGGTACAAACTTCCAGTTATAAAATAAATTTCATGGGGATGTGGTGCACAGCATGAAGACTATGGTTAACAATGCTATATTATATATTTGAAAGTAGATAAGAGAACAGATCTTAAAAGTTTTCATCATAAGAAAAATATTCTGTAACCATATATGATGACAGATGTTAACTAGACTTAGCATGGTGATTATTTCACAATATATACAAATATCAAATATTATGTTGTACATCTGAAATTAACATAATGTTGTATGTCAATTATACCTTAATAAAAAAATAAGAGTTAATTTTGTGTTAGGTGAATTTAATCTCAATTAAAAAGTTTTTTTAAAAAATATACTGTGATCGTTCTTGGAGACATTTAGAGTAATTGCTATAAACAAAATATCAGTGGAAAGACATTCTAACACATTTCTCAGTTTTTGACAGATCGTTTAAACAAAACACATTAGACTGATTTATTTGAATGATTTGATCAAAAGATAGTTGATACTATACTTTGAAAATGGCGATATGAGTCTACTATTCAAGGTCTCACTGAAGCTTAGATAGGTAGGTAGACAGATAGATAGACAGACAGAAAGACAGATATAGATTGCACATGAATTTTCAATAAATTCTTCACAGGAGTAATAGTTTGTGTAGTAAAACAACTAGCAGTTACAAAAGAAAAGAAAAAACAATGACTTAAAGTAAAAAAAGAAATGTCATTTTCCCCTGGAGTCAGAGACTTTATCTCTTTGTCATCAAAACTTTAGCGGAAGCACAGTTAAGAAAAAAATTATTAAAATGCTGTATATTAATAGACATTCATGTTTTGAGCTTCTGTAATGAGGCCATCACTATTCTAATTGTTACTTTTTTGCCAGAAACCTCAAATTTAACACTCATGATAATCTGCTACATGGATAATTGTGAGGATTAAAAGGAAATATATATAAAATTGAGAATATGGCTTGACACATATTAATGGTTGTTAGGTTTTCAAGTATTAATGCTGTTAATGAACATCAATGAATGTTTATGGGAACTTGAGGTATCTCATGCTGTCCAATGACTGTACTGAGCAGAGCAAGGTGTGTGGTCACAATCAAGGGATTAAATATGTTTGTCCAGTAAAATTGTATAGAATGAGAAGAAACCAAAAGAATATCAACAACTTAAAGAGTGGACAGAAGAGAAGGAGCCTGAGAAGTAGACTGAGAAGCAAGAGCCAGAGCAGATGAAGATCACAAACGGAGCCCTCTGTCTGCCATGGTGAACACACACACACGTCCTGACTGCGGAACCCTGCACCGGAAGCAAAGGACAGCAATTAAAAATGTCTACCTGTTTGTTGATCAAGAGGATACTGGTGACTCCGACAGCAGAGTTTCACTAGTATGGGAGAGGAAGAGGAGAGACTGCAATGGATTGAGAATAAGAAACAATGAGAAAAATAAACAAAATAGAAAGAAAAGTAGATGAGTGACTAACTTACATGTCAGGGAGATTGGCTAAAAATGGGAGGAGAGAGACAGCATACATATCAGAGAAGATACTGTAGGGGAGGAAGACATTTCCTCTTCCCAAATGTTGGTTCGTCTGGCCGGAGAACAAATTAAATTCACATGAGACAGAATAGCAAGAGAAAATTAAACAAAGCTTTATGAGGAACCATGGCTCGGGGCCTTTCTTCCCAAAGGAAGAAAGGGCACCGAAGAAGTGGGGTGCACATAGTGGTTATATACCCCCAAACAGGGTGTTTCACATGTGATTGAAATGTCCCTCCCGCAATAGTCACAAGATTGCCCTGTCGGTACAGTGCTTGATGGACACAGCAGGTAGTGGTGTGCTATCTCGGTGGTGGGCGTAGCAGGAAGCAAGTCTATTGTCTGGAGCTGGGCGGTCACAGGTGAGCACAGCAATCAGTTCCTAGCCTAAGGAAAGGTGTTTAATCCTTAAAGAAATGCCAAAGTTGGGAGGGGGAGGGAAGTCAGTTACAGGAGGTTACCAGACTAGCACAATAAAATGCAGATTTTAAGTCCTTGCCTTTGGTATTGATTAAGAGTTTTTAGAGAGAAGGTCGTCTCCTTTCTTCTTCCTGGTACAGAGAGGGAGGCACCTTTTAGAGAGAGAGATTTACCTTACAAATGTAAACGTGTCCTAACAAAGGGCAAGTTCCGTTCCTCAGAGCCTCCTCCCTGTCCCAGTTTATCAAAAGCAATCAAATAATCATGATGCCAAAGAGACATATCTTGGGGTGGCCAATTTCAGGTCCCCAGAATACTGAGCCAAGGAAGAACCTTTAGACTTTTCATTGTTTATTGGTTGTTTTGTTTTGTTTTTAATTAAGTTCACTTAAGCATTTGTACTGGTTTAGAAGATCTGGTAAAGATAAAAACATTATTTAGTAACAGAGAGAAGACATAATGGATGAAGATATTGATCTGTACCCATAGTATGAAGAAGAATTGCACTTGAAAAATGGGAAAAGTTTGCATCAGAAAGATGAAAAGGATGCTTTTGTATTACTTGCCTTACTTGTCAAAGGGCTACAGTAAATTTGTAATTAATGTATAAATATTTTCTTTAATGTAGAATGCATCATATCTCAATGCCAAATTCACCAAAGGCAAACATATTATCTCCTTGTTTTAGGGACCGTAAACGAGGACTAAATTCATACAGTTTTATTCCAGAAAATTTCTGGAATCCCCAAATTTGAAAAGAGTTATCATGAATCAGCACTGTTTATTGATAAGATTCTATAAAATATTATTTGATATTAAAATAAATTGTAAGTGGTTTAACAGATAGTGTAGTATTTAACAGCTAGACAGTTCAGTCAGTGAAAACCTGTTTTGTTCTTTTAACTAGAATTTACCATCTTTGTAGACTCGAATTAGTTATGAAATATTTCTGACTCTCGTCTTTCCAACTTAATAATGTACATTTGAATATAAAAGTACTAACCACCTTTCTTTGCTCAGTTACTGCATGTCACTCGCTGGCATCACTGACTTGAGAATCAAGTAACAAGTCGATGTTGTTACTCTAAATTTTACAGCCTTTAAAGTATCTATTAGCATTGAATAGTCACCCAGAGAATGAAACATATATAGAATGCTCATATTACTTTACCTTCAATCTTAGGTGAGAGACCCAACAAAGTCACTGAGCAGACTCTGGTCTTCATCACTAACTCGCAGCTGTAATTCCTACCAAAAAAAATAAAGTTGATGGAATAATTTTTATCTATTCCAATTTAAATAATTTTTCAGTTAGCGCCAAAAAGGGGGAAAAAATCATGTTTAAAGAGAAAGTCGTTTTAGCAGATATTTTACTCTTGAATATTAGATAATTTTGAGAGAGAATTTTAATTAAACTCTCCTTAGCCTCACCAGATTAACAGTGTTTAAAGCCGGCTTATTTATTGGGAAGGTCTGTCCTAGCTTTTCTGGATTAATCTCAATCATTTTCATTAGTGAAATCTTTAATCTGGTCTTCATTACAAATGGATGGGGAGAGATTCACATCTATTGGATCTGAGATATAATCTTGAGTTTTAAGCTGCTTGGTGAATTATTTCGGCACAAGCATATTAGAAAATTTAAAGACCCAGAGTCCTAGAATAATAATAAATCTCTTTTGATTTAACATTTTTATAACACTCTGTGTAATATTATAGCAACGAGAGGGAAACTGGGCATGTATATGTGTATGTGTGTGTAAATATGGTTGTGGGTATATTTTCTGGTACTTTGTCTTACCAAGTCTATAAACTTACATATATTTAATAAACCATATATAAAGGATTACCTTTCCAGAATTAACTAAATTGAGGAAGTATTTGGTATATTTTCACTATTTTCCATTATAGTTCAAACATTCTTGTGCTCTTTCATTTAACTTTCTCTCTGAGGACATTATATAGTTGTCAAATAAAAATGGCAAGCAATAGGATATATTGGAGCATATGAGGAAGCCATTTGGTATAAACTTAATTCGGCCTGACTTTGTTTTTTCCAAAAGGGCCTGACTGTGGCTATTGAGCACGCATTGCATATCTGCTTAGACATTTCCTATGGCCAGAAGAAAGGCCCTTGAGATAAAGGTGCAACTTCCCCCGACATTAGCGTTTCCTTAGGGATAAGCATTTTTCCTTAGGCTAGGAACTGATTGCTGCACTCACCTTTGACCACCCAGCTCACCTGTGACCACTCAGCTGGAGACAACAGACTGCCACCCTGCTGTGTTCACTGAGACAGAAGACCTACCTGCTGTTTCCATCAATCACTGTGTTGACAGAGCAGTCTCGGGACTATTGTAAAAGGGACATTTCAATCCTATGTGACACATCCTCTCTGGGGGTATATAACCACTCTGTGCACCCCACTTCTTTGGTGCCCTTTCTTCCTCCGGGAAGAAAGGCCTGGGTTATAATCCTCAGATTTAAGCTCAGAATAAACTCACCCAAATTTTCATTTATAGATTGGTTATGGATTATTTTCGTTGACATAGTCTAGTGTCCATAAATGTTTTTTCATTCCAAAATTACAATTCTCCATTGCATTAGTCCCTTTTGTAATAAATGTTTGTTACATGATAAATTTTCCAAATGTTTATAAAGCAACCTAACAATTTTTGTATCAGTTTCCATGGCTGAAGCCAGACACTATTTTCTCAGAATTAAGAGTAAAAGATTCTGGATTAAGTGTAGAATCAAGAACCTTGTATGGAGTCCTTTTATTATTTTTGTTTTATTTTGCGTGATTTGAGAAAACCACTTACCTTCTCTGAGTTTGTGATTAACTATTTTTAAATGAATACAAAAGATGTGCTTGGTTCACAAGCGTGTTTAAAAGAGTCAATAACTATAGAAGAAAATGGTTTAAAACTCTTAAAAATAATGCTTTATAATAAATATCCCTGAGAGAATTTTCATATTTTTATTTAATGTATTTTGAAAAGCACAAATTTACTAGGTATGTGACCAGGAAAATTATTTTTATTTCAGTTTCTAAAGTATCTGCTATATAAAAAATGATAAAATACTACTATAAAAAATTTGTTATTATTTATGTCAGTTAATTTGGCTGGAATCATTTAAAAAATAAATAGCATGTAAGACCACAAATATCTACAAGATACCAAAAACCCACCTAATTTATTGGAGTGTGACTTTTCATGAATGTCTAAGAGGGTTTAAAAAAAAATCTATTTTTCCTCCTACCGTGCTTCACTTTATCAAATGTGTTCTCCTCTTCTCTCCTCGCTCACCCTCTCTTTGTTGTTCCACATGCTTTCTGTGCACCTTGGGTAACTCAAGTTCCTCTTTTTGCATTTCATAAGCTTCATGTATGAAATAAGGATCATTATTTTACTTCATAGGGTTGTATTGAGCAATATGTAAGTTAGTATTGAAAAGCATTAAGAAGAGCACTTGGGAAGAGTAAGTTCTTAATAATTTTTGGATAAATATTTGGAAATCAACGACCATCTATTGCATTTGGTACATTTTAGCAACATCACACTAATTATATAAAATGAATCATTTTATTTCTCAGAGATATGAGAAACTATCTTTAAAAATGTACATGCGTGGGGGCTGGCCCCATGGCCGAGTGGTTAAGTTCGCGCGCTCTGCTGCAGGAGGCCCAGTGTTTCGTTGGTTCGAATCCTGGGCGCGGACATGGCACTGCTCATCAGACCACGCTGAGGCAGCATCCCACATGCCACAACTAGAAGAACCCACAACGAAAAATACACAACTATGTACCAGGGGGGCTTTGGGGAGAAAAAGGAAAAAATAAAATCTTTAAAAAAAAAAAAAAATGTACATATGTGTCTTAGTCTAACAGCATGTTTTATTCTATTTCCTTAGGTGATTATCACATTTTTATGTACCTTAATATATATGCTACTCATTTGCCAAAGATAAATTAATCTGTGTCCTGAAAAGTACAGATACCAGAATATTCATATATTCATGTAGGAAATGATTTATTCAAATTCTACCCTTCATTTCCCTTAGTTCATTTTCTCTTTCTCCTTTTTTTTTTTTTTTTTTTTTTGTTGAGAAAGATTAGCCCAGAGCTATACGAATCTTCCTCTATTTTACATGTGGGTCACTGCCACAGCATGGCTTGATGAATGGTGTGGATACAAGCCGGGGATCCAAACCCACAAACCCAGGCCACCAAAGCAGAGCACACAGAACTTAACCATTAGGACACAGGGCCAGCCCCTCCACTACGTATTCAGCATAGTAGATTCTGAAATCTTGCCTATACTTAAGATTTTGAAGGAGATTATTTGCATAAATAAATTAGTAATTTATTTTAAAAACAAAAAACAATACCAGAAATATATTTTGTTATCTTTTTTTTAAAAAAAGAGATTTTCAGCAAGAAAAATTCTTAATGAGCAATTTCCTACCTCAAATAAGTTGGTTCATGGGACTACACATTTTTCTTTTAATGAGGGGCCCATAAGAAAACAAATTTAACCCAAATTTCCAAGTCAAATAATGCTTATTAATTAATCTGCTGAGACCTTCAAAGTCATGATTCCATCCTGCTTTACGCTGATGGATTTTCACTCTTTCTTATTTGTATATTCTAAGTTCTTTAAGTCTTTCTAACATGATACATCCAAAATTATGTTATATCCTGTATTTTTAGCAAGGCAACTTACAGAAGTTCCTTCATACTTTTCTCTCTTTCTTTCTTTTTTTACTTACTAATAATATGATTGATTCTATTTTCTTGTATATCGATATGACTTAATCTATGGTTAAAGGTTTAACAAAGTTAGAATTCCTTTCTCACCTTAACTACCAGAATTTAGTTCATAATCTCCATAGGCCAGGAACATGTTCACTCTATATATAACTGTTGAGCAAGGTATTCTGCAAAGATTGGGGCTACTTAATTCTCAATAGATTTTACATCATGAGCTATAAGAGACAACACTGTTATAATCTCTATCCCTTTCTGGAGTTCCTTGAATTTTTCTGACCCAGTCCAGCACTTCAGAAGGAGTGTTCTTTTTTCTTTCCTGAAGTAGTTTCCTCTGAGAAGGAACTACAGGCGTTCAGATAGAACCAGGAACTATGGTTACATTGAGAAACTTTTTTTTTTTTTTTGAGGAAGATTAGCCCTGAGCTAACTACTGCCAGTCCTCCTCTTTTTTGCTAGAGGAAGCCTGGCCCTGAGCTAACATCCATGCCCATCTTCCTCTACTTTATATGTAGCATGGTGTGCCAAGCAGTGCTATGTCCACACCCGGGATCTGACCCAGAAAATCCCCGGCCACTGAGAATCGGAACGTGAGAACTTAACCACTGAGCCACCAGGCCGGCCCCTACATTGAGAAACTTTTATGCCTGAGTCAATGAGAATGGGGGGGGAACGGGGTTATAATTCCTGAGACAAGCTTAAAGTTAAATATCTCAATATACACGATTGTACCAACTCCTCCTAAAAGAAGCAAATCCCTCAGCAAAGTTAGCCTTATCTCAATTGAATCAAGATGCAGATCCAGCTATTCCACTTCTGGGTATTTATCCAAAGAACAGAAAAAACACTAATTCACAAAGATATATCCATTCTTATATTCATAGAAGTATTATTTACAATAGGCAAGACTTGGAAACAAGCTAAATGCCCATCAATGGATGAAGGGATAAAGAAGATGTGGTATATACATATATACAATGAAATACTACTCAGCCATAAAAAAGATGAAATCTTGCCATTTTTGACTACATGGATGGACCTTGAGGGTAGTATACTAAGCAAAATAATTCAGGTGGAGAAAGTCAAATACCATATGACTTCACTCATTTGTGGAAGATAAAAGAACAACAACAACAAACACATTGATACAGAGAACAGACTGGTAATCACCAGAGAGGAGCAGGGGGTTGAAGGAGGGTGAAAGGGGTAAACGAGGACATATGTACAGTGACAGAGGGAAACTAGACTTTTGGTGGTGAACACAATGTAGTCTATACAGAAGTCAAAATATAATAATGTATGCTTGATATTTATATAATGCTATAAACCAATGTTACCTCAACAAAAAAAAGACAGAGAAGGAAAATAAAAGATGTAGAGGAAAACGGAAGAATGTTTTTCTCCAACCACTGTTAATCTTCTGGGGATGATAAGGTAGCCTAGGATTTCCACTTTTTTCAGGTTCAACATTGTCATATTTAGTTAATCATTTTTCTCTAACTTTTTTCTTTTGTCCGTTATCAGACAGGACCCGTGAGGCAACATGGATCCACAGATATTCCATTTCTTTTTCATGAATATAAACTAAATCAGCGGGAGTTTCATCAGCTTTGCAACCACATAGCGAATTCATTATTCAAGATCTTCCTCTGTGATCTCATGTTTTGCTGTACATACTTACCTGAAACTTATTTCTAGATTTTCTGAGATGTTTAAAATAATTAAACCACATGCTGCTTTTTCTCTAATTACAATTGACTTTATATGCTTTTCCTCATTATATTCTAATGATCAGAAGATGAGACAGGCTCCAGTAACTTAATGAGGAGTGATTCTTGATGCAATGACTGTTCAAACATTAACAGTTCTTGGCTCATATCACTCTTATATGTAAATGTGCTCGAGCCCTCTCCATAGTTTCTCCCTCATGTCTCCTCAGACTGGCTGACCTATAGATATTTCCTAAATTTATTAACATAGCCCATTTTTTGCTATTAACTAAAATTCTTCCTGCAATAAAATAGATGTCCCTTTATGATCTTTACTGTGTAGTGGACTGAACAGTGGTCCTCTAAAAGATATGTCCACCAGGAACCCGTGAATATGACTTTATTTATAAAAATGGTCTTTGCAGATGTAACTAAATTAAGGTATTTGCAATTAGATCATCTTGGATTTAGGGTGGGTCTTAATTCCAATGACAGTTGTCCTTATAAGAGAAAGGCAGAGGGAGATGGGAGACCCAGAGACACGGGGGAGAAGGCCATGATGTGAAGACAGAAGTAGAAATCACACTTATGCTACCACAAACCAAGGAACGCGTGAAGCTACTGGAAGCTGAAAGAGGCAAGGAAGGATTCTCTCATGGAGCCTTTGGAGGGAGTGTGGCCCTGACGACACATTGGTTGTGAACTTTTGGCATCCTTCAGAACTATAAGAGAATAAGTTTCTATTGTTTTAAGCCGCCCAATTTGTGCTAATGTCACAGCAGTCCTAGGACACTGTTATACTACCACTCGATATGAAGACCCTCTGAATGATAGTGGTTGAATATACATGTTAAAGATGATGAGGAAAATGCTGACCAAAATTCAGACTCCAATTCTTGGCAAATAACTCTTTCTGAAAAGACTTTTGTTTATTAATATTCAATTGCTTGATAGCTATAACAGTAAAAAATATGCATATTTAAATATTTTTTGAATTATTTTTATAGGAGAATTCAAAATTATATGAGTTCTGCACTGGACCAGAAAAATTCAGGCAAGTCAGAAAAGAGATAGGAAATTAGAACAGAGTAGGCTTTTATAGTTCATGATATAAAACCTGCTGAAAAGGCAATTGCAAAAATCTTTACTCTATGATTTACTCAACATTTATATATTGAGTAAGTATGTTCCCGGTCCGTAGATCTTTATGACCAAATTCTTATGATAGTCAGACAAAATGAGAAAGCCAATTCTAATTTTTGGAAAGAAGAATGGTTCCACAGGGCATGTGTTGGTTTATCCTCATTTTATCAGTGAGTTATGCGTGTGTAACAGAGATATCCCTTAAAAAGGTACATTCTTTTACAATGCAACAAAACATCCCACCCTTACAGCAAACATAGAGAAACACAAATTAGCAAAACACATGCAGGCAAAAGAATAACCAACCACGGACCATTTCATCTGAACATTCTCAAGTACATGTTCATGCTAGTACTTGGTGGCCAAATAGCGTCTGAATAAATATAATCCACTTACAGCCATCACAATTGGTGATCTGAGATTTGGATTTTTGTAGTTACGCGCGTATATCACTCATTTAAAATTACAAATCATTTAGGTTTATAATTTCTATCCATTTTTTTTAATTCAGTGAGAAATCTGCTGCCTCATGCCAGGTTTCGGACATAAGTAAGGTCTTTTAGTTTATTGCCCAAATGAGTGAAGAGCTTCTTTTACACACACAGAACAGTACTTGGAGTTTTAGCCACTTTAGTGTTTTGACTGTGAAATGTTAATCTGTTTGCTGTTGATAGAGATTACAGTGGGGAAAGCCAGAGCAGTCACAGTTAGGTCCTGACACCCTGGCATGTCGCCTGACTGGATATTGCAGGCCTCTAAATCTGCCTGTCAGGAGATGGAACACAAAGGTAACAACTGCCAGTTAAATCAAATTGCTTAGAGTAAATTGGACAAATTTTGTTAGCCTCTTGCCTACCCTGGC
This sequence comes from Equus quagga, assembly GCF_021613505.1. NCBI lineage: Eukaryota > Metazoa > Chordata > Mammalia > Perissodactyla > Equidae > Equus > Equus quagga. The sequence goes on from NC_060269.1 coordinate 129,355,425, forward strand.
CAAGAGCCACATCGGCAAGGGCAATGATGTTAAGTTAGGGATTGAACTTATGGCTGAACAAAACTAATTCGGTAGATGCTTCCAGCAACTGTGTTAGGCTGATTAAAAGCAGCTCCATGGTCAATGCAAATTGTTTTATGTATTGATGTTTTGTTGTCGCCAAATGAGTTGTAGTTTCCTGGAGAAGGGGACAGAGGTTCAAACAGCGGTGTTTCATTCAGGGTGTTGAACAGAGCACTAGGCACAAAAAAAAACCACTCAATTTATATGGTTTGAACAGAATTGAATTAAATTGATTCTTTAATTCAAACAAGCTTTGTCGACTCAGACATTCTCTTTAATTGCAAAAACAAACTAAATAATATGTTAAAGATGTGTTTTCTTAATTTACAGCCATGTAGCAATCTGGCATACCCTTTATTAGTTAAGCTGCCTAAATCCTTAAAAACATAAGCTATGACAGGAGATTGAAGGTCATTAAGAATATTCTTAGGAATCTGTTCTTATTGTTGTAATGAAAATCCTTCTGAGAAGAAGAGAATAGGACTAAAATGTGCTTGTTTTTCTCCACTGCTACGGCACCACAGGTTAGATATATCATCTCATCCTCATGATACATGCAACAAAGCCAACTAATTGGCCAGTTATTAATGAAAGTGGTAGGTGCAAAATCACATCTTCACATATTCACTTATTGCTACAGAAATTACCAATAACTTCTAAAATGTATTTGTATTTCTCATAATTATTTTTTTAAAATAGCTATATGGGACAGGAGTCAAAATTTATTATCTTTTCCATAAGTCCATATCCTCTTCTTTCAATCAGGCTGTGTAGTTAGAAAGGAAATCTAAATAGAGCCCCTAATGATCAGAAAGTTTATTTGCACACACACATAGATAGACAGAAGCCAAAACATGACAAAAATTCAACAATGCATGAAACAAAACTAGAACAATAACTCAGGTTAATTTCTTAAAAAAAAAAATATGGTCTAAAATGTTTCCTTCAAGATTTTACTTAAATACCAAAGAACACTTCCCTTAGTTAATCTCACATCCAGGTTATCAAATTGGTACCCAATTTCGTTATAATGCTTTTCACATTTTATTAGATTTTTTAAAATTAGTAAATCCATACCCAATGTCTAGTATCAAGTCATGTTGAAAGAATGAATAAAGAAGAGAATCCATTAGGTATAGCATCAGAAAGGTCATTCCAGACACAGGAGAGTATTCGCAAAAGGACACATAACTCTAATAAAGTGGTTTTGTGAGGATTGTGGCGTCACAAAGTGTATTCGCCAAGCATACTGAGCTTTTTCAAGCCATCCATTCTCACTTTCTCTCCTTTGCAATTTAAGAAAAATTAGAGCATTCTTAGAGGCAATTCTTATATTTAAGTGAAAATTTCAACCACAATCTTTATGATTTTTTAAAATTTATTTACCATAGAATGACCTAAATACAGGACCGCTTACTCAAGACCACTAAGTCAGATGTTGACACACCTTAGCACCAGGTCTGGTTTCCGTGAATGACCTGATATAAACAAAAGAATATAGAAGATGAAGTCACTGTACAACGTTAACTCCCCAGAATTTACCACTGCTGTGGATCATTGCCTTTCAGAGCTGTCTATCCCTATTTGCATTGAATAATTTCAGATGTAAAATCCTAATTTGGAAGCAATTTTAAGGTTCTCACCTCAATGAAGAGAGCCCAGTGTAACTCATTTAGAAAATGCATCTCTCATGTTGTCAAACCTTATCATTTCAATGTGTTCCAGGTAATTTCCAACTGCCAGTATCTGCAACTTTTGCCTGAATGCTTTTTTTGGGATTATAGAAGGAAGTTCTGCTCAAGAAGTGCTGAGGTTGAAAATATTCTCCACACCCCGTGGCAGCAGCCTTTTACTATTGACTTTTGGTGTTTAAAATATCAAAAATTCGTTTTTACTCTCTTCAGGTGCGATAATTCTGATGTGTGTGATTTGCACCATTTCTTACTATTTCCACACAAGATGAAGTTTCAGTAACCCACTCTGGTGGCTGGCTTCAAGCTTTTTATTGCTTATTTTCGCTTCCTCTGTGTCACTTCTCTCCTAGCTGGTTGCTCCCTCAAACTACTGAATAAACTACCCACACTGAAATCCTTATCTCAGAGTCTACTTTTAAGGCAGCCCAAACTAAGACTCTGAAGTTGTTTCAAGGAAAATTTTTTTGGCTATTTTCAATTACAGCATTAGATATTTATTATATACTCACAGTGTGCCAGGGTTTTAATACTAAAATGTACCAACTCAGTAGATAGTATTTATATTTTACAGAAAAAGAAACAAAGGCTTGGATTTCACAACTTAAAAACGGTAAAGTCAGGATTCAAAGAAACACTGAGTAATTCTGAAATGACAATAATTAGAAATCATTCTTTAATCTTCTCCCTACACTATATTCTTTCATATATATGTACAGATATGTATATACAAATGTATATTCCAAACACCTTTGAAAGTCATTTTTTTAAAGAATTCAGAAACAGAAACCATGAAGAAACATTATTTAGAGAAAAATTTATGATATGGATTTTATATTGTTTCCCTCTTTTAGGGCCTCAGGTGTCCTTGGTTTGTGGTATATACCATGTGCATAATACAATGCACGAACCTAATTTATTTTATCCTATTTTATTTTTATTTACTAATGCAATGAACAATTATTAATCAATTACCTAAACCTTGAGCATGACCAATGCCAATAATTGACTCTTTCTTTAGATTCTAATTCTCCCTTATCCACCTCATGACCTACACCTGGAGGAAACGGTCCTTAGAAATTTTATGCTAACCTCTTTCTCTGTCCCTCTCTTTTTCTCCCTCTCTTCCTCTCTCCCTCGCCATCTCCCTTTTAACTGTTCTCACCTATACTTTGTTTACTTTTTAATGTTTGCAAAATTAATGTTGTTTTAAACTTTTAAAATAGTTATCATTCTGTATGTTCCTCTTTGCTAGTTTTTTTTTTTTTTTTTGCATGCAATACTATGTTTCTAAGGCATATCCATGTTGCTGCATCTATTTTTGTTTCATTAATTTTACTGTTCTATAATTTATTGTGTGACTGGAACATGTTACTTTTTTTTATATAGCTGATGCGAACTTAGGTTTTGTGGGTTATTTTACTATTATGGACAGTGGTTTCATGGATCTTCTTATATGTATCTTCAAGCTCACATGTTAAGTTTTTTCCTGGGAACATATACAATTGTGGAATTCTTATATATGTGAATATAATATTTTAAGATAATGGAATAAAGTTTCCAAAAGAGCTCTGCTAATTTAAAATCCCAGCATCAAAATGTAAGAAATTCGGATGTCCTACGTCTTCTCAAAGTTTGATATTTTTGTGATCTTACTTTTTGTTACTTAAATGATTTTTAAAAATGCTATCCCATCTTGGACATGATAAAATTCAATATCTAATCATTAAAATCTATTACTAATTGATATGAAATTTTTTTACCCTTAAAAAGAGTGTCAATAATAATCATCAACAAACATGGGAAAGTTTAACAAGAGGACTGGACTTAAGATTCAACTATAGCAGTCAATTTCAACTTATAAACCAGAAATAAATAATTTGAAAACTTAATAGAGACTATATCATTTAAAATGGCAACAAAATATATGATGTGCCTAGGAATAAATCTACCAAAAAATATGCAACGTCTGCATATAATATGTTCTAAAACTTTACTAAAAGACAAAAAAATCTAAATAAATAGAGAAATGTATCTACAGGTGGGAAGATTTCCTATCAGAAACATGAGAATTTTACTAAAGAGAGCTAAAGAGTCAATACAGCTCCAATTAAAATACTATCAGGATATATGTTGTTGTTTCTGTTATTGCTCTTGAAAAGTTGTATTAAAATATATAGGACAACTTTTAATTGTCAAGGGTAGTCACGATATTCTGAAGAATAAAAAGTGAGGATGGAAAATTTCCCTATAAAAACTTACTAGAAAAATTTAGTAATTAACATGACATGGTGCTGACATAGCAAAAGACCCAGCGGAACAAATAATCCAGAAATGGCCCCATAATATATGGTACTTTGATATATGACATAGGTACCATTGCAGATCATTGGCAAACTGAGAGCCCTTCAGGAAATGAAGAGGGAAAAGTTGATTATTAATGTGCGGTAGAGTAAAAACAAACTTCTAACTCACAACACACACAGTAACCAAGTGCAGAAAAGTAAAGGGTATCAAAACAAATCTTTAAAACATTAAAATGAATGGGAATATTTTCCCAAGTAAGGATAGGAAAGTTCTCCTTTAAAAACACAAAATATAATAAGCAATCAAGAAAATTAATAAATTTGACTATGTTGAAAGCAAAAAAAAAACCCAAGCCCTTAGTAAAAATTAAAATATAAGCTATAAAATTCAAGGGGATATTTGTAAAACAAGTAACTAGAGAAAATTAGTATACAGAGTAGATGAAATTTTCATACAAATATAAGATTTAATAGAAAAAATGGGAAAAAGAGGAAACAATCACTAAGTATATGTAGAGATGCCTAAGGGCATTTATAATCAGAGAAATTGAATTAAATATAATCACAGTTTATTTTTACAATTAATACATAGACTGTTGAATTTTATTTTGTTTCACTTAATTGTATGTATGTGGAGGGAGGGTGAACTGAAATTTCCAAGTGCATAAACCCAATGATACCATTATGCCTAAAAATATGAAGATTTTTAGCATAGAACAAATGGCTCAATTTGCCGCCAGTTTATAAGAACCAATTAGTTTGCATGGCAGACAAGAGCCTAAGTTGACCCCCAATGATTTCCTGCCTCCTGATGTCCATGCCTTTGTTTAATTCTCTCCTCTTTGAGTAGTCAAGGTACTTGTGACCAGCTTCTAGCTAAGAAATATGGCAAACATGATGGGATGCCATTCCTGTGATTAAAGCATGTTATACGGCAAAGGTGATGGGATGGTACTCCTTTGATTATGTTACCTTATGTGGCAAGGTGAAAGGATTGTGCACATGTAATGAAGGTCCCAAATCAGTTAATTTTGAATTAATCAAAAGGGATGTTATTCGGGATGGGACTGACTGCACAAGGTGAAAGCACTTTAAAGATGGACTGGGCCCTCCTGAGGTCAAAGACATTCTCCTTGCTGGCCTTGAAGAGGCAAACTATCATATGAGGAACTGTCAATGGAGAAGGCCATCTGGTGGGTGACTGTCGGTGGGCTCTAGGATAGAAGAGCAGATTTCAACCAGTCAGTAAGAAGTGGGAGGCCTCAGTCATCCCTCTACAAGGAAATTAATTTTTGCCACCATTCTGCATGAGTTTAGAAGCAGATTCATACCCAGTCAAGCTGCAGATGAGAACTAAGTACAGCCTTGTGAGTCCCTGACCAGAGGACCCAGCTAAGCTATGCTCATACTCCTGACACATGGCAAATCTAATATGTGTGTTGCTTTAAGCCACTAGATTTGGGGTTATTTGTTATAGAAAACAAATGCAGTTTTTAAGTCAGAGGTGAATTGTTTAAGTTTTGGTGGCAGAACATCTTGATCCAGAACTCAGAAATCTTTCATTCATTTAACAAATATTTTATGAGCATCCTCTATTTGCCAATCATTTTCTAGGCACTTGGAAATAGCGAACATGAAACTTCTATTTTGGATGGGTAGATGTCTTCATAAAGGTGATAACTACATGATAAAGGTGACAAACATAAAGATGATAATTAGTAATTTATATAGTATATTGGAAGATAATAAGTGCCACTATCCCAAGAAAATGTTAAGCAGGAAAAGTTCGGGAATATAGAAGGACACGAGCTGCAGTATCAAATACTGTGGTTAGGATAATTTCCTTTGAGCATATACACTTTAAGGATGCTGGCTAATGTCTTCCAGCAGAGTTAGTAACCTAAAGCAAGGACCTAAGAGACCGTCTGTCTTGCATACCCAAGGAACAGCAGGAAAGCCAATGCGGTTGGAACCCAGTGAGCTGGGGGAGGATTGCATGAGAGCAGGTCAGAGGGCGTGCAAGGTCTGCGAGACAGTGAGTCACAATGGATCACAGTTTTATCCTTAGAATATGGAAAGCTAAAATTGCCATTAACTGATATGTGGGAAATTCTGAGTGCATGGGTTTTTGTGGGAAGGTCAGAAGTTCAATTTGGGACATTGCTATGGACTGAATTGTGTACTCCCAAAAATCATATGAAAGTTCTAACCCTCAACATGACTGTATTCGGGGAAAGAGTCTTTAGGAGGTAATTAAGGTTAAATGAGGCCATAAGGGTGTAGTCCTAATCTAACAGGATTGGTGGTTTTATAAAATGAGAAAGAGAGTGGAAGGCCTTTGATGTAATAATGTTGAGTATCTTTTCATGTGCTTATTTGTTTATCTTCTTTAGAGAAATGTCTATTCAGATGTATGCTCATTTTAAAATTGGATTATTTTTTATTATTAACCTTTAAGAGGTCTTAATAAATTAGTGCCTTCCCTTCTTTTTTTTTTTTAAAGAACTGAACGGGCGCTGAAGAAAGGCCATGTGAGGACACGGCGAGAAGGCTGCCATGTGAAAGCTGGCAAGACAGTTCTCCCCAGAAACTGAACTCTGCTGCACCTTGATCTGGGCCTTCCAGCCTCCAGAATCGTGAGAAATAAGTTTCTTATTTCTACCAGTCTATGGTATTTTGTTAAAAATACCAGACTAATACAAACGTTTTAAAGTTTAGATGATTATTAGCGAAGTGAAGACATTGACTAAGCTGTTGTTTATGTGATCCCCTGGCACGCAACAAAATTATTTCACACGAATCACCTGAAGGTGTATTTCTCCCTCCCTCAATGAATACTGGCATAGCTTTATATTGGTGGCTGGAGAGTTAATATTGTATGTAGGAGAGGAACTACTTTCAGTGCATTTTAATTTCCAAATGTAAGTCTGTGTGCAACTTGTGCGTGTTCATCTCTATAGCAGAGAACAAAAGAAAGCGAGAGTGCTGTTGTAAATCTTCCAAAGCGCAGATTTTAATAGTCACAAAAAGATGACATTCACCTGGATGACATTTGAAGCAGCGTAAATAGAAAGAACTGGTTAAATTCAAGCGCATACATTTGTTTTACATTGCCGTAATTTGCCTTGATAAGAACTCAGAGGAGTAAACAGAAGAGCAAAGTTAGGGTCCTCGGGGGCTAACAGGATAATGGCCACATCCTGCTGTTAAAAAACAAAAAGGGTAGTAGGGACATACAGCAAAAAACAGAGTAGAAAGGCTTATGAAAGATTCTTTGCAGTATTAACTCAGAGGGTTTTAACTTCACTTTTAGTTTGATAGTCAATCTTGTTGTGAGAATAACCTTATTGTTCCTCTGGCTCCTTTGGGTGCTTTTGCTTGAAATAATTCTGTTAGAAGGCACACTGATTGAACACAGTCTCCCTGATTCTTAATCAGCAAGTGAGAAGACAGCGGTATTTACAGACTTGGAGGGACTTGTTAGTGGATGTCAGTCTCCATTGAGATTTTCTTCTGTTTTGTTTTCCGACCTATACAGACCTTTCTCTTTGATCCCATCCTGTTTTTGTTATAATAGCATATGTCAAATTCTTGTGAGAAAAAATCTGGTGGATAATTTTATACAAATTGTTTCTATTTTTAAAGCTCAGAAGTGGTTAGAGTACACACAATGGCATATACATTTGTATAATCAGGGGCTAGAAGAAGGGTACAATTATATCATTACTTAAAATAAGGTTATAATCAAACAGGTAAGTCAGTCAGTAAGACCAACTGAGAGGATGTAGGACTTTAAGGTTTTTTAAGAGGCTGACATCTGGGAAAATCATTCCCGTATGTGATAGGAGCTTCCTGGTTTTTGAAGAGTTGGCTAGACTGAGAACACCTGCCAGGTAGGAGATCTGAACATTGTCAAATGTGCAGAGTTCTGAAAATTGTATTCAAAGAACATGTGAAATATGATATAAGAGGGAACTCAGAGCCAGACACAAATGTGGATGACAATTACTGGTCAGTCAGAATGAGGACAAAAAATTCAAACTTCTACAAATATACATTTTCCAAGCCTTGAATTAACATAAAAATAAAAATGAATTAATCACACCCCATGGCTTTGACAACTTAAATGAGAGTGGTGGAAGACATGGGACCAAGGGAAACCCATGCTTCATTTTTTTAATAACACTTTTATTGAAATATCATCCGCATACCACACAATTAACTCATTTAAAGGGTTCAATTCAATGGTGTTTAGTATACTCACCAAGTTGTGTAACCGCCACCATTAGCAGTCATTTCCTATTTCCCCTCAACCCTCCGCAGCCCTAGGCAACCACTGACCTACTTTCTTTCTCTATAAATTTGCCTATTCTGCATATTTCATATAAACAAAATTTTACATTATGTGGTCTTTTGTGTCTGGCTTCTTTCACTTATAACATTTCCAGCTTCATCCATGTTGTTGCATGTATCAAATATTTCATTTCTTTTTATTGCTGAATAGTATTCTATTGTATGGATACACTATAATTTGTTTATCTATTCAGCCATTGACAAGCATTTGGGTCATTTCTACTTTTTGGCTATCATGAATAATGCTGTTAAGAATGTTCATGTGTAAGTTTTTGTGTGGGCATAAGTTTTCATTTCTCTTAGGTTTATACCTACAAGTGGATTTGCAGGGTCATGTGGTAATTCTATGTTTAACCTTTTGAGGAAATGCTAAATTGTTTTCAAAAGTGACTGCACTATTTTATATTTTCAACAGCCTTCTGTGAGAGTTTCAGTTTCTCTAGTCCTCCCAGAAACTTATCATTTGTGTTTTTGATTATATCTATCCTAGTGGGTGTGAAGTGGTGTCTTATTGTGGTTTTGATTTGCCTTTCCCTGATGAGTAATGATGCTGAGTATCTTTTCATGTGCTTATTTGTTTGTCTTCTTTAGAGAAATGTCTATTCAGATGTATGCTCATTTTAAAATTGGATTATTTTTTATTATTGAATTTTAAGAGGTCTTTATATATTAGCAACTTCCCTACTTTTTTTAAAAAAGAACTTTTTTTAAAAAGCAGTTTTAGGTTTACAGCAAAATTGAGAGGAAAATACAGAGATTTCCCATATACCCCTGCCCCACACATACCTTGCTGCCCCCATTATGAATGTCCCCTACCAGAGGGGTACATTTGTTACAGTTGATGAGCCTACACTGACACATCAAAGTCACCCAAAGTCCATAGTTTACACTGCTCTTCACTCTTGGTGTTGTACATTCTACGAGTTTGGACAAATGTACAATGTCAAGACAAGATTATAGAAGACTCAAACCGTTTGGGAATGAAGTCTAGGTGGAACCCAGATGAGATTCTGACTGAGGGTAAGGAAAATATGAAATGGATAGTAGGAAAATTCAGAAACAAAGACTAAAAAAGTTTTTTTGTTTTCTCTTTTCTTGTTATGTGTACGTATTTTTAAATCAACTATTTTTTCTCTTACGCCTTCTTCCCTTTATTATTGTATAAACAAGTTATTGGAGATTAATGGTAAAATATTCACTGGGACTGTGACTGGATTTAAAGAGTAATTAATATAGTCAGAGATAGATTCAATGACTTTTGGGACTGTGTCTCCACATTTTGGAGAAATAAGTGTGAGAACTTCTTCACCTGTATGAAGGATATTAAGTGGATTTAGAAGGGTGTATATAGTAACTTAGCATCCAAAGGAGTGCTCTGCACCAATTTTCAATTATTTCCTCACAGCTCCAAATGCAATACTCTTGGCCCTACTTGTGCAATGCTAGCCTTTCTCAATAGAGGGCACTGGAAGGACACTACAAGGCCAGAGCAAATGAATGAGCTTGTTTTGTCCATTTTCCTATTGTGCAGTTGTCAGCAGAAGGATGTGCAGGAGGCCAAGTGGCACTTACTTCAGAAACTACATAGTGAAAAGTCTATGCCCTGCTTGTCATCTCCAATGAGTTCCTCTGCCACCAATGGAACACTTACTTTGGACTCTCTCACTACACCCTCTGGTAAGTTTGTTCATCATTGGCAGGCTGCATGTTGCTGGGTCAGCATTGCCTCTACAGTGAGTTCTATGGGGGCTGGCCCTGTGGACTAGTGTTAAGTTCAATGCACTCTGCTTCAGCAGCCCAGGTTCAGTTCCTGGGTGTGGACCTACAACACTAATCAGCAGCCATGCTGTGGTGGTGACCCACATACAAAATAGAGGAAGATTGGCTCAGATTTTAGCTCAGGGAGACTCTTCCACAGCAAAAAAGTAAATAAATTAATTACTTAAATAAAATGAGATCTGAATCTTTAGTTCTTTCCAGTTTTTAGTTCTTTCCATATTTATTTGTTCTTGAGGCAGTAGCTGCTATGTGCATTTGCTATTTATCTATTCCTAGGAGTCCTTTTTTATCTTCTTAATGAAATAAATATAAATATAATAAAGTAAATATAAAAATAAAAACAAAATCTAGCTTTTATTGTTAAACATTCTTTATATTAAATTTTACATGTTTAAATTACTAGCATTTAGTACTAGCATTGTCTCCTGGCAGGACCCTAATTGATACAGGGGTAGATGACTAAGAAAGAAAACTTTTGGTAAGATAGTCTAGAAGAATTTTTACAAGAATAATTAATAATTCAAAATTCTCTAATCAAGACTAACAATTGTTACAATAATAATAATTTAAAATTTGATAATTAAGTCTGATAATATATAAAAGACAGCACTTACATACCAAAACAGGCATGGAGTTATATATATATTATTTATATATATATATATAAAATCCTAATATTTGTCATTCCCTGATAAAATTTGAGAATTTGGAGAAGTCACATAGCACTTTGCAAATGAACCAATGATCTAGAAATCACAAAGCATGTTATTGTATTCAATTACTCTTGTTTTGTTTTTGAATTTCAAATATCTCCAAATATTCTTTGATTAAAACGAGTTTGTGCTATGTACATTGTCAAACTATGTCAAACATAAAGTGATAAAGGCTTGTCAGAGAGGACACGGCATTTAGACTTCACGGAGCAATACGAATATCCCTTGGCAGTATCCAGGACAAAGTTACCTTTAGTATAGTTTTCATTATGTTTCGTTTGTATACTTCTTTCTTTTATAAGCTTTTTTTCTCTTTTTTCTCTAATTAGGGATACATATAAATATTGTTATTAGGACAAGGGCTTCATATGTTTTCCTCGCTTCAGATAAAATGAGACAGTCTTAGAGACACCAAACAAAAATTCGAGTCAATAATATGACAGGACAAATTATAAAATATCAGTCAGAATAAAGAGGAAGCATGGAGGATTCAGAGCATTTTACTGGATAGTTGGGCTATCTGTTAACATGGAAATATGTTTCTTTCCCTAAAGGAGGTTATGGTCTAATTAGGAATACAAGATAGCTCAGTAATCAACACAAATATGGTCAGGTAAAAACAAGTTATAACAAGGGCTAGTTGAAGGGGATCTAGGAATTATGCTGGTAGATTAAAGAAGGAGTAGAAAACCTCAAGAAGAAGGATGAATAGAATACAGTGGAATATATTTTCGTGGTTGATCAGATGCATGCATTTAAGTGTCACTCATATGCATTCTGTGTATTACGAATCCTGTAAAAGAAGAAATGATGACAGACATGGTTCAAATGTAGATACTACAAATATTTATTCAAAGCACATCTCCTTCCTAAACTTCAGGTTATAGGACAAAATAACAGAAAAACACATGGATGAAAGGACAGCAGAGTTTTTAGGGTTTTCACAAAAATAGATCTTGCGAGTTTATGACTTTACGTTTTAACGATCTATCCACATCCCTTCAATCTGGCAAACATCTACCACCTGCACCATGATCTTCCACATCAGGCCATTATCTGCTCTCCAGTAAATGACCAATCTGAGGTTCTCTAATTACAACTAACCTGTGTATCCTGCATGAAAACACAGAGCTTGCTTTCAGAAATTGCTTCATCTTGAGTCATTATATTCTGAAATTTATAGTTTAATTTATTTAAAACTTTTACTTTGTCATTTTTTTCTAAAAAACTGTATCTCACACCTCATACTCTTAATAGACTAGGTAAATTAACTCTGGAGTTATGACCATAAGTTTTATTTCCTAATCCCCCAAACACAGAAATATTAATTATTCAACACTTCTTTAGAACACACATAATTAACAATGACATATGTTTAATTTATCCAGCACAAACCAAACATGTGTTATTATTATTATTACAATTATACAAATAATTGTGTGGCAAAGATTTTTAGCTGTCCATGATGTCCTTCTCTTCCTGGGCATGGAGTAAGTCTGTATTTCTCAGCCTCCCTTGCATTGTTACAGTCTAGGAGATGGTAGTAGAATTCACATCTACCACTGATTGGAATGGATCCTATAAGCTCCCGTAGGTACTCTCCCATCCTTTGTTTACCCTTATTGCTGACTGAGATGGAGATGAATTCTAGGGCAATCTTGGAAGCTATTTATTGGAGATGATCAATCAGCCTAGGTCCTGCATGGAATAAAAGGCCTCACTCTTCCCACTTCACCTTCTAAGAACATATGGATTCTGGAGCCTATTTTTCACAGAAAATAGCAATTTTCTAACAATCTTATTACTAAACATAGACATACTCACATTCAACTATTGTATTTTGATACAGCTTGTCTTACACAAAATATTAGCATGAATTCTAACTTACATAGATCTCAGTTTGACCTGAATGTATATTTCATGCATATGTCATAGAACCTCATTTTTCACTTCAGACTTGGTAATTCCATCACATTTCAGATCTCTCTCTTCAGACTGAAACTTACTCCTTTTTTTCTTTTTAAAAAATGTTTGCTTAGAGCAGCATTTCCTTCTGGAAATGGCAGGATGTCCCAGGCACACCCTCTTCCCTGTCCCAAAATCCAGGACTTGCTACTCCCCAGGAGGCCCTGGGCTTCTTTAGTGAGGAATAGTATAAAGACCTGAATTATGGGCACAGGGGAAAGTAGGCAAAGAGAAGGTCTTAGGTTTATACCATTCCAGATGTTACTGGTTAAACACCTGACATTCAGAGGAAATATTAACATAAGACGGAATTTACTCTGATTCAGATTTATCCACATCAAACAGGACTCTTTCAAAGCTATTAGTTAGGAAATGTCGGTGCTCCAAGACAGGGAGAATTCTTCAAGTCCTTATATTGTTGATGATTATTTTTTTCACTAATCTCAGTTCCATTAAAAGTTTTCCTTTATATATCACTTTTTTGTTTAAGAAAAACAATCACTTGCATTTATGAATGATTTGATTTGGATAACACATCCCAATTGTAGAAAACCTTTATGTTACACATACCCACTGAGACCTAGAAAAGCAAATAACAATTTAAGTGGTTTAGAGTTGAAATCAGGTCATTAGCTTCCAAATCCTGTCCCACTTCCAGTCTGCATTATTTCTTAAATTGTCTAATTTATTGCAGAAAGGTGTTCCTCATTTGTATTCAGTGAGGTACATCTGATCTTCCTTGATGTAGTTTTATCCTTGTAACATCTCCAAGGCACAGGCCCTTTGTATGTCACTGCGACTGTGCTAGATTTTCACCAACAATCCAACTGTTTTCTTCTTGAGTTTTAGATTACATTTCCAGCCTCTTCTGTGACCATATACTGGATTCTGTCAATGAAATATGAGGAGAGTGGTATGCTTTTTTCTGGCCAAGGTTTTTAAGAAGCAAATGTCACTCCTTCACACATTATTTTCCCTTTCATGAGCTAGATGCTACTAATAATAAAGCTCTTAAGGATAATAGCCACTCAAGATAAAAGAATCTGTTGTCCTTGCATCACCACAAAGGAGAGAACCAATTGCCAACAAACATTATGTTTAGGACTCATCATATGACTGACATAGTATCTGAGACCTTACGCAATTTTCAACATATATGCTACCATTTTCCTGCACGTATAGAATATCCCAATGCAAAGAGTTTCTTATTTTCTACTTTACGCCTACTAGTTTTCTTAAGTCTAAGTTTGTCTTTCTACCTGCTTTATATAACTTTTATCATTTATTTCTTCTCTCCTTTTACTTTTCCCTTGTCTTCTTAGCTTCCAGCCTCACTTCTCTTTTATCTGACGTCCCACATACCATCACACAGAACATACTATTTCCATCATGGTTTTCAATAATAATAAAAAATAATGATTATCCTTAACAATCATAAAACACTATTCCAATTAGCTATAATACATGCAAGAAGCAATCCAGAATGTAATTGTTTCTAAATGTTTCGTTAATGTGACCATAGTGTCAACTTTGTAGGTGAAAAATAAGTGAGTATAAATCTGTGTCCCAGTGGACAACTTTCATATGGAATATATCACAGTGCATGCTCCATTTCTTCAAGAGAATTATGATGCATGGCTTCAGAAATTCCAGCTCTGGCACATTTATTCAACCATGGTTTACCTGCCCCAAGTTCATATTAATATCAAAACCCATATAATCATAATATTGTCCAAATAAACATCAGTTATTTACATATTTTTCATATCTAAATCCCAAATCAAAATTTTATAGATCAATTGACTGTGAGTGCAAAAGTCCAAATTTCTCATAAGTGATATATTTTATATCTACTTTTCCCAATTTTCTATTGCATGGTGACTGCACTCCAAGTCAACATAGAAAAAGCTCTAGCAATCAAAATGTAACCTTTCTGTGTAGGGGTTACATTTTCAGCTGTGGGAGTTCTTAATGATCCAATAAATCATGGATAAATTTATTGATCCCACATAATAAATAATGGGTAAAGGCAAAGATTTTTTCACAATTATTTGAATTTACATATTACATTTCTTCCATTTTAGTTAATTTATTCTAAGTTGCATTAAGCTATCAAACTGTTATAATTTGCCGATGCTATGTGTAACGTTTCTTTCTTTCCTTTTTTTGGAGCCACAATTTTTCCATCTCTTGCAATTCCCCTTCAGGTCACAATTTACCAGTCATTCAAAAGTACAAAATTAATTTGGAAGCACAATATTGGTATAATAAAATATTAGACCTCTTCAAGTTAGTTCTTCAGCCCCTGTGAATTGAAACTCACGTACCAATAACTAAGTTATACCTTATTCATAAGATGCACATTTCTGTTTACTTAAACAAGTAGCATTAAGTTATCCTTTATATGGCTGTAAGGAGAGAAAAATGTTCCTTTGGATAAGTATTTTTATTGGTAGATCATTTTACAGATGTTACTTATTCTCCAGAAATTCTACGTGAAAAGTCACTCCCTCCACATCATTTTATAGTTTCCATTCTCTTCCTATTCTTGACTTCTTCAATTATATATTTGTTTTAAGTAGACATCTGTCTTTGAAGCTGGTATTCATTCCTCGTTAATTACTACCACCCAGCATGTTTAACCAACAATTCCCAAACCTCACCTTTTCTCTTCTGATCTTCCAGTAACATAGAGTTTTCTAGATACTGGATCTCCCTTTGCAAGGCACATCATAACATAAGGAAGAATCTAAAAAATGCCTCTATTATTTGTTTTATACATGTATGATATCAAAGTTTTGTACCATACCACCTGCACCCACACGTACAAAACAGTCCTCCATTTGCCCTTAGCACTCAATATCACCATTTTCAAGTCTGCTCGTTTTTGACCTCTTGACCAAAGTATGTCAATCCCGTGTATTATATTTTACCGCTGATTGACCATAATATAGAAGAACGTGGATGAACATATTCAGGAAGAGCATAGTCATTAGATTTTACTGGATACTAGAATTCTTCAATTCCTACATTAGTAATTTATACCCAGAATGGTAGTGGTGGGGACACAGAAGAGCCCCGCAGGCATCTGACCAGAATACTTTGCTAGCCTGAGTTTATAATTATATTAGATTCCCCCTATACTAGTCCATGAAATAATATCTATTTCCCTAAACCTCCAACAAGGTTTGTATTTATAGTTTAATCCAGTTTTGTAAGAATACTGTAAAGAATGTGAACCTCCTTTGTGAAGCCCCCTTTTCCTATTAAAACCTTTTTATTTCATTCTAGGTAGCTTTGGATAGATTGAACAGGCATTTCATTTTTCTTTAGTTTAAACAACCAGTTACCTTGAAATCTGCAATCCTTTTCAAAGATACATGTTGGCACTGTTGTGGCAGTTTTTCCTAATACCTTAATGCAAGAATGCTATTTTAACCACTCATTGCTCAACATACATATACCTGTGTGCATTCAAATAATGATCCTTGCTTTTGTTAATTTTGTGGTATTCTCATATTATTCTTTAAAAACGTATTTTCACTATCAAATACTTATTCTTAAAATTTCTATTAACTCAAAAATCGAGATAAAGTTTTTGAGGACCTACATACACATGTTTTGCATATATAATATCTAATTCTCACACAATTCTGAAAGGTAAGTGATATTATGCATATTTGCTAGTTAAGGATACTGAGTCTCCAAGAGTTGAAATGTTTAACCCATGATGGCATGGCTAATGAATGTTAGAAACAGGGTTATAACCTATGTTTGTCTGACTGCAATGGTCATTTCTACTCCTAAACATTTTAACCCTTATTTACAAAAAGAAAAACTTGTAATCACATTTAGTTTCATGTATTATTTTGTTCCCCTGTTATTAATGTACTCTATGTATCATTAAGAGCTAAATATCAGTTGGTATTTTTTAAGCTGAAGCATGCTGATGTACTCCGAAATGTTTAGAAATGAGTTGCTCTGAAACTTAACACTTTATCCCTGTATAATTTTTCTCCAAGTACAAGGTTATTCTGACATTTACTATCCATTTTACAAGAAAAGAATTTAAAGAACCAATTTGCATATTTTCTGATTTACCTGAGCATTAGAAGTTCCCTACTGTTAGTGATTTAGAAAGTAGGTGTACCTATTTGAAATGACACTTTTTTTCTTCATAATACCTTCTGGTATACACTGCTTGGCATTTCATTAAGGGTGAATTACCTTCTCGTTACATATTTCAGAGGATAAAATGAAGATCCATAATAACAGGCATGTGCGGTGTAGATTCAGGGCAAGGCAATGAAGCTGCACTCTAGAAAGAGTCATTCTTGCCTCTACTAAGGAAAATTACTTAAAGTTTTCACTTAATTTAATTGAGAACTTTAATTTGAAATAGATATCTTATTTCATATACATCACCAGGATTATTATAACATTCTCTGAAAGCAATTAAGACTATATAAATATTATAAAAGAGCATTTATTAAATTCCTAATGATTCAAATTTTACCTTATTTTTAATTTATTAAACTGAAATACGTATCTGATACTAGTTCAGAGAGGCAAGAGCATGAGTTAATCAGTGACTTACCATGATTATCATCAACTTCTCTGCAAACATCTTCAGCAAATAGCCTCTTATGGTGTAACCAGACAAAATGTACAGTATACTCAACCATTGTGCTGTTTCATCACTGGAAGCTTACAATTGCAAACAGCAACAATTTATATTAAATGCCCAAGTCAAAAAATATCTGACTCTTTAACCCCATTAAATCAAGAAAATATCCATGAAGAGATTATATTTTCAAATAACTTTAAAGAGGAATATTTGTCGTAGTGTTTGGAAGGAAGAACAAAAAATGAAAAATATAACACCAATCTAATAATATACTCATCACTCTAATTATTAAACAAACTAATTTCTATCAAGTTACAGACAGAGGCTTTTACAGGTGACTGAAATAAGTAAATGTAATTTAGGAAAAAGAATGAGGAGTGTATGGAAACCACTAGATTGTGGAATAATAGAACTGGAGAGATTATTGCATGCTTAAGCTAATACAAATGGCTAGAAGAGTAAAAAGCCGCTTAGGGATAAATCAACAGTTAGAAATAAAATAGGAATATTGGCGATAGTAATATTAGATAGCAGAACACTGGAAGAATTGGAAGACCGGTGATGCTCAAGTCAAAATAGTTTCAAGATTAACAAGCTGACCGAATTGGTCAAGTGTTCAAGAGGGGTCATATCAGATGTGGAGTATGTATTAAATTTGGCAATTATGATGTCATTGGCAATGTGTTAAAGCGAACTATAATGATACAGGAAAGACATGTTTCAGAGTGATAATGAATAAATGGGAGGTGAAAGAAATTCTGGATAGTATAAACACTATTTCAAGAGGTCTAGTATGAAAAGAAAGAGAAAAAAGGTATAGTTGCTACATGCTAGAAAGGAATCAAGAGTAGGCTTTTTTTTCAAACAGGCAAAATGAGTGTTTTCTTTGTCTTGTTTTGTTTTGTTTTTTGCTGAGGAAGATTATCCCTGAGCTAACATCTGTGCCAATCTTCCTCCACTTTATATGCAGGTTGCCTCTACAGCATGGCTGTTGAGCGGTGAAGGTCGCTACCCACATCCAAACCTGCGAACCTGGGCCACCAATGTGGATGATGTGAACTTCAACACTACGCCACTGGGCTAGCTGTATGAGTGTATTTTTAAGATGAGAAGGAATGCGGGTGGGCCCTGTGGCAAACTGGTTAAGTTTGGTGTGCTCTGCTTTGGCGGCCCAGGTTCACGGGTTCAGATCCTGGGCACAGACCTACACCACTCGTCAGCCATGCTGTGGTGGCAACCCACATATAAAGTGCAGGAAGACTGGCAACAGATGTTATCTCAGGGCTAAGCTTTCTCAGCAAAAAAAGAAAAGGAGTGAATCAAGAAATTGGGGGTGGTTAGACTATGAGAAAGATAAGAGTAAAGACATATTTAATGGAAGAGGCTCTGAAGAAGGTGACAGGAAATGGAGTCAAGAGTGCAGGTGGGTGAAAAAGACTCAATCTTTGTGACAGAAAGAAAGTGACAATTGTAATAGGAACACCCTATTACACATATATGTGGATAGTTAGCAGGAAGCTAGAATAAACAGATGAATATGATCAGATTTGTTTTGGGAAATAACTTTAGCTGAACAAACATAACTCTTCGGCACTGTGTAGGTGGACAGAAAGAGATAATTTCTTGGAATATGGTAGATTTGGCAGAAAGCTGCTGGCTAGACATCACATCTGACACCCCTGAAAGAGATAACATCTCTTTCACTGCTATTCACCTTAGTAGGAAATGTATATTTCTATTTATTCTAAGAAATATTTTTATCTATTTTTATTCTTTGAGAATGTGATAAAGTTCGTGTTTTATAAATATCTGAGATATTTAGTTTGTGAACAATAAGAACCTTTACATCCATCATATAAAGGAGACCACACGAGTCATTTATCAGAGAAAATTTCTCCAAGTCATCATTTAAAGATAAATATCTCATTAAAGTTTTTTAAATACATCTCTGAAAATCTGAAATCGACACCTCCTTCTTAATACCTTATTATCTATTAATTTCTCTGCAAATAAATTCTTGTGTTAAATTTCTCTAAAAAATGG
Organism: Equus quagga; assembly: GCF_021613505.1. Taxonomy (NCBI): domain Eukaryota; kingdom Metazoa; phylum Chordata; class Mammalia; order Perissodactyla; family Equidae; genus Equus; species Equus quagga. The sequence continues at coordinate 129,374,965 of NC_060269.1, forward strand.
TCATTTTTATAAAGATACCTACATCTAATTTCTCATTATTTCTTTAATTTGTTTCTGTATAATATGTTGAATTCACATTTCACATTTTTCAGAGGTATCCTTATCCTTAAAAAAAATCTAAGATATTTTGCTATACCTTTCAATAATATTGAAGAGAAGGAAATAAAACAATCCTGAAAGAATCTGACATACCTCTATAGCATGGATCAAGTTCTAATCAAGACATTGTATTGTGAAATGCTCTGCTAGGTACTTGAGTGTATATTACATGTAAAAATTTGTATATAAATGTACTGTTTAAAATAAAAATTGACACATTCATTTCTTTCTTTCTAATTGGAACCTCACTACAGATAATAGAATAGAGAATTTGATTTCATAGGTTTCCATAATTGATAGCAGTGGCTGAGTTACGGAATCAGATTAGAATCCCATATTTTATTTTCAAAGTCATTGCTATAATGCTCATAGTCCCTGGTAAACATTATAGTGTCATTGACTAGACAAGATCCACACTCAGAAAAATTGTTTTAAAACTATGTTAATGTATGTACTTAGATGTGAAGAATGAGATTTTAAAATTATTACATAGAAATATAGAAAAGAGGTTGAAAGTTATGACCTGAGTTTTTGGATTGGTAGAGAAAGCCTTCACAGAGTGTCCCAGATTGAACTGAGATTAATAAACAGTTGGCTTTGATTAGGCAGAAATTAGGAGTTGGAAAAAGAGGAGGAAGATAAGGACAAGAGAAAGATCATAGCACAGAAGAGGAAGAGAGTCAGGTGACCTCACATCTATATGTGCATGTGGACTACTCACAGGTGATGGTTGAGGGTGATACTTAGCTATGCAAAATATTTGACTGATAGAAAGCTGTAACACTATCCCTTCCATTGTGCTTCCCTTTGAAAAGGATTTGACCTGCCCTTGTCTCTATCTCTAAGGCCACCTCTAAATGAGACGCTCCAGCTAACACTAAACTACTTCCAATAAAAGAAGACTCACAGGACTACGTCCCATAGACAACCAGCCAGCTTTAAGGGTAGTAATTCAACAAGTAATTTTCTTTTATAAGCAGTATAAATGTGCAAAGATTTAATTGGTAACTTTTTTCTAAGAATAATGTTTGAGAATGTGTGCCTTTTAATGAAATCTTTCAAGATATGTTTTCTTTTTCTCCAATCTGGTCCATTCTGCATTAAATCTTTGTGGGATAAAATAGGATATACAAAAAGAAATAAATGAAAACATGAAGAAATTGGGTCATATGGGAAAGAATTTTGCCATTAAAACTATCAATTTCACAAATTCACTCATACTAATGATTGGCTAAGGGTGTTGAATTCTTTTGTTTAAGTCCCAAACAATCAGGTGGCCTGAGACATTTTCTATTATGTACTTATAATTAACATTATAAATGTTAATTAGAAAAATGTGTAAATATGGACAGACAGTATATATGTATGTGTGCATTCATCATCTGTCTATTCTATCATCTATCCCCTATCTAGCAAAGAAATAAAGAGAAAAAGAAAGAGAATGGAGCAAATAGGATTAGTGCCACTCTCTCTCTTCCTCCCCTCCTCCTTTCTTAATCTGAGGTCTTGGTAACTCATTGAATTGGGTTTTAAGTATATTTTTTTCCTTGAGAAGAATGATAGTAGCTTTCATCCACTTCTCAAAAGAATTTCCCAACAAGGCTAAAAATTACTGTTTCAGTGTTATCAATCACATAACATATATGGAATAAATAAATATGAGATAAAAATCAGTTATATGCATTAGGAGAAAATATGACATTTTGTTTCTGATAACCCAACTAAAATGGTGATTAGAAAATATGATATGTGTTCTCCTCATGTAAGAGAAATAGATTCAGGTAAATGAATCTAAAATTTTTTAAATCTGAAATTTAAAATGAATTATTCTCTTGTCTTAAAACAACATTGAAATAAACAGCATTTTTGTTTCTTCACCAAACTGAAAGTGGAAAAAAAAAAAGACTAGAAAAGAAGTAAACTTTCTCTCTGATGGCAAAATGGTTCCAAACTCCCGTTAGATGTTATCTTTGTAATTGTTCTTCAGAACTGAAACATAAAGGACAGCATTATCCAGCTATTTACAGAGATGCAGCTGCCCTGGGTACACTATTCGGTGTTCCATTTCAAAAGAAGCAAATTCCACCGGGTTTGATTCTTACTAGAAGGTCTCTCTCTATTCTCAAATCTGATTGACTCTCCTCTTAGAGAGCAAAGCTTTTTAACCTTGCAGATCTCATCCCCGGAGCTAAAGATCAACCAACACCGATAAAAGAGGATGCAGAGGAGTGCTTCCCCACAGAGATGGAGGCAGCTTCAAGAGTGGTGCTTCAAACAAGTAATTTACTTTTATAAACAGTATAAATAAAACAGAAATGGAAAGAAGTCCACAGACTTACAGCATTTTGCTTTTTTACAGCCCTCTGGATATTTTGTTTTATTTTATGCAGGAGGTCTGCAAGCTGTTACAGTTGCTTAACTACAGGAGGTCTCCAAGCTGTCCAGGTGAGATTCAGATAAGTCAAGAGGTACTCCCCACTGGACTTTATTTAAGATACAGCCTCAAGGTGATACTTTGCTATGTGAATAATTATAAATTGGTAGCTGTTTATGGGACATCTACTTTAAAAAAGATTAGAATACTAATGATTTCTTAATAAATATTATAACAATATTGACCAAAAAGCTGCGTTCTTTGCGTATTTATCTACATTAGTACTTCCCAAGTGCATTTCAACAATGTACTGAGTAACTTCAATGAGCCCTTAATATGCTAATGCTTATTTTAATCTTCAAGTGGGATAGCATATAGGGTCTCCCAAACTCGTTGAGGACAAACATTTTTTTTATAGAGCACCTCTCAGGACTTAACGTTAATATAAAACTTTTGGAAACACTGATCTCCATCATATTATTTGCAAATTCATGCAATATACCTTTCTTCAAGTAAAAATGAAGAAAAAGGCAGAGAAAAGTCCACTCACTTATCTGCTCTCCGACATTTTGTTAAGAAGAGCTCTGGCGAGAATTAGGATCCAAGTTGGATATACTTCTCATAATACTTTGCCTTTAGGGAACCATTACTCCAATGATGCTCTCTAGAGTGGGAGACAGGACTAAAATTTCCAATCATTACTAAATTCCTCCAACAGAAATGACCATTGATTTTTATCTCCTCTTTTTAATTTCAGAGGCTCATGCTTTATAAAACTCTAATGCCTAATTATACTGTTATGCCAGTATAGTCACATGATGTCAAACATTTAATTCCAAACTGAAAAATTCAGTAAACTAAACATTTTTTTTCCAAAAGCATGTAGTTTTATACGAAGTAATAAAAAATTCTAATAAATTAACTGAGCTTTGCAATATTACTCTGAATAATCAGGATCTCTGTCATCACATAGTTGGCTGTTAAAATGGTATTAAATTTCAGTTTACCTAGTTCTTTTATTCAGCACAAATTGGTTAAATATCTGCTACTTAATATGTGATATATCCTGTCCATAGAGAACTTTCAGAGGATTGAGTCCAATTGACCTGTCTGCTATTTTCTAGCAATCCAACATAAAACCAACATTTTAAATGTCTTCTAAATGAATATATTAATATCAAATTTTATCTCAAATGAATCTAAACCTTTTTAATCTCTAGTAATGTGTTCCCTTCTATAAGGACTTCCATGGGAAATATCAAGCCAAAACAGAATTTTGCATTTTCACTATGCAGTTCAATGAGAACAAAAAAGGTATTTAGACTGTAAATGAACTTGCGTCACATGCAAGAAATTGCTATTTGGTTTGCCTAAATGGATTAACTTGCACATTACATTAGCATATATGACCTATATCTGTCAAATGCCTGCATGGATGGAGAAGGGCTTGATGAACTTAAGAAAAACTGATGATAAATACAGCCTAGATAGCAAATCTCAGTTTTGAACACTAGTTCACACTTGAACTGACTTTAACAAACTTCCTTGAGGAGAGATTTAGATTAGTTCTTTGGGACCTAACATATGATTAAGTCTTTGTCATAGTTTGCTAAGCCTTTAATTGCCTCTGCAGAAACATTAACTGAAAATATCACCACACCTGGATACTTATTCTTTCTTAACATCAAGAAAATAGCTTACGGCATTTAAACCTTTCAGCTCCCAACATCAAATTTGTATTGACATACCTATAATTTTGTGATGAATCAAGATACAGAATACAATTTCATCATGCTTAATAAATCATTTCTTTTAGCTTGTTTAAAAATGATAGGTATTTGTAGTTTACAAAGAAACTGATGCTAGGTGCTAAAAGCAGGTGTGATGCAGCGGTTTAAATGCAACCTATGAGATAGATGCCAAATGCTCATCCTCAACAAGATTTTTTTTTAAGTGTAAATGCTTTCATTTTATTTAAAAACATCAATTCCAAAATTAAGGTACCCTTAATATATTATATGCTCCTAAAATAATATTCAATGTATACTAATTCATTATGTTTTCATATACATTATCCATTATGTACATATTAGTACATTAGATTTCAGCATAATATTATGCAATATATCGTACATCGTATTTTGTGTGTTCAGAATACATTAGATTTTCATGGAGATGTAGTAACATTCAAATTCTATCAATAAAGTTAAAATCAGAGTCAAATTGATTTTTGCTTCATCTGGTCAACATAAAGCTGGTCTATGTAAACAGGTAATCGGCATAATTTTGGTGAGAATCTTTTCCTGATTGCCAGGAAATAATTTACCTAGGTAATTCCATATTTTACAACTTGACAACTTAGTGAACATACATATTTTCACAAAAAGTCAGTGTTTTTAAAGCTGCTTTAAAATTGCTTCCGATTTTTTTAAATTATTATATTCTGTTGCAATCATGTTTTGATAAAAGCCACGATAATTTTATATCCTTCAGAACTGTTTACACAATGGAAGCAATGAAAGTTAATCTCCAGCAAGAATGCTGTGATAGAGTTAATGTTTTACTTTAAATTTGCTAAAAATATCATTTATTCTATCTTGGAAATTCAATATAGGGAAGTAAATTAAACTAAAGCGCAAATTGCCTATAAAATTTTCTATCTTTTTTTTTATTCGTGACAGCTCATAGTCTCACATGAATCTATTTTAATTTGAAACAATTTTATTTAAAAAAAATTTACTATATGTATTTAACCTTTTGCCTACTGAATGTCACATATAACGGTTGCCCTGTATAAAACGAACAGCTTTCTTAACAATATTGTGTAATGAGATTGATCTCAGTTGCCCTGAAGCCAACATCTTTGGGTTCTTTGTTCATCAACATCTATTCAGTTCAGCCAAGAGAAGAGTACACGCCGAGCTGTAAGGGAAACCTTTTATAAATAAGAATGACGTCTATAATATATCTTTATGAAATGGAAGCGTAAATCTAAAATGCCATCTGTTTTTGAAGGGGAGGCATTAATACAGGTAAGGGAATGATTTTCTCCTAAAATATGTTCACAGATTAATATTTAGGCTTATAATTAAGGATTCTTGTATAGTCAAATCTTGAGATTCTACATTTGTTGAGGAAATTATTCATGTGACGAAGTCTAAAACAGATATATTTTCTGAAATGATGTAAGCAACCCCAGAACTGTGACGAAGTTGAGTAATGTTGCTATTCAAGGGGCACTGCTCTCAGTTAACTTGGGGCCACAATAGTGGGCAGCCTCTCACTGCTGCTTTTAATGTCAGGCAAACTACAGGGCTTCAGTTTCATGTAGAATGATGGAATGACTTCACAAGTAACCATTCTGGAGAATGGACTTCTATGTGCATACTTTTTATGATTTGTAAAGTTAGAAATGTAACATATTAGATATAGGCTTTATGTTAAAGTGAAATAAATCTTTCTCCTAAGTTTTTTTTTTTTGAGGAAGATTAGGCCTGAGCTAACGTCCGTGTCCATCTTCCTCTACTTTATATGTGGGGCCCCTGCCACAGCATGGCTTGATAAGCGGTGCGTAAATCTATGCCAGGGATCAGAACTGGCTAACCCCAGGTCATCAAAGCAGAGCGTGCAAACTTAACCACACCACCGGCTGGCCCTACTGAGATTTTTTATAGTCTGTGATCTTAATCCAACTCATCTCTGTAGGATACATGCTTACATTTAAAATCTTTGGAGAAAGATACATTCTTTAAGATTAGTTCTACATATTATCCCTTATATTCAGGAGATTAACTAAATTTGTTTCCTTAAATTAAATTACTTTAATGACATTAACTAAATTTATTGAGCACCACTATGTACAGAGTTCTAGGATTTGAGGAGCAGGGTGTGATCTTCTAAGCTGCTAAAGAAAACTGAATTTCCCTAAAGCCTACTACCTTCTCCTAACACCACCTCCATCTCTCAGGAAGATTTTCCCCAAGCACGGCAGCTGTAGTTGATTTTGACCTAAAGTAAAAGGTTGTTTTCCTCATTGTTGAGGATTCACCAGCTGTCATTAATGTTTACTTGAACATTTACCCAAGTTCTACATGCACTTTTAGGGTAGCAGAAAGAGAATATATTAGCAAAAGAGCTTGAGAATTTGGGATAAAATAAAATATAGGAGGTTTGTTTACTACAAATCATGCATATAACCGTAACTATAGATGCAACCATAACAGTTATAGATAACCATAACAATATAACCATAACAGTTATAGATATATAGTTATAGTTATAACTATAAATAACTGTTTCTATAGGCAGATGGGGGTGTGTGTGTGCTTAGATTCCCAAAAGGGGGATGGAAGATGAATAACGCTCAAATTTTTATGAATTGGTTTTTTCTTCTTTTTGTGGAGCATTGTAAAGAATTATATGTTGAAGGGGGCCAGCCCCGTGGCAGAGTGATTAAGATCGTGTGCTCCACTTTGGCGGCCCAGGGTTCACCAATTTGGATCCTCGGCATGGACCTACACAGTGCTCATCAAGCTCTGCTATGGTGGCATCTCACATAGACAAACTGGAATGACTTACAACTAGGATATACAACTAGGTACTGGGGCTTTGAGGAGAAAAAAAAGAGGAAGATTGGCAACAGATGTTAGCTCAGGGCCAATCTTCCTCACCAAAAAGTATTAAAGAAAAGAATTATATGTTGGGAAATACTGGGTTGAGTAAATGATTTTCAGAAGATAGGGTAGACTGAAGAACCCTCCTGCCTGATGTTTCTTGAAGCCCAGAGCTGGGATATTGAGTGTATTTCACTACGGTTACCACAGGAAACTTAAAATGATGTGTTGCTGCCGCCACAAATAAGATTCCATGAAAGCAAAAAATAGCTATCACTTCTGGTGTAATAACTACTATCATCATCTCCAAAATATTGTATGTTCATTGCTTAAATATCAACGCCATTCAGAAAATATATCATTTATTCTTGATATCTGGTTAATATATTTAAATGATTGTGCCAAATACATGTATTCTTTTTTGCCCAATGAAGAATCCTTCACAATAACAAAACTAGAAAATTCTCAGGATTCAGCACTATTATCCTTTTATTGCTTAGATGGCAAAATATGTGTTTTTTTCCCTGAGTTAATGCTTATAATATTTTGCTACTAAAGACATATGAAATATTTAACCAGGAATATAATTTACTTTGTAGTTTTACATAGTGGCTTCATATTTACATATCTTTTGCCTGTTCAAGCAAAGTGAAACAAACCACCAAGCAATTATCTGATTTGTTCCTTCATTCACAACAGAAAGGGAGGCTACATAATTCCTAAAAAATGAATTTGGCGTATTCAATTGACTACAAGATGGTTTTGATTATCCAATGAGATTGCTGCGTTAGTCTGTTACATGCAGCACTTGGCCCCAAATTTCTTTCATGTTTTCCATAAGTAGATAATTTTTGCTCTCCTTAATGATTTTATATTTTTTATCTGTAATACTATTTATGTAACAAAATATGTTTTCCTTTCCTTACGTATTATGGTCATGTAAATATTGATTGCTAAAGTAGATGATATTTTATCAGAGCAAATTGTAGTCTTCAGTGCTGAATTGATGAGCACAAATATTAATCATTGCTATTTTTAACTCTGAAAATTTTTAAAAAATGAACATAGTCATCTTTTTATATATGTTTATAGATTTAGCACTTTAAGACTATAATTTGCTCTATTTTGTATATTTGTATGATATACATATACACATATATCTATGTGTCTATATACATGTAATATATTTATAATCTTTAAGATATGTTTTTTAATGATAGGTTTACTAAATAAGAAGTTCTAAATTCACAGATTATGATCATTACATACTTTTTGAAATTAAGGATGAAGTGCAAACTTTGTAATTATATTCATTGTATGTCAACAGCCACGGTTCTATAATTTTATACTAGTCTATTATAAAATTGGATAGCCCTCTTTTTGCTGACCTTGTTGACCCACTAAAATAGTGATATTAAAGTAGCAGTGAATCAGAATGACCATCCAGTTTAAGCCCTTCCTCTCGGAGCACTTCTCCATGCCCCCATCCCCCACCCTGCCCCGCTTCCCAAGCATCCCTCTTCACTGTCAAGGTATTTCCTAGTTTGAGAACAAAAAGTACCCATAGCTACCAAGCAAAACTTAAGAGACTTTATCCTTTTGTTAGTCTTGTAACATTTCATCTTCTTTTTTGTTGTACATTGCCACTTTTCCAAGATCTTCTTTGCAATTTAAATTTGTCCTTAAGGCATCAGAAAGTTCTTCATAATTCCCTTTAAAAAAAAAAAAAAGATGTTTTTTTCAGTGAAATGAACATTACTGGAGAAAAATAAAGGTGAATCAAGGAAATTTGCATAAAGAGGCCAAGTTGAATTGAGAATGAGTAAGCAAGTCAAATGAGCTAAAGGGTCCAAGGTGACCAGCCAATCACTCTGCCTTCTTAACAGGGCAGTCCAAATCATTTTTTTTTCCTTCTAAAAAGTTATTTTCTTAAAATCTCCAATTATGGCCAGACCATAGTAATCCCCTCACTATATTGATGGAAATAGTAATCTCATTTACTTTTATATAAGATCTTAAACTCAGATTACATTACATTTAGTAGTTAGGGATGATTAAGCAACTGTATTAACTATATATCCTTATTTTACATCTGAGGATAAATTTGCTAATATTCCTTCCATCTTTCCTGCTTCTCCCTTCACATAATCAAGTTTTATTGATATGGTCCCTGTAATAAACTTATCTTTTAAATCCCCATCCATATATTCTCCACCTCCATAAAACTATATATGATATTTATATAAGAACATACACTTTAGAGAGGGCACTCTGATATATTGTTCCATTTGTTGCTAACATTGTAATATAGCTAGAAAGATAATCTCAATACAAAGGGTAGTTTAAGTAATTAGACCATATAGCACATTGACAGACCAGACTCCAACCACAGGTGTTCAGAGTCCAATTAAACTGTTTTCATTTTTGTTTTTAATTCCCCAAGTTGCTAACCATTGTCACTTAACATAGATGTCTCTGACAGGTTAGTCTTTGAACTAAATTTCAAATTTCACTTTAATCCTACCATAGGCATGGTCAAATCCTTCAATAGAAACTCATTGAAGATAGTTTAAAACAAAGATTCCCCAGGCATTAAGGGTTTTCATAAGTTGGCCAAAACTTACTTCAATATGTACCACTTCACCACTACTCTACACAAACCAAATAATATCTTCATAATTAGCACTTCAAATACTTCAAAAATAATTGAGACTTACATTAAAGGACTAGTTAAAAATAAATCTCCCAGGGGCTAGCACCCTGGCCAAGTGGTTAAAGTTGCATGCTCTCTAGTTCAGTGGCCCGGGTTCACAGGTTCAGATCACAGGCACGGACCTAGTCCACTGATCAGCCATGCTGTGGAAGCATCCCACATACACAGTAGAGGAAGATAGGTGCAGATATTACCTCAGGGATAATCTTCCTCAAGTGAAAAAAAAAAAAATAGGAGTATTGCCAATGGATGTTAGCTCAGGGTTAATCTTCCTCACAAAATAAATAATTAAATCTCCCAAAATCTTTGAAATGATCTCTTCAAACATGATTTCAATAGTTTGATTTTGAGGTATATCTAAATCTTTCTCCATGCTGGACTTTTATTCTCCATTTCCAAATAGTAGATTTAAGTCATATGCATATAGTTTATTATTTATTAATTTCTCACACTGACCAAGAGTTTTCTTCTGCAATGGTGGCTCACTTTTACCTTCTATTCATCTTTTAAGAGGAAGTCAACATCCTACCTCTTTTACGACATATCTCTTCTCTATACTTCTCCACACTCTATAATATACTTTATCCCTCCATATATCTGATAATCTGATGAATAACTGTAGGATTTATCGCATGTCTCACAAAAAAAATCACATGCTATAAACTCAGTAACAAAATATCTTGAGTAACAACCACTTTTGTGAATCCAAGGCTCTGAATCAAGATATTTTGAGCTATAATACTTTCAATGAACATTACTGAGAAATATTCAGTCTAAGAAAACATGGCCTATGACTCCATTCACTCGAGAGGCTACATCTTACCCTCCTAAGATGTCCTCTGTGAAATGTCTTCCAGGTTTCTGAGTTTACTTCAGCTCTTCCAGAACAGTGGTGATTGAATGTATTGTTTACTCCCAGCCTTCACCTTCTCAAGTTTTTTGTCTCTTGAAAGTCTATTGAAAATTTAGAATCTGGGATTTTAGTGCAAACTATGGGTAAAAAGCAAATTATTTTCTGAATTCTGAGAGACACTAGCAACTAATAATATTTTTCAACATATATTTTCCTCATAAATTGATTACCTTAAGAAATAGGGATATTATGGTGCAATTTCTTGATTATTTTATCAGGAATTATGTCTTATTGGTTTTTTTACATACAAGTTATTATTGTCATGCCCTTTGACCTTTTCTGGCCAGGTCCAGCTACAAAGATGATTGGTATTTCAACAATATTGCTTAAGGTCATTTTATGTTTGTTGAAAATTTTATAATTGTTTCATAATGCTTAAAACTTCATCTTTTTAGCTGAGTAGAGGATTAAGTATTAGTGGGATGTTTATTAATACATCATATGGTTTATAATTTTCTATTAAAACAATTTTCAGAGCATACAAATTAAATAGAAAGGGATAAGTTTAAGTAGACTAAGCACAAAGAAGTTGATATAGTTTTTGGTTTTTTTTAAAGATTGGCTCTGAGCTAACATCTGTTGCCAATCTTCTCTTTTTTTCTCATCTTCTCCCAAAGCCCCCCAGTACATAGTTGTATGTTCTAGTTGTAGGTTCTTCTGGTACTGCTATGTGGGGTGCTGCCTCAAAGTGGTCTGGTGAGCAGTGCTAGGTCCAGGATCCAAATTGGCAAAACCCTGGGCTGCCAAAGCAAAGTGTAGGAACTTAACCACTTTGCCATGGGGCTGGCCCCTGAAATGTATTTTCTTTAGGTGATTTTCTGCTGAATATTATTTAATTCATGAGACCATTCAAACAATTTATATCAGAAAAAAGAATAACATACAATTTTAATACCAGGTAATTTCATTGTTGGCATAAGGTTGACAGGAGATCACGTATTTTTTATCAACTAAAAAAGTTCATCCTCTCTAGAGAGCAGATATCTCACTTTCTGTTGTGTATTTGTTTTTCAACATGAGAGAACAAAACGAATATTTTATTCTCTTCGAAAGATGCAATTTTTGGCTCCCTTAATAAGCCCAAGTTATTTTATTTAGAAGTTTATTATGAAACTAAACGTACTCTTACTGTATGTTCTAGCAATTGTGTTCCTTGATATTTACTCAAAGGAATCGAAAACTTATGTCCACACAAAAGCCTGCATATGAATATTGATAGCAGCTTTACTCATGATTCCCAAAACTTGGAAGCAACCAAGATGACTTCAGTAGGTGAATGGATAAGTAAATGGAGGTACATCCAAATAATGGAATATTATTCAGCACTAAAAAACATGGGCTATCAAGATGTGAAAAACATGGAGGAAACTTAAATGTATATTACCAAGTGAAAGACTATATACTGTATGATTCTAACTATATGACCTTCTGGAAAGGCAAATCTGTGGAGACAGTATAAAGATTAGTGATTGCCAGAGGTTAGGAGGGAAGGAAGAATGAATAATTTGAGCACAGAGGATTTTAAGAGAGTGAAAATACCCTGTATGATATTGTGATGGTGGAGTGCTCACTTCGCCAGCACATATACTAAAATTGGAATGATATTGTAATGGTGGATATATGTCATTATACATTTGTCCAAACCCATAGAATAACATCACCAAGAGTGAACCCTAAAATAAACCACAGACTATGGGTGATAATGATGTGTCTTTGTAGGTTTATCAGTTGTAACAAATGCATCACTCCGGTGGAGTATGTTGATAATGGCAGAGGCTATGCATTCCTGGGAGCAGGGCCTATATGGGAAATCTCTGTACCTTCTACTTAATTCTGTTGTGAACCTAAAGCTGCTCTAAAACATAAACAAAATAAAAAATTAAATCTGGAAAAATGTTTTAAAAGGTTTCATATCAAATACACACAAATGCTCAAAAAAATTTTTCAACCAATAGAATTATCTGATGATTTAATGTCCCATTGTTATGTTAATTGCAAATAAATGCAGTAGGTTAAGGGGATTTTTGAAAACATTTAAATTTAGATGCTATTTTTAATTGAGTATGAATATGAACTTCACTCCTTATCACACATCACAACATAACAGATACTCAGTATCACATTTATAAATTTTGAATAAAGTGCCTCATTTAGAAAGATGTCCCAGATTTCCATGTGTACCTTAATTACAAATATGGTGTACATGCACAGCAAATCATTGTTTTAAGACTGCCGCAAAGAGGCTGGTTATCACTGGCATTTCAGAGATTTCTGTCAGTAGGGAATAATGGTTCTTGATTATGTAATAAGCATAAATAATTGCAGTTACTAAATAAATCATCTGAAAAAATCACATTAATAAATGAGTAAATAACTTCTTAAAAATAGAATGGTCTTAATCAAACAATTAGGATGAATATTATGTAAACTCCATCGGGAAAGAGTAGTAAAGATAAATAGAGCAATATGGAGTTTATAGTTACCTATGTTTTACCTGTAAGTTCTTTTTAAGCTTCTTATTTCGGCTTTTGGTACTATCCCTGCTCTTTTTTCTTTTCTGGTTTATTGCATGTCTACGTTCGAGTGTGTGTAATTTCAAGGGGAGGTGGTTTGTTGTCTTATAAGAGGTCTCGGCAGAGAGTGAGTAAATTTGCAAGTCTTCGATTCACTTGCTATGTTGACTGTAGTAATTACTCGAAGTGCTCTTGACCTTGGCTTCCTCAGCTGTAAAACAAGAAATTTGTATTATGTAATTGCTGAAGTCTTTTATACCTTTGCAATTCTGTGACTTCTAGGGATTTATATTTAATTCTTTAAGTAGTAAGGAAGACATTGAGAACCCCTTGAAGAAAGCATTTTTTTTCTCCTCAATCTGAACTACGTAGGATGTTGTTTTTATCCTTGTTCTCTCAAACACTCAAATGTTGAGTAATTAGTTAGTACAATTTGATTAGGTTTTGGAAGCAATATCTATTTCTCTTTTTTTTTTTCTATTTTAAGTTTCACCTGGGTGTCAAAGAACTATAACAGACATCTGTTACTGCCTAAACGTGACACCAGAGAAAGATTTACCACATCTTCAGTGCCAAATGTCTTCCCAGCGCTGCGCCAGGCACGTGTAAGCCTAGTGTATAATTCTTACAGCCATCCTGAAAGAGTGATCTTCATTTACACTTTAAAAATTAAGAAACCAAGAGTGAAAAAAAGATAAATCCTGCCCACAGCCAGACACCAAATTGCAGGAACTGATTTAAACTTATGTCTGCCTAATTCTAAATTTTTTTCTTTCTACTGCACCACACTGAATTTGAGTCTCTCTTCAAAACTCAATGGATGAATAGTCTCAAAGCGCTTGTTGAATGAAGGATTTCAAGGCAAACTGTTTACTCGTTACTAAATATAACCAGTTTATTTTAATTTTTGGAGTCACAGGCTAATCGTAAAGCTGTCCTTCTTCCCGGCCAAATCAGGTTAGAAGCTTCTTGAGAGAAGGAGCCAGATGATCAGAGTGGTTTCCTTCCTTCTCAGCACTTGGCCTATTAAAGCTCCTACAGAACCGCTCTCTAAACACTAGTTTAATTACGCTGAATGAAAGAATATGCTAACTCCTCTCAGCGCTTGGACTTATGTGTTCTAAAAGAAAGCTATTTAAGAACTTTTTAAAAGAAAATACTTGACTGAGGAAGATCCTTGTTACAACAAATTGTCAGTGAAAGAACATTGGTTTAGTTTATGGAATGTAACACTCAGCATTACTTGTGCTACTTAATGAGCAAGCTTTTGGACACATTAGGTGACAGTTTCCACATGTGTTATATGACACACAAAATGATATTAAAGCTATGTCCCCAATCTAAAATGATGTGCTTTTAAACCACCTTTGAAATAATCAATGGCAATCTTTCAATAAATATGCATACATATATAATACTTTGTTGAATTTATTGTAACAAATGCGAATCAAGACACTGCAAAAGATAATTTCTCACATCTAAGAAAATTCTTACATTAAGAGACTCAAGGACTTTGATGTTTAATTTATGAAACTCGTTATGAACCATGTGGCAAGAAGGAAGTCATATTTTCCACTCAGTGCTGGGAGTAATGTGAAAATTATATGTCAATAACAGTGATTTCTTTAAAAAGTTCTATTTAGCAAAGGGAAACAAATTCAAACATATGTAACCAACTCTTTCTTTCAAAAGAAGAACCCCATGAGTGAGTAATGATAATAAAAACACTTTCATGAAATTCATAAAATTGAGGTCAATTCAAGAAAATGGTCAATTCAATAAGTTAAATGAAATATTTGTGAGACAATTGTTTAATTAAAAGTGGTATAAATGGTAAGTCAACTTCATATATCATTTTTCTTACAAGCTATTTTAAATTAATGATTACTTTCTATTAATGGAAACTTTTCTATTTGTGATTAAAAATAGACAGATTCGTGAAAGAAAAAGCAATTCTTGAAAACAAAATCAGGTAGAAATTGATTATGTATTGTTTTGCATATTAATACAAGGGAAAGTTATTTGGTGAGATAAGGAGAGAAACTCTCTGTTGCTTGTTCTCTCATTCTCTCATTCACTTATTAATTATTTGAGCACTTGCTATTTGGAAACTCCCTTACTATTACCTTGAAATAAATCATGTTGAAAATCGATACCTCTCCTCTGGGTGTCCATCACTAAAGCTCTGGATAATACTGCTTTCCAGATAAAGGATTATTATGACAGTGGAGGCTTGGAGAAAGCTTTGCTTTCCTCACTGCTTTTGGAAAGATCAGTAATAGAAAGGTGATTTTAATGATTTATCATGAACTTTGAGTTGTATAAGGTGAAGAAATGAAGCTGGTGCCTACAGAATGGTCATAAGATCCATGATTATGGTTTCCAGTGTGTTGGATGACTGTTGGGGTTGCAGTACTGAAGGGACACTAGGAGAAGGTAGTCAGAAAGCAGAATGTACGGAACTGAGATTATAGGGGGAGAGAACTGAAATTAGTGTAGAGAAAAAGCATGAGCTATGACTAAGGTAGTGGGCTGAAGTGAAGGGAGAGCACAGATCACTGAAGGAGAAAGGGAACGAGATTAAGAAGGCAGGTTTGGAAAGTATTTGCTTCATAGATGTTGAAATCATCAATATTTACACAAAACTCTTTACTTCACTTAAACTTCAAATGCCAAAATCCAAATCTCATTCCTAATTTTGGTAGTATCTACTAGTCATACTTTATATAAATTTTTTAAATATAATGCTCAGTTCATCTTTCCTTTTAGGTAACTTCAAAACAATTTCTTATACAAACTATTGTCCATATGTTTTGCTATATTATTAAAGATTTCTAAACATCAGATTAGATCTATGTCCTAAATCACATCAAATTGACTCTAGAATAACAATCTTTTCCATTTCTACTAACATATCTTAGCTAATATCCGAGCACTATAAAGCAATGATGTCCAGTAGAAATATAATGTGAGCCATATATGTAATTTAAAATTCTCTATTAGCCACATTTAAAGATGTAAAATGAAATAGGTAATATTGATCTAATAATATATTTATTTAACCCAATATGGCCAAAATATCCTTCTACATGCACTCAGTATAAAAATCAATGATAGTTTATAGTCTTTTTTTCTTCTTTGATGTCTTGTGCATTTCAAGCATATCATATATATTTTACACTTCTAGCATATCACAATTTGGACTAATCCCCTTTTAAGGGCTCAGTTGCCACATGTGACTATTGGCGATAGTGGTGAACAGCACACATCTAACTATTGTGTTTGTTATTATTTTAGGTATAAAAATAAACAATGAGTCATCATATAGGTTTTATTTTTTTCATTTACATATTTTAAGTAATGTTGGAACATTTTATTTTTCCAAGAAAGAAAGAAAGGAAGGAAGAAAAAAAGAAAGAAACAAACAAATCCTATGGTGCAAACTTTAGTCATGCAAATCAAACAAATAAAGTTTATTAATACCTTGATTGCATCCATTTTTACCAGGCCTTAATTATATCAATAGTTCATCCCACTAAAGCTAGTTTTATTTGCTCTATCGTTTTGAACTTCTATTGTTGAAATAATAATAGCTTTGTTTCTCTACATCTTTTCATTCATAGCATTGGTTTTCTTGATTCTGTGAGTCAATTTGAGACAGAAAATACTATAAACAGTGTAATGCAGTAGAAAATAACTAAGTCAACTAGATGCGTTCCATTTTAGTAATTGAATGCAGATTTTTCTATTTAAAAGCCACCCCTTGATTTTAAATCATTAGATGTTAATTTGGTGTGATTATTTTTAGGGTGCCTTGGTTCTATACATATTAATTTGGTCGTGAATTGAATAAATGTTCATTCAGCTTTTGCCTCAGTATTTTAACCTGAGAGTTCCCATAAATGGTGAAGGCCACCTTCAGCTCTGTCACATTATGTTGTTTAATTGCATATGATAATTGCATTTCTCCAGTAACTTATTTCCAGTCCTGAATTCTTTCTTTGAAGCAAATTATTCATGAACAAGCCTCTCTAAAGTTAACTGTTGAGGGCTGGGCTCCTGGCCAAGTGGTTAAGTTGGGGCCCTCTGCTTCAGTGGCCCAGGGTTTTCCCGGTTCAGATCCTGGGTGCGGACCTAGCACCACTCATCAAGCCATGCTGAGGTGGCATCTCACATAGCAGAACCAGAAGGACCTACAACTAGAATATGCAACTATGTACTGGGGGGCTTTGGGGAGAAGAAGAAGAAAAAAGAAAAAGAAGAAGATTGGTAACAGAGGTTAGCTCAGGTGCCAATCTTTAAAATAAAATAAAATTAAGTTAAATTAAATTAAATTAAGCTAAGTAAATACAATAAAAGTTAACCGCTATTCCTATTATTTGAATATTTTACAAATCTTTTCTTCCCCAAAACCCACCAAATTGTTCTCTTCCTCTTTAAACGCCATTGTTTAGAAGCTAGGCATCTATATAGAGGCATACTGAATTTTTCAGTTTGATAACATTATTTACTGAAGCCTTTGTATCACTTCAATATTTGCTTGGGTGATGTAAATATGAGTCTGGCCAGCAACCTAGGTGTCCCTTGAGTCCCAGCATTTTCCTCATTCCTGGCTTCTAATGGTTCCACAGCTACCCACATTACAGCCTGTTACCCGCCACTGCTTCCAGGGGAGATGAATCTATCTCTGCGAGGTAGTGGGGTAGAAAGGGATGGGGTCACATAGCCTTAAGAAGCATAAACCACATGCAGAATCACCCTGCTATTCTTTCAGATAACATGCTTTTTATTTTTTATTTTGATGCTTCTTTCTTTAAACATCTGAGTGCTTTAAAGCACATGCATATGAGGCAGTTTTTTGGGTACTCAATATCAAGAAACCACCCTTAGATGGCAGCCAAAGTCATCTATCAGGAGGCACAAGATTGAGAGGGTCCAGCAGGAAGATTTAAGGTCTGAAGATACAAATAGGCAAAATGCCATCTTCTGTGGACCTCTCTGCTTGCTATATCGTATTTCTTTCACACTTTTTCCTTCATATTTTTTTGTCAGGTTCTTAAAAATTTTACATCTCAACACTCCCTTAAAAAGTGTCTAAAATGTACCACTTCCACAGCTCCCGTTAAGAAGGAGCAACTGTTCAACCTGTTCACCAAAGTTCTGATACTTTTCCTCAATATTTTTGAATGTTACAAGTGGGAGAAAGAAAATGGATGGACTTAGAAATAAAAATAAGAAAACTAACTACTCACATACAGTCCTTCATCCTACTTATTTGTGTAAATGTTCTAGCTTCTCTAATACCTTCTTTTCAGTCTTTGTGCAAAGCACGAGACCTTGACTACCATAGGCACTCAATAAATACTTCACATTAATTGGTGTGAAGTTACCATGAACCTCAAGTTTCCTAGCCGTTCTGTTGATATTGTTTAGTGTAGATAACGAGGCCAAGTTTATATCTCAGACTTTTCATTGGGAAATTATCAAGTAGATCATTTGTCTTTGGCTCCTTTCTGTGTTTGGTTCACATACTCTCTCTCTTAAATGTTGGCAGTCTCTCTCCTGACATCGGGTTTTCTGGTACAACCTTGGAGTTCAAAACTTGTTCCTTTCTGACAAAAAAAAAAAAAAATGTATACAAACCTCACAATTCCTTGTTCCTAACTGTTAGAAAAATACATCTGTGTGAACTGCTTTATACCAAAGGTGGAGAGACTGAAGCTGAATTAATGTCTAAAATATAAAATATGGTTTTATTTTGGTATTAAATGAATTAAATTTCTGAGAGTACAATTTTAATAAACAGTTTTATTGTTGCTGGCTTTATATTGGACATATTCACAACTCTCAAATTGTACCAGGCTCTCTTATGTCCAGTATCTGATATGTTCATAACTCTCGCATACCTGTGAAAACCCAGTGAAATAATTTTTAAAACTTTGCAATTTGATTATGTTAAAATATAATTAAAATAAAGTAACAAATAATTTCTTCAAATGTATCCTATATTAGAAGCTAAGTTTTTAACACACTAGATACAAAAAGTTGCCTTTCTTTTAAACAAATCAATTGAATCTTTAATTAAAAGAAAAATCAATTTATAAATATACAAAAGACATATCATGAAATTTAATAGGCTTATAAATAAACTTACCCCAAATTGTTAATATTTTTCATGCATATAATACAATATTTGCCTTCACCATAGCTGAAAAAGTAGACATCTAAGGCTCAAAATTAACTTGAATATTAGTCAGGATTATTTTATTATTCTAAATTTGAATAACGTTGAAATACTTACATATTCTGGTTAGTTATAGTTTCCTGGACTTCCATCATTTATAAGATAGACTTCACACATTTAATACACCAGAACTTTGAAGACTTAGAATATGTAACATCTACCTTAAAGTTAGGAAGAATTCATTTTTTTATTAAAATTCTTTGGACAGCATTGGGGAGTCAACCCATCTATCTTCAGCATCAGCTACAGAGTCCTCTATCTATACTGAAGCCACTCTGCAACCAAACATTCATATATTAAATATTTAATCTCAAAATATGGTGTGAAATGAAGTTCCAGTGGATGGCATCATATTGTAGTATAGACTTTGATATTACCCCTAAATTAGTTACAGTGAGGTGACCTCACTCAGGCACCCATGATCTGAGGCATGTTTGGAAAGTATTTCCAATCTGTCAGCTCTGGCCTCCTAGTAACATATTGTCAATGATAGACACAAATGGACACTAGTTAAAGTGGTAAGGATAGCTTTTATTCCGTAATAGAATTGCAATAGGGAAGAGGAGCCAGTGTGAATTGAACTGAAATCTATAAAACAAAAGGCTGGAGACTTCAAGGTGTGTAGTAGGGGAAAGATATGGGGGTTAGTCCATGTGACTAGGCCACCTGCATTTGTTAACTGGAGCTTACTCAGAGGAGAAATAAACTTCCTCTATCTTCATGACCGAAGGCAGCGGTGTAAGTTAAAGCAAGGCACCTACTGGTGTTAGGCCCTTAACCTCCCACAGGGACTGGGAGAAAGAGTCTGAGAGTTATCTCCCCAAATGTTTGCATTTAAAGAGTCAGCTCTCAGGTCCTTGAAGAAACAGTTTTGGGTGGTAGACTTACACCTCATGGACAGAGAGAGGATTTAAAATTGCAAGATTTCTAAAGTAACTGCTCTAAGAGGGGGTTCAGGGAGCTATCTGGCTGTCAATAAGTTTTGCTGCAATAAATAGTAGATTTTCCTGGTAGCATTGAGCTGTGTCAAGCAGGCATATTAAGAGGCCTTGAGGCCGTCCAAGGCATAAGGCTTCAAGCTGCTAGAAGCCACGAGAGACTTCTGTCAAGTCTCTTAGAGCAGAAGTTTGAACATGGTCATTTTTGCTAAAAGTTCTGCAGTTCTCAATATTATTATCATTTGTTAGATTTTGTTGTCCTTTTATTACATTTTTTCTGACTGATGTATCTCAATTTTAGTTATGGGTTACAAAAAATTCAAAATGAAAGTGTTAGTGGATTGAATATAGGGTAATATATTTGTTAATACATATACAACAAAGTCTAGTAATTCCACACCAGATATTATTTTTTTTCCATTTTTTTATGGTTTATTTGTTTGATTAAACACTGCAGTGATTAAATTCTCACTTTTAATCAAAATGCTAAAAGTTTATATATATTTTATTCTGCCACTGTGTATCTGTGTGTCCGTAAAGAAAAGACTTAATATACTGTAGGGGCCAAGAGTTGAGTAGGAATAGTCCAGGATTCTAAACAGAGCTCCAATGCTAAGTTCTTGTGTAAACTGGGGAAATATTCTCAGCATTTATGCCCCTGTTCTCTGATCCAATAGATCAGGAGAGTTTGATTAAATGATCTCTAAAGAACACTTTTGGCTTCAAAACTCTGTGAATTTATGAATCTGACTTAATGACTTTATCAATTCTGTCCATATGCCATAAAGTACACTAAAAGCTGTGTGGCATGCCAAAAGATGCAGCATTTTCCCAAACTTTAAGAATTACGTAAGGCGTGATGGCTTTCTGTGGGAGTTAAAGGGGTATTTCTCACTTTAGAATAACAGAGATCAGTCACAAAGAGATCCTAAATTCATTTGATTATTTGGAAGATTTCTTTCTGCACTACCCATTCATGGCACAATTTATTTTCAAGTCAGGTATTCACAGCTAGAATACATTATTCATTAATTTGTTCAGTTGCTCAGCTGTTCATTTAGTCATTTTTTTACTCCATAGCTTTTAAAAAATTTGTGATTAGTCCCACAATATTTTACTGAATAAAGATGTAGAACTTTTCAACAATAATAATAGTGCATATTTATCACAATTCTATATATTCAGGCACACAGATAAAAATTAGTATTTGGGACAAAAAACGTGGACCATCACCAAATTAACTTCACTTTGAGCTAGTCATGTTTTAGATTACCCAAATAAGAAAGTTATTTTAATGCTTTCATTTTCAGTATTTGCTTCATCCAGCAGGTTTCAATTTAAGTATATATTAGCAACTTTGTAGTAGCATGTATTTTTCCTGTTAAAAAAGTCATACATATTCATTGCACAGCATTAGAAAAATATGGTAAACACATAATGAGACTGTTTCCAGTGAAAAGATTAATAAAAAGAGATAGCATAATATTAAACATTAAAATATTTATATTATCTCCATTTCCAATGTAATGTTTTCAAGTACGAGACAATCTGCAGAGCACTATTCTATATTATCAGCACAAGAACTTGAACTGCAGTCATCTTAGTGAGCAATTAAGAGAACAATCAACTCTCTAAGGCACACATTGGATGTGAAATCCATTCTCTATATGTTTGCCCCAAATTTTACACAACTGTAACAGTTTTGTTTTTACTTACATGAATTTTTCAGTGTCTGTCTCTTTTCCAACATCTAAACATTCATCATTAAGGCCAGCAAGTTGCAATTTTCTCTCTTAAATCTTTCACTCATCTTGGCCCTGTCTATATAGGTTGACTGTTACTTGCCAATTACTGCTCAGCTTTGCCTAAGTCAATCTTGCTTCCTTCCCTAAAATCCAAGCCTTCCTAAGTATGATTCTCAGACCTGGACCGTGAACAAAAGGTTTAATAAATGCTGTTTCTTTTAAGGGTATGATCATGAACCCTAAGTCTTCTATAGAGAAGAATGAGGTCATGAGACAAAGAAGAACAACAAAGACCTTTTTACTCCCTAAGACAAGATGTAATTTCACCAGAAACTGAGTTCAAGGAGCTTGAGATAAGTGCATACAGCGGAAAATACCAGTTCTATTTGCACATCTTCTTAACATAAGTTTCGAGATGATGCAGGTTTTGTGATGCTGCGTGTTTCATTTAGACAGATTTAAAACAATCAGGACAGTGCATATGTCCTATTTTATCAATACATTAAAATGTGCTGTCTTTTTTTTTTTAATCTCTATGTTCTCTGAGGATCTAGGTAGGTCTTTGGAGGGAAATCAATCATAATATGATATGATATAAGGAGATAAAATGCCAAAGTAATACTCAGATATGAAAAGCCACTCAAAATAATGAGAGGGACGGGGTCTAGACTGT
Source organism: Equus quagga (assembly GCF_021613505.1). Classification (NCBI taxonomy): domain Eukaryota; kingdom Metazoa; phylum Chordata; class Mammalia; order Perissodactyla; family Equidae; genus Equus; species Equus quagga. The sequence goes on from NC_060269.1 coordinate 129,397,790, forward strand.
ATATTTTCATTTAGAACAATCAGTGGTTTATAGTGATTCAAAATCACTATATATATAAATGGCACATATATATAGCATTAGTTAGCTTTTAATTTGTTTTATTTATTTTTTGCTGAGAGGGATCTGTCTAACTTGGTCCTCTTATAACATTTAATGTACATATCGTATTATAATATGATCATATTGTATAATAAGATGACTGTCTTTCCAACAACTGTATTACATTGAGAGCTTGAATATCGAACACATATACTTAAAAATGTATCTAGACCACAGCTGTCATGAACTAGGATCATATTCCACTCTAGTTGCAGCCACAGAGGTGAATGATATTACTTCCTGAGAGGTCAGCGGAATGGCGAGTCAATATTGAATAACCATAATGGATATGGGTTCTGCGGCTTGGTTCCTCACTTGAGGAACATAAGTATTATTGTTGTATACTTATAAATATTATTATAAGTATAATAAATATTATGTATAAGTATTATATCACATAATATCTATATCACAGGATTATAAAAAGTAAAATTGTATGTTTTGAAGCCAGTGCAAATTTCCTGACATGAGTAAGCACTCAGTAAAATTTGGCTGTCTTATTAAGAGAGAGTTTTTTCTAGATTATAAGCATTCTGGAAACTTCTGTCTTTCCCTCAAAAGCTAAGAAACATAATCTCTCGCACTGCAGCAGTTTTAAGGAAACAGAATAGAAACAGAGAAATCATCCTCTGGGAAATGGATAGCAATGACAAACATTTTGCAGAGTATATTAAATGGAACCAGATCTCTGATAGTTTAGTACAATTAATAAAATAGATAATTATGGATACTGAAACATTTGATGAAGAGTCTCTACTCAAATTATGATTTTTATGATATAAACAAAAAAGACAAAAATCTTTCTGCTATTGATGTTAAATTCCTAAAAGAAGGATGTGCCCGTTCTGATGTCAGGCTTTATGAGTCATGAAGAGCACTTAGCATTAACTGAGTGAGGAGATGGAGATGGCACTAAACCTGGAAGCCCAACAAAGAAAAAGAAGTCAAATCAGATCAGGCAGATGTTTGTGGCTGATCATATCACCATTCTCTTCCGATATAGGAATGCTTGTTAATAATTCCATATTGGTAATTTCTCTCTCTATGTAGTTTTTGTTAGCATAAAAGGTGGCATGATTGAGTAGCCCTTAACTATTTAAATGGCTACATAAAATCCCAAATTAAAGACTTTTCTAGAGGTTGTAGAGGATAATTATGTAAACCTAGTCGACAAAATGTTACTACAAATGTGCAACCAATATTCAGATGTTCAATTTTAGACCAGCTAATGATTTATTCTTTTTGTTTGTGTTGGCAGCCATCTCAAAACTCACCCCACAGTGTATGGGCCAACTGTTAACCCTACCTACTCTGTTGGTGATTGGGTTAAGAGAATTATGGATAGTGGCCAAAGTTAGAGAAACTACTGTAATCTTAAACAAAATTACATCTAGAAAAAAGTGTCCTGTGATAACAGCTGTCAGGAACGCCTCAAAATGACCACAAGTTTTTTGGGAAAGATGCCAAAAAAAAAAAGCTGAAGTTACTTAGCCCAAAAGACCCTATCTAGCTCATCTTTCACTCATTAGTCTGAGGTTTTTGTGCTCCTACATTAAATTCTCATTTTAATCATTGAATTTTTTGTGTGTTTTCAAGTAAAGTTTATTTACTTACCTTTTTTAGATAAAAAGTTGCAGAAATAAGACTCAATTTGCTAATTAAGGGGTCTAGCCAATGTTCCTTTATGTGTTGTTAAGTTAAATTTTATTTTTTCTTTAGTCTTTCTACTTTCCACTTTTACCTATTTACTTTATTCTTTAAAATACGGAAGTTATGACGTATGTGACAAAGCAAAACTTGCACCAGATGAAGTTAAACAGGTAAGGAAGACTTTCTTCAAGGCTAGTGAAATAGAAGTCTGAACTCAACTCCACTGAAACAAAGGGTGGCAGAATTTTTAAGCTGGAGTTGATCACAGAGGCTCTGTGTTTGCTAATTGGCCTTACTCAAAGGAAAACTAAACTTTCTCTTCTTAACGGAAGGTAGTTTTACAATTTGGAACAAGGAAGTTAGAACTAGGCTCCTACCCTCCCACAGAGACTGGGAGATGGGGCACTATCTTCCTTGGTGATTTCATTTCAGAGGGATGGCTTCCAGGTTCTTGAGAAAGACAGTCCTGGGCTGTAAAGCTGGCAAGAGGCTTTTAAAAGATTTAGATCCAAAGGAGCAGAGAGAGAATTTACAATTATAAATTTTCTGAAATAAATGCTTTAAGAAATGGAAGTGAGAGGCCTAGAGTCAGGAAGAAAATTGTCTAAAGTTTAGTCCGGCTGAGGGGAACGTTAAGGAGGTCTAGGTCATGTTTCCCCCAGTGGAGAGTGCCCTCCCTAAGCGCAGGGAGAAACTGAATGTACAAAGGGACAAACGCCAGTCCATTTATAACAGGAGACTCTGACCCACAACCTCTGCACCAACCTTTTCAGTAACTGACAGCTTCCCTAATTTTTTGCCCTGCTTCCAACTAGAACCAACCAGAGATACACAAACATGTTCCTCCAATTAATTTCTAGGATGCCCTGGTCCAGCTTCCCCGTGCCAACAATCTCCAATTTGAGCAACCTGGAAGCCTTCCCTGTTTTCACCATAAAGCTTTCCCATTCCTCTGCCTGCCTTTGAGTCTACCAAAAACAAGTAATGATGGCTGACATCCTCGCTATAGCAAGCTTTAAATGAATTGCCTTTGCCTGTTCTCATTTGTTTGGTCTTCATTTATTTCCATAGCAGCAGAAAATCAGCATCTAGGACTGTGAGTGATTAATAATATCAACTTAGTCCATTAAAGAGAGAGTTCCTGTGTAAAGACTTCTGTACTAGCAGCATGGTTTCCTGGAGAAAGAAGTCAATAATGTAGTTTAGCACTCAACCTGAATCACTTACTTATTCCGTGGCTTCAGACAATTTAACTTGTAGGATCTTCTCTTCTTACCTCCATTTTTGGAGTGATAATTCAGTTCAGGAATTGTTTGAATATTAAGTTAGATAACGTTTGTGAGCATTGTTTCTCTTTCTCTACCTGTTGGATGCCCAGTGTTTGGAGGGAGCCACTGTCCAATGGACTGAATGCTAAATGGATCCTAATTAACCTTAAAATGCTGCTCAAAAAAATTGGTTAACAATTCTTTGTTTCTAGCTATAGAGACTGTGCCTGAAGAAGTTTAAATTCTCATACATTAGCTGAGAAAAGGCTCCAGGGAAAAATGGTCAAGAAAGAGGAAGAGATGTAAAGCCCCTCAGGCCAGCCATTGTCATGCAACTGGACCTGCAAAGGTGCAAATAACAGTCTCGGGCAACAACTAAAGCTTCCAGGTTGTTCTGCAGCTAATGACTTACAGCCGCTGAACCAGCTATGTGGTTGGGTTTATTTTTGTTTTTCTTTTCTCTAAATTGTCTTTTAGTAGATAATACAACCACATGATTCAGAAAAGCTAACAGGTGAAAGTATAAAGACTTTTGCTTCTATGTCTGTTCTCCATCCTCCTGGGTCCTGACCCTCCATCTGAGAATCCCACCCCCAGAGATAAGCACTTATATTACTTTCTTGTTTAATATTTTTTGAACAACAAAAATATATGTTTATGCTTTTACTTTTTTATGTAAAACATAGGATAGCATATCATTTGTTGCACATCTTGCTTTTTTCGCTTACTATATTTTGGTGGTCCCTACCTATCTGTCCATAAAAAGCTTCTTCAATCTTCATTTATTTGTGTCTATATGTTTACATGTAATGTTTTAAAAATTGTTTGATTTTAAAGATGTGCTGCAATTTATTTCATAGGTACCTACCGATGTGCATTTAAGTTGTTGCAGGCTTTCATTACTGTGAACAATGCTGCTGTGAACAAACGTGTACACTGGTCACTCAATCCTGTGCGTCTCTATCCCTTCCTGAATGCGTAATGTGTATCTGGTGTCTCTAGATTCAATTCTCAGTAGTGGAATTACTGAGTTAGAGGGTTTGTAGGTTCTAGATCGAGACCTGTCCCTGGGTATAGACAGAGATATAGATATACACACATGTATATACAATAAAAATTACTATATATGTTTGAATGACATCAAATTTCCTCCACTGGTTTCCAATTTATGTTCCAAACAGCCTGTTTCTCCACACTTTCACCAACCTAAGGTGTTATTGAACGTTTGGCTTTTACAAAGCTGACAGGTGAAAAGCAGTCTCTCGATGTACTGTTAAATTAATGGAATAAGGAGGCCATTAGACTGAAGTGGCTCTAATGCTGTGGTGGCAGACCTAAGCAAACCAAAATCTAAGCCTGGAAATGCCTCAAGGTTACAAAATCCAAACCTAAGGACAACCAATCACTATCTTTCCTGGAGCTCCCGTCTGCATAGCACTCCTAATGACTTCTGGTTTGGCACTGCCTGATTTGAAGTGATTTTTGCTTGAGGAAACTCTTAAAATTTTTAACATGCCTCAGTTTGTCTTATAACAGTACTTTTTAAGTGTATTTGTCTTATTCTGAGGAATATTAAGTACTTTTTTCTAAGTTTAACGGATCTTTCCTTACTTGAAAATTATCATTTCATAACTCTTTTCTCATTTTCTTTTCATTTCTTTCTTTTTTCTTTTTGGTGAAGAAGATTGTCACTGAGCTATCATCTGTGTCAATCTTCCTCTACTTTATGTAGGATATTGCCACAGCATGGCTTGATGAGCAGTGCTAAGTCCACGCCCAGGATCTAAACCTACAAACCCTGGGCTGCCAAAGCAGAGAGGCTGGACTTAACCACTCCACCGCTGGACTTGCCCCTCATTTTCTTTTTTTTAAATCAATTTGTAAAAGCTCTTTATATGTTAGGGATATGAGCCTTTGTATGTGGTAATTGTAGTAACCCTTTTTTATCTATTTCTCCAAGTATATATCTATATTTATCCAATATCTATCTATAGATATTGAATGAATATTTCAGTCTTTTCTTTATGGCTTTGGGATTTTTCCTCACTCTGTGAGTATAAGTGAAGTCTCCAAACTTTTCTTCTGGTCTGTTATGATTCCCTGTTTTTAATTGAACTACTTGAGTATTTTTGAAGTTTTGCTTCATCTGATCAGTTATAGATTTGACTAATTTTTTTCCCACAATATCGATAGTCATCCCAAGCCCATTTATTCCCACATATTAGATAAACATGAAACATATCCTAACTTGGAAGACGTATTTAGGTGTGTTTATAAAGTTAATCTCTTTTCCCACTAATTCTATTCACTTGCCAGTAATATGCAGCTTTAATTGATTAGTCCTTATTGCCTGTGTTTAATTTTGGTAAATTGTCAGAATTTGATTTTTTTTTTTCCTTAGCACTGACAGTCATTCCTTTTTATATTGGTAAAATATTAAAGGCATATATTTATATTTATATTGGCTCTATGTAATTATATTATATAGAGGCAAATATTTATATAGGTCATATATTCATATCTAATAGATACAAATTATAAGGTGGTGGGAGTAGATGGAGAATAAAACTGGGCATTTACCTAACTTGTTTTCTGATTTAGGACAAAAAAAGCCTTACTCATTGAGGTGGTTGCTACTGTAGTCATTGTTTTTAGCAAACCGTACAGATATTTACGATTAAGAATTTCAGGAACAAGTTGTATTTCAAGGGGCAGAAAATACTTAAAATGTAAGGCTATTGTTCCTGGTAAGAGTATAAACAAGTTTCATTTGTGGGTGCTTTGCAATCTCAAGTCACTGTGCCTAGTCAATAACTGCCTTTTAGCTCAAAAATGAGATGTGGGATGTGTTCACACTATTTCTCAAAACATGTTTTGGAAAGGAATAAAAATGAATATAACTTAATGAAATACATTCACTTAAAGTAAAGGATTCTGTCAAAGAAGACTGCCCAAATAATCTCTTGAGTTATACAATCTTGGTTTCTGATTGGGTAGTAACTATAACATGTAGAGTGATTTATAAAAAAGCCATTTTTATGTTTATATAGACACTGATCCAGAGTCAACTAATATTAATGAATGCTGGCAGAGAGCATAGTGTGGGGACAAGCACTTCTATGTCTCTCATATATTTAAATCTGACTGTGGCTCTGCGACAAAGGGAATATTTTCCATATGATATGAATTATTAAAATAAATTAGGAAAGTCAGTCAGCACCTTCCAAGTGATGGAGACCAAGATTTTATTTACTGTTCTGGAATATCGGTCCATATTCTCTCCACCACAAAGGTTCGTTATTTTTTGCAGTGATTAAAGAGATGGTAAACATCATGCTTTTTTTTTTTTATTTAATACAATTTCAAGTAATTAACAGCATTGGCAAAAAATACATTCTTTGTACATTTTCTTTGTAACCTAGGCATTCTAAAACTTAAATAACTGCATTTATTATTTAGTGGTCAAATAAACTGGGCATTTTCCAGCCGAGGATGTAGACTGAAAAACTTGCCACCAGTGGTGTAATTGTGGTGCCCAATTAATGGAATAAAATCTGTCTTCTCTTATCAACTCCACTTACAAAGTCAGGCTTTCTGTGAGAAGACAGCAGCTAATTTTTTTAAAGGTACTGTTTGCTGAAAAGCAATATATGAGAAAATTTCCAGTACACTAGAATTTGTAATTGTTCTATTTAGAGATTGTAACTTATCAATATCTCAATTTCTTTATTTGTTCACATCCATGTCTAAGACATAATCTTAAACACGGATGTGAATAAATAATTAACTATAGATGTTGATAAATTCTGTATGCATGTATATACTTTCATTTTTATTTATTTATTTATTTTATTATTAGTATTTTTGTGTGTGTGAGGAAGATTGTCCCTGAGCTAACATCTGTTGACAGTCCTCCTTTTTGCTTGAGGAAGATTGTTGCTGAGCTAACATCCATGCCAATCTCCCTCTATTTTGTATGTGGGATGCTTCCACAGCACGGATTCATGAGCAGTGTGTAGGTCCAAGCCTGGGATCTGAACCTGTGAACCCCAGGCCCTTGAAACAGCACACAAACTTAACCACTATGCCACTGGGCTGGCCCCCATACTTTCATTTTTTATTAATTTTATATTTGAGTAGGTTATATATTTACATAATTCAAATTTAATAAGTATTAAAATAGAATCAGTGAGGAGTAGAGTCACTACTGATACCCCATCTATCATTTGAACTTAATGAGAATTAGAAGGTAATCTGTGAAGAGTAATGTCTTCTGCCCTGATCTTGTATTTGCTGCCAATTATCAATTACGTGTATTTTCAGAAAATTTTAAAATGTAAATATAATTTTTCTTTTTAACATTGGCACCTGGGCTAACAACTGTTGCTAATCCTCTTTTTTTGTTTTTTAATTTTTCTCCCCAAAGCCTCCCAGTACATAGCTGTACTATGTACCAGCTCTAGTTGTGAGTGCCTCTGGTTGTGCTTCTGTGGGACGCCGCCTCAGTGTGACTTGATGGGCGATGCCATGTCTGCACCCAGGATCTGAACTGGCTAAACCATGGGCCCCAGAAGAATTGCACACAAACTTAGCCACTCAGCCACGGGGCCAGCCCCTAAAATGTAAATATATACTATTTTTTTCCAAAGGAAAATCATATTCCATACATGTTCTTCTTCATCTTTGAAGTTAATAATATATATTGGAAATTTATTCATATCAATACATAGGAAACATTTTTAGTTTTTAAGATGATTGTGTTGCCGTTTATGAATATACCATAGTTTATTGAACGCATTCCTATTGCTAAACTTTTGCTATTACCAAGAAAAGAAAATACCACATAAAGACTCACCTGGTGTATACATCGTTTTACACATACTATCTAGTATACCTGTGGGATAAAGTTTTAGAAGTATAGTTGGTAGACATTCCCAACTGCCCTCCACAGGATTTTGTGCAAATTTATTTTTCAATCAACAGTAAATCAAAGTGACTATTTGTCCATAGCCTGGCCTACAAAAGGTATAATTAACCTTTAGCATTTTGTAAAACTGATTGATTATATATATATAACACACATATAATGTATTTTCATTTTAAAACAATTTGTTTATACTAATAAATTGATAAATTAACAAACTAAAGTCTCCTTGTAGAGAACTGAACTGAACATTTTTCATATGTTTAAGGGCACTCATTTTTCATTTTCTGTGAAATGTCTGTTTAAGTAATTTGCTGATTTTACTACTAAAAATAACTTTTGCTTATTTGCTTTGTAGATATTTGTAGATATGCTATAATTATTAAAGCTATCTATGCTGTGTATTTCAAATCTATTTTTCTAATTGTTTCTTGCCTTTGATTTTGCTCATGCTATTTCTTTGAGCTTGTAGTAGTTCCTTCCCCACTCTCTGTTACATAGTCTACTTTTCTGAGCTTTTGTGGGGGTTTCAGTTTTCCTTTTCAATGGTATGTATATGTTTGGGAGGTGGGTGTCATAATTATAAACCATTTCTTTCTATAGACGTGGGTTGGCAAACCATGCCTCATGGGACAAACCTGGTCTACTGCCTGTTTTTATAAATAAAGTTTTTTATTGGACCACAATCATGCATAATTGATTATGCATTTTTGCACTCCAACGGCAGATTGGGTAGTTGCGATAGAAACTGATGGCCTGCAAAGCCTAAAATGTTTGCCATTTGGCCCTTTCAAGAAAGATCTTAGCAGCTCCTACGTCCTATTCTTCTATGATGCATATATTATTTTTATCCATACTTTACAAACATAAAACCCCAGACTAAGTGAGGCTAAGAAACATTTCCAAATTTTTCAAAGATTTGGAAGTGTTTTCAAAAGAAAAATTTTCAGATAGAAGACCCTGGATTTTACTCAGGTCTGTCTCACTCCAGAACCGAGCTTTTAACCACTGTGCACTTGATCCCATTATCCAAAAATGTATTTGTACCCTCAAAGGACAAATGTACTCCATTTGAGCATATAACACTCAAGTCTGGCCACACAAGGATACAGTGGAATAGAGAACAAAAGAATTCAGTTTTTATACACAATACATAAGGATAGGCAACAAAAAAGCTGTTCAATAAATTCTTAGTAACATTATGGTTGACTTTCATTATTTTCTGTAAAACGTGCTTTGTAATAGAAAACGCTTTTCGACCTTCCTAGCAAAACACAGTAAAACAGATCAACCAAACAACTACAAAAACAGTTATTTTCCTTTACACTCTTATTTAGTGGTAGCCTCTAATTTACCGTAAGGCAAATCGAAATGTGATTGGAAATTCTCAACCGTTAAATATTTCCCAGTATCCACAGAACTGAGCAAGAGAATTAAACAGTGCCCATTATTCAGTGTTTCTGCTGAATGCAGACAGTAAATATGTTTTCATATACTGTTTGGGTATACTTATCAGCCTGACTAGTTTGTGTTTTCATCTTCCTTAATGAATTGAAATCTTTATTTTCAATAAACTTAAATTGAAAAATGTTAATGCCCATGGGACAATATTAAAATACAAGCATTTCAAAACATGTATTGGTTTTTGACTGCCAGGTTCCAAACTGTTTATGTGGAAGATGAATTTCTGTATATTGGAGCACAGAGCAACATTAAGATGGAAATTTAAATTGAAAGCACCTCTACTATATTATGGCCTTTGTAAATATGACAGTGTTGAAGTTGATTATTCTTACTTTTTCTTTCTTAACTCTTTTTTTTTTTTTTGAAGAAGATTAGCCCTGAGCTAACTACTGCCAATCCTCCTCTTTTGCTGAGGAAGACTGGCCCTGAGCTAACATCCATGCTCATCTTCCTCTACTTTATATGTGGGACGCCTACCACAGCATGGTTTTTGCCAAGTGGTTCCATGTCCGCACCCGGGATCCAAACTGGCAAACCCAGGCCAACGAGAAGCAGAACGTGTGAACTTAACTGCTGCGCCACCGGGCTGGCCTCTTGCTTTTTCTTTCTTTTCATCACATTAGCTTCACTGAAGATGGAGAAATTATAAACTATAAAGCATTGAATAATTATATGGACATGCCACTCCGAAAGGATTTGATGCAACTCTGAAATCACTGGCATCAAAATAAATTAAAATTGGATGATGTATTGCTTATATCTGCCAAGTATTATGCAAATATATTAAGTAGGAAAAAACAAAAGTAGTGATTTGGTTTTCGTTAGGCATGTAGTAATCCCCATATATTTTTCCCTTATTTTGATTTTGCCCTACATTTCTAGAAAATACTACTAAATATTTAAATAATTTCCAAGATCAAATAATGTTCTCTTTAAAAAATAAAATATATGTTGCTTTTGTGGATGTTTGTGTGCATGTGTGATGGATAGGAGATAGAAAAAAAAGGAAAGTCTTTTTTTTTTAATTGAAATATAACTGACATAAAATATCCTATTAGTTTCCAGTGTACATTATGGTGGTTCCATATTTATATGAGTTACAAAATGATCACCACCATAAGTCTAGTTACCACCTATCATCATACAAAGTTATTCCCTCATTATTGACTATATTCTCTATGCTGTACATTACATTCCCATGGCTTATTTATTGTATAACTGGAAGTTTACATGATCTTTTTGTGTGTGTGTGAAAAGGTTGCTCCCAAGCTGACATCTGTTGCCAATCTTCCTCTGTCTGCTTGAGGAAGATTGTTAGGAAGTTAGGCTATATATACTATTTGCTGGAACTGTAGGTTTCAGAAGCTTTGCTTCCTTTCAATGTCCTTTTTTGGCCCTCTTGTTGTTTTTGGTTTTCCCTGGAAACTCCTTCTTAAGTAGAGTCTAAGCCTTGAAGAACTTTCAGCTGTGTTGCCCTGTTATTATACAGGAGCCCTGTTGATATGGTGTTAAGGTGTTGAGGGAGGGGAAGCATTTAATAAACCCATGATTTGGTTTCATTCTTTTAAATGATCTGGGCCGCTGTCCTGTGACTTTCACAAGTGCTTCTTAGCTTTCCTCTTCCTCTTTCGTTGAGATGAAAAGGATAGAAGGGACTGGAGTTGGGTAATTTCCCTTCCCCCAAGTTGGATAAACTCTGATGAAGTCTTTTCTCTTTCTGAGTAGGCCTTTGTTGTGGAGAACTCTTTGCGTTTATTTCAAAACGGTTACATTTTCCATGGATATATTTCAAAATGTTTTCTTTTTGCCTTTCTCTGTCCAAATGAAATAGAGTTTTTCTCTGATCTTCATTGGGAGAATTTGGTGGGGTTCTTGGAGGTAAAACCTCCAAGGATGGGGCACCTCCTTAGGCTGCATAACCAGAAATTTTTAACTCTCAAGCCAGTCCACACTCAGCTTCCAGCAGTTCCTTAAAGTTACTGTTCAGAGGGTCCAGCAACTTCTGCTTCAGATAAACTGATCTGTATTCCCTGAATTCACCTGTTTCTCCAGTTTACAGTGTGGCAGCTTGTCCTTCTCTGATGGTTCTAAGAAAACCTGTGTATTTCAATTTGTTCAGTTTTCTTTCTTGTTGTGAGATTAGAAATGATGATTTACAAGCTTTTTACATGTTGGAAGAGAAAGTGGAATCTAACAGTGATGTTTTTAAATAACTCGCAAATTACAAAGCTTATTTAAAAACAATTCACAGTAAAAGATGTGTTTCAGTAAGGTATGTCACGTGTGTTCTGGGGATTTAGTATCTCTTGACATTTCTCCTATTATCCTGAGAGTACCTGTATCCAGAGTGTTCAGGGTTAAATTTAAGTGAACATAATAATAAGCAACAACCATTGAAACATTCCATGTGTATCAGTTACTTACTTGGAATCACTTTAGAGCTAGAGGAAGTTTCTAGGTTAGTTCTAGAGACCTCATCTGCCTTTGAATCCTTGAGTTTTATATATGACCTTTGGGTTATATATTGACTTACACAAAATAATAAAAAGAATAAGCTGAATGTAAGACAAAATACTATAATTCATGATGAAAATACAAAAATATCCTCCACAGCAGTGATAGTAAAAATTCTATGTTTGGTGACTTTAAAAACCATATGATTACAATAAACACGAACACTTTGCTATGCTTAGCATCATTTTATTCCAAAGCATAGAAACATCTAGTTAATTCCAAACAAAGATAAATGTCTTCATGGATATTAGAAGTATGAATGCTTAGTGGTCCAGGAGGAAAAATGAATATAACATAATGTTGTTTACCATACAAAATACCAATTAGAGCTCACAGGTACTTTTCCTTAAAATTCATGAATTTGTCTTAAGAGTTCAGAATTAACGAGGTCTTGCAAGACATTACTAGCCACTTTCATAAATGATTTCCTGTGAAAAAAGCGAATATTTCTAAGACCTAGTAAGAGTAACCACCCAGTGGATTATTTCAGTTAGATGTGGTCTTTCTTAGGCCAGGTTATAAGCCTAAGTAATATGTATGTGGTGCTGTAAAACTCACCACAGGTCCTACTCTTATAAATAATCCTCTGTTTTGTTAATAAGTAAAGTTTCATACTATAACTATGATTTTTAACTTCCACATATAATATCAAAAAGTAGAAATTCTAGTTTATTTCTTGTGAGTATAATCTTATTAGGAAATTTGCATTTACTTGGCAAAGATAACATTTTTATGTAATCCTTAATAGCTAGAAGATTCAGTTTTCTTATAACAATAACAAAGTCAAGACATGTTTATTTATTTTCTTAATGAACAAAAACCAATAGACTTATGAAAAGTATTTTAAAATCACTGTGATGGCCAAAACATAGAATAATTATTGCATTCCTAATTCTAAGGCATTCTATTAATATTCCAATATATGTTAAGGTCTATCCTCAAAGGCAAATTATTGAATTTTAAAAAAGAGGTTTTGCTTTATATTACAGAACACTAATAAATGAATATTAATTTGTAGAGAATTAAATTTTGCTTGTAAGTTATCTTAAATCTATGTTTTAAACAGCTTCAAAGAAAAAAATAAATAGTGTATCTTCAGTTCATTTTCTTTCCTTCTTTCTTTTCTTTGTTTTCCCCATGATTTGCAGAAAGAGGGTCAAGAAAATATATGAGAAATTTAGATCTTTAGCATTCTGCTTGTGTATCGTTAATACAATACCTCATTCCAAATTTCCATTTATATTTTTCTCTATTATGCATTTGATTTTAGGTCTAATGATGTCCTCATTCTCTTCACTTTCCACCAGATGGTAAGTAGCAGAGCAGACAGAAACTCTCAGGAAAGTGTTTAAACAAAGAGAAAAGTTTCAGATAAGTGAGAGAGAGGGAAAAAACCTCTGAAATCAAGCAGAAAGGGATAAGATCCACAATGCATGAAGAACATCACTTTTGCTGAGAAAAAGAGCAAGAAATGCAAATAGATAAAAGGTTTAGTCAAATCATAAAATACTTCTGTCTATGAAGATTCTCTGATAACCTTCTTTCGTTTATAAAAACAATTAGTTGTGCAGTTATTAAACATGGATAATTCTGATGCCTAATCCCACAGAAAGCAATATTTTAGTGTACAGTAAGACTATATTTCTTGAAAGGTAAAGGAAGGCATAGGACTTCTTTCCGATATTGTCTTGATAGCTTTCAACTCAAAATACAGATATGGAAATCTAGCCTAACATAGCCTTGTGAGTTTATTACGAGAAGTAAGTATTAGTAAACATGTAAAGGGATTTAACACTGAGCTTCGGTTAATAGTAGGATCTCAGTAACGAGAACTGTTCCATGTTATGGTGAGTAAGAAGATCCGAAACAAATCCAGAAATGAAACTCACAGATTGTGGAAAGAAAGTCCTGAAATGTAAGTTTTTACCATATGAGGTAAAGGGAAAACATGGGGGAGTCAATTCACTCTGTTTCTATCTCTGAATCATAAAGGGTAAACTTGTTGTCTTCATGTTGGATGCTCTTTTCAGGAAGAGAAGATACAGCTTTACAAATTATTATCCAAGATTATCTAAATTCGTTTGATAATATCAATTCTAGGAACTATTTAGCATAAAAATTTCAGTATCCTTTTTGAAGAAAATTCTTTAAAAGTTTTTTTTTTTTTTAGCCAGAGTCTGTGAATAGGAAGTGTGATGGTTAATTTTGTGTGTCATCTTGTGTAGGCCATGGTAGCCAATTTTTGGTCCAACACCAGTCTAGATGTGCTGGGAAGGCATTTTTGGTGATTAACGTTTAAGACTTTAAGTAAAATATACAGTTGTGCTTTGCTTTAACGACGGAGATATGTTCTGAGAAGTGCATCATTAGGCAATTTGTCACTGTGCAAACTTCGTAGAGCGTACTTATGAAAACCTAGATGGTGTAGCCTACTTCCCCCCCAGGCTATACAGGACCACCATTGTACATATGGTCGCTCATGGACCAAAACATTGTTATGTGGCACGTGATAGTATTATCTTTCATAATGCAAATGGACCTCATCTAATCTCTCAAAAGCCTTAAGATAAAAGACTGAGAACCCCCAATAAAAAAGGAGTTCTTTCCACAGACCTACTTTGGACTGAAACTGCAACATCAACTCTTACCTGGGTCTCAAACTTGCTAGCCTGCCCTATGGATTTGGAACTTGCCAGCCCCTACAATTGTGTGAGCTACTTCCTGAATATATCTCTCTCTCAAACAAAACAAAACAATGCAAAGCTAAATAAATAATAATCATATTGGTTATATTTCACTGAAGAATCCTGACTAATAAAGCAGGCTTTCTCAGTCTTCTTTTAATCTGAAACTAATATATTTGTTCCTTCGCCAATTTTGCATGACAATATTGCATGTAGAGAATTCTAGGGCACTGTTTTTTTTCCTCTAACTTTTCTCACAACCACGCCTACCCTATTCACACTTTTCAGCACTCTGTAGGTCCTTATTTCAGTGTGTTTTAGACCCTATGGTTGGTAATAAAAAATTCTGTCAATTTGATTGCCATTAATTTTTTTTCACTTTTTTCCCTTAATCTGCCTTATTTTCTGGTTGTGTTTGATGCATCTTGCCGTAATATAGATTTGTTTTCTTTTATTTCTTCTTGATATTCATTCAAAATGTAAACTCATTTCTATGTTTAATTCTGAAAAATTATCAAGTATGTTCATTCTTTTGAATATTGCCTCTCCTAATTTTTTTCTGCTTGAACACCAATTAGTCATAGAGTGGACATTGTCATTCTCTCCTCTATATTTCCTCATGTCTCTTAAGCATGCATTCATATTTTTTATTTCTCTGCCCTCTGGGCAACATTTTCTCATTCAGATGTATCTAGTTCATTAATTCTATCTTCATCTCTGTCTAATTTTTTTACCTGATGTATTGAATCTGACTTTAATAATTAATATTTCCAGAAGTAATTTTTAATACATAGGTGTACTGAAATGCTGACTTTTTTTTATCTACCTGGATATTATATTTTTGTCCAACTCCTGTAACCCACTGAGTTGTGTTATTTATTACTTTGGTTTTGAGTTTTCATTTCATATCTAATCAATAGGGGCTTCCATGTCTTTATTTTAGTCATGGACATGCATAATATACATAGTTTTATTACGTGTATAAAATATTTAAATGTGTAAAATAATTTTTATATGTTTTTCATCATTTATATTATGTTTAGTTGGGATGATGGATATGTGTATCTCCTCAATTCACCATGCTATTGGAAATTGAGTTCAAGCTATATATTTTATGACCCATAATACATTCTGAAAGATTAGAATAATTCTGACATGTCTTGTTCATATATTACTTTGTGTGGACAGAGAGGCTGATTTGCCCTTTTCTCTAACTTAGTGGTGATCTGATGGCATTTGTGCACATCAAGTATATTGCTACTTTGTTGAATCACTTGGGAGACATTAAATCCATATTTGTTTCCTTTGGTCAAGTTGCCATTGTTTTCAGAATATTATACATCCAAAACTGTCATGGTTGCCATAGAGAAGAGAATCCTAAAGGAATAGAGGATTTATTTTATTCAGCTTTATTTCTAGAGTACCTACTGCAACGCTGGGCACACATAGTCAGTGTTCAAAACAATTGTAAGTGGATAGCAGATGGTCAACCTACCACAGAGCTTACTGGAAGTTATATAATTGCCTACAGGATGAGCTTAGATTTCTAGTATCTAAAGTTCTCTACATATTTGCATGATCTTCCTACAAGAAAAGAAAATGGTTTGTGATTATTTAATAGGATCAGGGTTCTTGACTTCATGTTGTAGTGCATTGTGCCATTCTACCTTAATTTGAAATGAACAATTTTAGCGTTTATCTTTCACTCAGCTTTTTTGCACTCCATAAAGAAAAAAAAAATTCTTAAAATGTTTCTATTAAAACACAGCAGTATCAACACAACTTTGGTAACTCAAGACCTATGTAAGCTGAAAAATATAGTAATGTACTTTTTCTAGTCTGAGAAGTAAAATTATGATACTGTTTTAATATAGGTTTTATTACTATTGAGGTATGATAAGACCGACAGATCAGGAGATGACTACTGTTGAAAAAACAATTTCTTATGTTCACAGATCCCAAGACGACGGGGTAATCTACATTTTAGGGGTGTCACACAGGGAAGCATTGAGATCAGCCAGGAGTCAGAGAGAAAGAATTAATTGTAAGAAGAGACCGTATTGTCATTTCCATGGAAAGGAATAAATAAGACAGGGTAAGCATGTTTAGGATTGACTAGTTTGAATAATTTGCTGGGTTCTAGAGCATAGGGACTGTCCTCTGGTTGACCCAGGGACTGTCCTCTGGGGGGTGGATGTACCCAGAGTGTGAGAGCCTGATAAAGAAGGTGGACAGGTATAGAGGTAGTTGGTCACAGAGGCTCTGCGCTGGTTGGTTTGCATTTGAACGTGCTCTCAGGACTGAGTTTATTGTCTCTAGAAGTGGCTAACCTTGGGAGGGGTAGTCGTCCCAGGGTCAGCAGGACCTCAAATGTCAAAGCATAAATGCAGAAAATAAAAGACCTGGTTAATACAGATTCATTCTAGAATGTAGACGTATTTTCTTTCCAAATGAAGTAATTTATGTTCTTGGAATAAAATATTACAATTGATGTTCTGCCTCATTTCAAGCAATCAATTGGGTTTGGTGAGTCCTGCCACTGGATGATAGCTGTTTTTTCATATGTTGATAATAAATGCAGCAACAAACATTTCCAAGTGTTTCTCATTAAGTCAAATATCTTTGTAAGGTTAATGAATAGGGTGTAAATGTATATTCTGCATGTAGTAAAAATCAATAAACTGTGCTACATTGCTGCCTTAAGTCACAATAAAATTCCAGGAGTCTATTGTTGAAAATAACACATCTAAAATGATATTGAATATAGCTTGACTATGGTAAAAAAAAAAAAAAGATTGGATATGATTTGAGTAAAGAAAAAAATATTATGCAGGTAATAACTTTAATTTCCAAAAACCAGTAGAGAATTCTATATCTAGGTCCAAAGCCCCCACAGTAAAATCAAAAATTATGAATATTTTTAATCTTTTTTCCTGAAAATCCCAAGAGAAAAAAAGCCTATGTTGCACGATTCTATAATGATAGATGAAATATTTGTTTTAGCTGTTCTGAGTCTCTCCCCTCAGCCAAGCATAATATCACTACAACCCATCTTATAGACCTCCTTTTATAGGTCTCTCTTCCAAACCTTCCCTCATTCTCCTCATGTTTCCAAAGTAAGTAGGGACATTTCATGGTTCCTTTGTTTTCTTTTATAAAAACTATATTTAATTTTATCACACTTTTTCTTTAAGATATAATGATCAATTATCTGAAGTTAATGGCACCTTCTTAGTGTTTCCTACATGATAGTGTGATATTGCAAAAACCATAAACCATTTAAAAATGTTGACACAAAATACTGAGGCTTAAAAGCAAATATGTATTATTTTTTAACATTTTATCCATGATATTAAGTAATTTTATTGAGATAAGTAAATTATTTCCTCCTTAATGGCAAATAATTGTCCAATATTCATTTAGGGACTTCTATGAGCCATAATATTATAGACTGATCGATACATATTCATATCTTTTATTATATTTATTATATTATATTTATTAAAAAAATGGACTACATACTATTTGCCACCCCTTCCAAGCAAATAAATATGGTTCAACAGCTAATTGGTATTTCCATAACATCCATTTTGACATCTTGCTATTGTGAAATAATAAAAATCAGTGGACAGGCATCTTTTTGTGAAAATTACTTCTACATAGAGTCTAAACTTAGCTAGAGGCCTGATTTTCTTTCGTCTTCTCTATTTATTTGAAAACGTGTGTATTTTAGAATTCTACATACTTTTCATTTTTTTGATGATGTCTATTGAATATTTGGCAGTATCAATCTCATTAATTAAACTATAATCAACTTTAAAAATATCAGTAAGATTTTTATAGACACTCCGTTCACTCTACTGGCATTCACCCACCCACATTAGTTCATCATGTATGTTTATTTTGCAATAGAGGGCGTGCCATTTCTTTATGTCCTGTGATTAAGTGACAATCACATTTTTTCCATTAATGCATGCTGTGACGTTGTTTGACAATCTTCTCATATGTAAAGTGATATACAATCAATACCACAGTTTCTTGTCAATATTGTGTTCGCTTTTAAATTCTTTTTTCTTTAAAGAGAAAAAATATTTAAAATATAATGGAATGATTAAAAATTATCCTTAGGATTTAATAAATACAATGGGGAATTAAACATACTGCAAATAACAAAATAATGTCTAATTCTTATTTTAGTTTGATATACGGCTTCCTGTTTATAATTCTTAAAGCTAAAAGGAAATATCTCATAGATAATTTGATTAACTTGGAGAAGTATTTGGATGAATTGAATTAAACCGTCTTCCTTCCACTTTCCCATAGCACTTACAATTTATACAACGCATGTTTGAAACTTGTCTGATAAGAGAGATACAGGCTCTTGGTGTTTAGACAGACCTAGGATCAACGGTCTGTCTAGTTCAATCATTTATTTGCGTAATGTCTGCTAAATTACCTAAATTCTCTTAATTCTGTTTTCTCATATGTCAAATTGTCACATGGAAATAATAAATGTAGCTCTCAGGGTTGTTTTAAAAAATATATGAGATAATATCACATGTAAAATATAAACTTCTAAGTAAAGACTAACTACCTGACACTCAATAAATGGTACCTAATGGGAGTGTGTGTGTGTGTGTGTGTGTGTTTATGTATCATAATCTTCACAGCCCTGAAAAGGGTTATCTTATGTATCTTGGATATTTTTTCCTGGCTCTTCTAGTAATTAATGCTTTATCATCTTTTACTTCCTAGCTCAAACCTTATCTCCTCAGAGATAGTTTCCCTAGCTTTCATATATAAATAATTGTCAGTAATCTCTGAGTCTCTATTTATCAGTTTATTTTTATTTAATTCCCTCTTAGCACTCATTGCTAGAAGATAGTATATGGTTTATTTATTTAAATTCCATTAAACTGATGACCCTCCATTGAAGTGAAGATTTTATTTGTCCTGTTCATCCAATAAATGTTTGTTGAGGAAGTGAGTAAAAGAAAAGAATGGTGTAATCCTCATTTTAAAAGAGACATGGGATTGTTGCTAAATTTCCCACTTTTCCACACTGAAAAGGTGAAAGCTAACCCAGTAAAATGAATTTTACCATATCATTCTGTCTTTCTTTTGAAACAGGTGTCTCATGACACATTTCTTTTTAAACTCCCGGTAGATCTAGGCACCAGGTATTTGTTAGCTCATTAAATATTTGTGCATTGATTATTTCAACATTAGTCCATTAAAAATTGATGACAGTAGTATACAGAAGCTTCGGTATTATTTGAAGTGCTCAGAACTTTTGTCTTTTGAGAACCTGTATTCTGTTTGAGAACTGAATTTTCAGTATGGATTTCAGTACAATCTATCAATATCAAGGATGAATGAGTCTCTAAGGGGCAGAGAAATGTTTAGTTTGAACTTGCAGCCAGAAGAGGAGCCGCTTATCTATACATTGAGAGATTTAAGATCTCTGAATGTGTTTTTCCACTCAAATGGAATTAAAGTAAACTTTTATCCACCTTCCACAGGATTCAGTCATTTGTTTGAGTTCAGACAGCGAATTTCTTTGTTGTCCTTACTTCATACATTTTTAGGCCTCATTTTGGAAAACATGTAGTATAGGGCAACTCCAACAAAAGTAAATGTTTCTATATTTATTCACATTTTCTCATGTAAAATATTCTTCTGACATCTTATCCAATATTGACATTAAGGATTAACATGGAAAAAAAATAGTCAACATAAATGACAAAAAATCCCCCAGAGCTTCATCAATGAGCTCACACACTTCAGTGTATTCTCTCTGTAGTATGACACACATTCTAATGTAATCTGGCAATCGTGTACAATTCCTAATGAATGCTATAAAATGATACTGTCTGTTTGATTTTTGTATTTTTAATTAATTGTCACAATTAGGAAATTCTCTTCAAACAAATATAACTTGCTGGGCACTGTGATGACAGAAAGGAAGAAAGGTGCATTTAGCATCTTTAAGAGTTCACGAATCACCTATGCTTATAATCCTAGCCTCAGTTTTATATACTCAACTCACCAAAACAGTGAACCTTAACTTTTTACTACATAATCTTGTGCCATTCACTTTGAAGCCTCTTATTCTGCCCCAAAACTTCTTTCTTTGCAAAACAAGTAAAACAAACACTCCCAAATATTTGCCATAATTTCTGCTCACTAGGCTGTATATGTGCAGGTTTGTATTTTACCCCTCAGTCTCTGCTATTTCTAGAAATGCCACAGCATTTTACACAATGCCTAGTTTGTTAATGTAACAGTAGGTATGACACATGGAGAGAGCTAGACTAGCGCTTCTCAAAGGTTATATTATACATGCATATATATCACCTGAGAAAATGTTTAAAGGCAGAATTTGACTCTGTATATCTGCGGTCTAAAATTCTACATTTCCAATAAAGCTCTAGATAATGTCCACGTCGCCGATCCAAAGACCATACTCTGAGAAGGAAGGCCATGGAATTTCCTTGGTTCAAATTTCTGCATCAGTTTGTGGAAGTCCCTTAAATTTTTGAGAATTACTTTCTTTGACTGTAAAACGGGTATAATAAAACCAAAGCTATTTTTATAAAGTTCTTCTGAGCATCAACAAGGTATCATTCCCAAACATATTTTATAAACCATAAAACTCTCTATAAATTAGGGATAGTGTTAGGTATTTTTTTCTCTGTTTTAGTTTTTTATCCTTCTCTGTAAATTACTTAAATCCATCTCTGATTGATTTGCATCCACCAGCAAATTCCTGAGAAACTGTTTTTGGATTTGGGCCAGACTAATTGACCAAAGAGTAATTCAGGTTTCTTATTATGTCATGCTGACATGGATTTTTCAATACCCCAATATTATCCGTAGACAGTGCTACTCAACTATGTTATTTTGTTTATCACTGTGTATACATCTCCTAACACAATTCTGTGTTCTCAGTACATTTGCTGAATAAAATGAACAACATATCAGTTATTACTTCACTCATTTATTCATTTAGCAAATATTTGTAGACCGTATACTATATAAATATAGGGACATAAAGATGAATAAAGAACTGTTACTATCCTTAAGCTCTCATAATGAAATTCAGAATCATTCATAGCTATTACTACAATGCAATGTGGAAAGGCAAAATAAAAACATATACAGGGTGAGGTTGGTGCACAGAAGACAAGACTCTGGCATATTTTCAGATTAGATTTTTTGATAAGAGGAAGACAGACAACAACCTGCCACGTGAAAACTACAATCACGAAATTTCTCAATAGTGGTATCCAATAGTCATTTATATAATGAACAGTTAAATCCAATATCCTTTAAGTTTCTTTCCAATTCTGTAGTTCTATGAATTTAAAAAATTTCTTTCTTTTTTTGTCAAGACACATGACAAACCCAGAGCAATAAAAAATTCAGGACGTAAGAAACTTTTGTATGGACCCAAGTAAAAAATTAATTAATGGGAAAAAAAAGATGAGTCATGATGGAGGTGTATTGTAAAGGATTAAGTAACAAATTTAACAATAATTTTCGAAAATACATACAGACTAGAAAAGAGGTGAAGACCGTCCAAATAGACCCATTAGGAATGCATGTAAGTATAACTGCCTACGAATACAAGAAATTAAAATATAAATGTAACAAACACAACCACCATAAAACCATCACTGTCCAACTCATTGACCCCTCGATTCCAAGTGCTTCATAGAGCAGAATGATATTAAATCTTAAATCATTTGGGGAAGACTGTAAATATGAGCAGACAGTGATTTTCAAAAGAACGGAGTGGTGTTTTCTCTCACCTCATCGAAGGAATTATAAATTAGTCAAGAACAGTTCTTTTAGATACCTATTGATAACATTTGCTGAAACAAGGCTGTGTTGCTTTGTTTCTTTTTAACTCACTGGTTTAATCAGATGAAATAGGTATTGGTGTTTATGCTACAGCGTTTGAAACAAAACGTCTCTCCTCGGTACTTGAACTCTTCTATAAGAAGTCAAATGTCTTTGTCTAACCGCTATTCCTCCCTGGAATGTGAATAATTGAGTTCCCAAAGATAGATTTAAAATATGAGAGAATATACCTGATTTCTGTGTAAACTGAAGCTTTTATTTCTCTTTTACCTGTCACTATGTTCTTCTATCAAGAAAAATAAATGACTACGTTCTTTTTTTTCCTCTAGGTTAACGTTGGAGATATATTTTCACACTTTAGTTCTGCAACTTTTTCTTAAAGGGATCATGTTAATGTTTTAGATCAAAGCATTATAAAAGAGTATGTACTAATAAATATAATTCTTTCCTCAAGGGAATTAGCTTTTATAGTTGACCTAGCAACGAGACACCGAATTAATTGTTTTTCATAAGGGCTGTTAATCATAACAGTGACAATTCCCCACAATGAACCCACTAGTAATTGAATATTGCTGTTCGCTTTAAGTATAATTTAAATCACCCAGCATGTTTAAATGCTGCAGATGGAAGAGGTTCTAAGTGGTTGGAGATGATCCATAAGCTAATTGCTAAGCAGTGGTGGCATTTTCATTTATTATAGACCACTCAACCATTAATTGTGTATGGTGATACAGTTCACTGGAGTTTCTCATTGAACAAGTTGCAAAGGTTAACTGGAGCCAAGTTGAAAAGAAGTCAAAAATAAGGAAGAAACATCAACCCTGTTTATTACGATGCATATAAACAATAACAGTTTAAAACTACAGAAGTGAAGCAACATTTTTATGATAAAAATAAAATATTTGTCATATTTATTTTTTGTGGAGGAATGCAATATACCCAAATTCCGTGGGGTTAAAAGTTATAATGCCAGTTGTTATTTTTATATATCTTTCTTTGAGAGTTTGAAGCACTCCAACAATATTAACCCTTAAAATGAAAATCTCTCATTTACTACTCAGGCATTTCAGAACCAAATACATAATTATTATACAAATAACTAATTTTATCAGGAGCCAAATGTCATTCTCAAATATTTTGACATTCTTGTTATTTTGATCGTCTTAGGTACATAATGCCTTCTTTTGCTATTGAAAAATATCTCATGCGGGGGCCTAATTCTAAAGCCCTTACTCCATTTCTTCCATTGTGATTAATCAGACTGACTTGAAAGTAAAAATATTGTCATTGTTTCTTAGGTCTCACATGCAATAAATCATTAGGCGTTCCCTAGTTATAAGATGATAGCACTTTAGGTGAACTTTGCTTGGCAGCAATATTACTGGTTGGAAAAATCTAAGTCTTGATCATTTCTTATTGAGAAGAACAGAAACACAGACTTACCATAGATGGACATTAATTACCTCAAAGTAATTAATACAAATATTCAAATATTCTTAATTACTTGTTTTTATCAGCTTCGTATATTCATTACTGAGAGTGCTATGTTAAAATTTGCAAGTACATATGTGTACTTCTCTCTATGATTGGTCTGCTGTTGCTGGATATATTTTGAGGATATTTTATTAGGGGCATATATTTTCATGGTGATTATCTCTTCTTAACTTATTTTTCCTATTGATGGCAAATAGTGTACCTCCTTGTCCATTTGAGGATTTTCTCTCTTTATATTCTAGATTTTCTGATTTAAAAATTCCACCAGAGCATTCTTTCACATAATATGTACCTGATGCATTTCTTTCATCTTTTGAGTTTAGATACTGATGAACCATTTATTCTTAAATTTTTCTCTTGTACAAATCATATTACCAGATCTTGTTTGATATATCCCAAGCTTTGAGTCTCTATCTTTTTAACAATGAGTTTAAAACATTTACATTTATTATATTGAATACTTTTGTCAGATATTTCAGGCATCCAAAGTCATGTTTTCTACCACTATTATTAAAAGTAGTGTTATAATTTTTTTGGGTGCCTGTCTTAACTTTTTCTTTGTTTGTTTCAGGTCTATATATTTAAATTTTGTTCTTGCTTTTATTTGTCACTCTCAAAATTGTTGTTAATTCAACTGATCCATTATCCTCCATCTCATTTCAATGAAATCTCCTGGGTTGGATGGGTATGGTATCTTGCTACCTCACTGAATTGAGTAGCAGAGTATAACAATTAAGAGAATGGAGTCTTCTATTCAACTTAGGATCAGATTGCAACTACATATCTATTGTGTGACCTTAGCAAAATTTCTTGATTTCTCTATGCCTCAATTTCCTTACACGTAAAGTGGCACTTTTATTTTTTTGGCAGATTAGCCCTGATCTAACATCTGCCACCAATCCCCCTCTTTTTGCTGAGTAAGATTGGCCCTGAGCTAACATCCATGCCCATTACTTCTTCTACTTTACATGTGGTCACCTGCCACAGCATGGCTTGATAAGTGGTGAGTAGTTCTGCACCTGGGATCCAAACCGACAAAATCCAGGCTACCAAAGTGGAGTGCACAAGCTTAATGGCTATGCCACAAGGCCGGGCCCTAAAATGGGACTTTTAATAGCACTTACCTTATCAGATTGTGGGAAATAAATAAATACAATACAGCCCTTAAAATAGTACCTGACCCGGTGTTTGAATAGTGTTAGCTACTATTAAGTCAGAAACTGGAAGTTTTTCTTTGAAAATTTAAATATAACTTCTTAATGGTGTTTGTTTTCACCTGGAACACAAAATTATCTAATTTCATCTCAATAAAAACACAATATGTCAACTTTGTAAGAAGCATGTAGTGATTTGAACCCTAAATTTGGACCCTAAAATTAATTGTAGTGATCTGTCAACTGACAATAGAAAAGGAGATATCTTCTTTACTGCATGGATAAGTATGGGGAAATAAAACTTTCCTGTATTTCTCAGTGTTTTCTGTAAAAAGCCTCAGCCTCTTAAGATTCTTCACAAACTATGAGAATTCTATTTGTAGCCATTTGTCTAAAAGTTAATCGCTTCTATCCAAAAGGATAGTAAAACTTCTCTTATCTCTAGGACAGGGACTATGCTTACATCCCAGAGTAGGCTCCTCAGTTAAACTCCCAAAGTGCCCAGAAGACTGGAGCTGCTATCTTTATGAGTATCTGCATTTCGAGGAACAATGAAGCCAGGAAAGTTAGAGACATCTCTAAGTGCGCAAAGCAGAGGAACTAGGGGCTATCTGGCTCCTGGAGAGATTTATTTACATACCAAACAGCTGGAGTAGGGAGTAGACTCTAAGGAGGAGACAGAGACAGCTGCTTCTTTTTCTTTATTGGCAAAGGGAGGTCATTTTTCCTCATCCCTTATCTAGAAATTGTCTGGTCATTTGCATAGGATGATTGGCTTGGCTCTCTGAGAGTAAGGACCAGGGCGGAGGGAGGGCAGGGTGGAGGAGACCCTTAATATTTACTGTGATGTATTTAGTTAAGAACTACAGAACACTTCTGATACAGAGCACTCCATATATATTTAAGGTAAGATTAATAAAGATGAATATTAAAAACCCCAAAATAGGTCTATGGTAAAACACTTTCTACCCAAACTTATAATTGATTTTAACTTCTGTACAAGTCAATATTCTATAAATAATGCTCCGAAGAGACAACCTCAGAATCTCAGTGGCTTAGCATTATAAGTATTTATTTATTTTTTATATAAAGTCAGATGCTGGTCCAAAATTTCTTGAAGGGAACTATCCTTCAGAGACACAATGATCTATTTGACAGTGATTCCACTCTCCTGCAGCTGCACTGTCTGGATCACTTGATGTCCCATGTCAATGATTCAGTATAAGGCAGGGAGGGTTGTGTGCCTGTGATCCTATACTTTATTCCACAAGTTACATGTTACTTCTGCTCATAATAGACCAAAATAAGCCACATGATCCTGCCTATCCCACTGAAAGGAGGCTGAGTGAAATTTCCAGTAAAGTCAATTCTTCCTAAACGTTACCACACCATATATAATCACGAAGCACAAACCAGAGGACTTAAAGAGAGAAATGGACTTGGAGAAACAGCACTCAAAAACTTCATCAGTGACACATAACTTTTTAAAAAAGGAACCAAATAAAAATAGTAGCTGTTTTATAAATACCACAAGAAACAATGGCACTTTCCTTGAGACAGATCTATAGTTTCCTTGCAGAAGTGAGCATTAGAATGATGACACCTTGAGGAGATTGTGAAGTGGTAGAAGAAGGTTGTCTGAAATAGCATGGAAAGTTCCAACACACGCAGCCAGCTGAGGTAGCTGGCGGAGATGCTAGAAGGCCTGCGCAGTTTGTGCAATTTCTGCGTGGCATGATGCAGCTGGGGACAGTTTTCTGTGTTCACCTAATGTTTCTTGTGACGAGTTTGCACATAAGCAAATACAAAATTCTCATTTTGCTCAGTTTCCTACTATATCAGTCAAGTTGGAACCAACTTGTATTTTCAAAACAAGCATTTTAGCACAACCTACTGCACCTGGAAAGGGAACAGAACTGGCCGTGATTACTGCCAGCAGAGCCTACAACCATTCTGTAAGCATTAGGTAATTTAAATCTTAATAAAACATGCATATTTTATTAACATTTTTACCTAATTATCATATAGTATTTCAGCATCCCAAATAGTAAAAATCAGTTAGCACAAGCATTAATTAAAACTCTGGTTCTGTGTCGCATGATATCAGTCCTTCATTTATTTGAAACATAGTTGTCTTTCTTTGGAGCAATGGTAGCTGTTAGTAAAATTAAAAAGAACATTATAATTTCCTAAAATTTTAAATCATAGTTTTAAATCATTGTGAAGATTCCTTAGTATTTCCAAATACTGATGATTATAATTACGGGAAAAGGACTAAAGTGATTTTAGATAATAATTTATCTTCATTCACAATAAAACCAGTGACAAAAACAAAAACACACACAAAGAAACCTCTCTAATACTTACAGAAACTAAATTTATTCCCTTTTGTTATTAAAATATTTTGGCTTTTATGATGCATTTGACATTTTTATTAATTTACATTCTGGGCTCTCAAGTATTATTCGTGTAATTTATATTCCAGGTCATGTCTCCTTTGTTTGTTGTCTATGTGTGTGTGTGTGCGTGTATGTGTCTATGTGTGTAGCTTTGTGAGATTAAACCACTGCCTAACCAAAGAGAGCATGCTCCAGGGATAGCTGGGAAAAGGTATAAAATAATAGTCAACTGATCAAAGCTGCTGAAACTAATTACTTTCCTAATATCATCCCTCATCAACAAGGCTCTCATCCTGAAATAACTCTCTAAATCCCCTCAGATGACCCAATTTAACTCCTCTGGACAATAACCAATCTTTCATTTTTCCATTGAAATTCATGCTTCTTCAGTAAACTTCCTTATTTACAGCGTTCCTTCACCACTTGCTGTCAACAAAGTAGTTGCTGTGCCTGAGTCTAAGCTTTCCTTGCAGTGCTCTAAGAATGGGTGTTTTTTTCTCAAACATCTCACAACCTAGAGACAAAATAGGCATCTTCCTCACCCTTCTTTATCACTTCCAGATGACCCTCTCTAGTCTATAAAACAATCAAATCCTTTGAAAATCATGTGGTCATCTGCAGCTGCCAAGTCTATTCTTCGCAACTTGAAAATTTGGGCGCCAAATTACTACCACTCTCTCTATTTCTCCTGTCATAATTCATAATTATTTCAATATTCCTGTAGAGGATGCTTCCAATCTCTTCACCTCCACTGATCCTCTCCTTTACTCCTCTCTCACTGCCACATGCAGTTATATAAGCTCTTCACTACCTGACCACAACTCCTGCATTTCTATCTCTTTCTCTCTGATCCCTGACTCAAACCTATTATTTATTTTTTCTTAGTGAGGAAGATTGACTATAATAGCATGTGTTGCCAATCTTCCTATTTTAACTTGAGGAAGATTGTCTTTGAGCTAACATCTGTACCATTCTTTCTCTATTTTGTATGTGGGACACCGCCACAGCATGGCTTGATGAGCAATGTGTAGGTCTGCACTTGGGATCCAAACCCATGAACCCAGGGCTACTGAGCTTGGGGCCATTTTCCTTACCAAAAATTTTTTTTTAAAAAAAGCATAACTTAAAAAAAACAAGAATTATCTATATTCCTTCTCCATACTCCCACTACTGACCCTTCCTGCAATCTGGATGAAGCCCCATAACCCCATAATGAAGTCTATGGAGCCAAATATTGGAGGGAGGATGGATCTAAGAACCTCTTGGAAGAGATCTACCCAGCAGATGAGCTTACACAAGACTATCCAGACAACTGGTGAGTAAGAAATGCCCTTTCCCTGTGTTAAGCCTCTGAGATTTGAGCCTTGATGTTTAAAACTGTATTAAGTACCCTTATTTTCACAACCTCCTTCCCAGTCCTCATTCTCAGCTGGTAATCTTGCTTTTTAAAAATTTCATTGTGAAAAAATAAGCTAACAGAAGAGAATTTCCACAGGTTACCAAAACGATTACTCACTGGATACCTGGGTCTGTACCCATAAACAAAGCTTTGGCTTCTTTTAAAAGGATCAAACATCCTACTTTTGCTTTGTATGCATAGAATCAAATCCCATATTTTCTACTCAAAGACTTCTTTCCCACAGTTAACAATCCTTTCTTGGATCATCAATATTCTCTCTGTAGTTGATATATTAACCTCAGCATTCACTGGATAGTTCTTTTCAGTCTCTTTGGTGAATTCTCATCTTCTCAATTTCTAAATGATGGATGCCTCCAGTGATTACTATTTTGATATCATGTTTTCTGTCTGCAATTACTTGCTAGGTTGTCTCCTTCAAGACCATGGCTTTAAATATGTTTATGACTCCCAAATAAATGATCTCTAGCCATAATTTCTTCCAAGAATTCAAGTCTCATATATATAAGTACAGGTATTCGATCTGAGAATAATGGAAAAACTGGCAACATTTGAATAGTTTGTAGTTTTAAAAATAGTATTATAATGATAATTTCCTCCTTTTGATAATTTTATTATGGTTATTTAAAATACTAACATTGGGGAAAATAGAAGAAGGATATAAAGGATGTTTCCTTACTATTTTTGAAAATTTTCTGTATTAAAATTACTTCAAAATAAAAAGTTCACAAACTATAAAGTCAAAATTAAAAAAAAAATTAAACAAATGAGGAAATGTTTCATTAAAGTGATGGTCTTGTGATGACCTAGAAAAATTGGAGGAAATGCTACGGAAAATATGGGGAGCCTATTTCAACAGTATGAAAAGTTATGCAAAGGCCCAAAAAAGACAAAATTGACTATGCTTGAGGAAAGGCATTTCTTTTGGTGAAGCTCCAGTTATACACATGGGGCATGTATGTGTTGAAAGTGATGTGTTAGGTTGGGACTGTGCTGAATTGAAATGATGAAGAGCAAAAGCCTTTCTTCTCCAAATATTGCAAACTAGAGAATACTAAGAATAAGAACCATCCATCATTCTTGCTTTAAACAAGCTTTCACTGGGTGTGAGATGAATTTGATGGCCTTAATAAGTCTTTTGTGTTTTCAATTTTTGCAACTCTGTGAACTTGCCTGGTGCTATGTCTGCTATAAATGCTCATGATATGAACAAAATTAACTTCTGTCACTATCACCTTTGATTTTTACATTCAGTTGCAGTATATACTTCATCACTAAGAAGGAATTTTGACACTTATTGTGTGATTTTAACCTTAATTGCCAGTTTCATGTGTGTGTTTGCTTGTTTTTAAACTCAGTGCGCCTTGACCTTTAGTTAATCTTTGATCATTGTTGTTTGGGTGTAATATAAACACTGAATAACAAAGGCACTTTAGTTACCAACTCTTGACAATAGGACTAATTTCATCTCTGAAATAATACAGAGAAAATATGTGGGTGTAGGAGTGGGAGCGCATTAGGAAAAGCCATAGTGTTCACTTCCCAGAAAGCAGCTTTTCTGAATAGCTTCCTCTCTAAGTGAATGTCAGGAGTTGTTCTGACATTATTAGTGGGCTAATAAATCCCTGAGCCAGTCAACTTCCTCGAAGTCAAAGCCTTCTAAGAAAATATTGTTGGCGAGGTACACTTTTCTATAAGTTATGGAGGCTCCTGCTGCATTCAGTTCAGCCTGATTTTAAAAATATCTAAGACAAAATTTCCATCCTATACATAAATAAAATTAATTACGTATTTAAGATATACATATAGAGTTAGAATTTATCTAAAACATTAAATTCATGGATCAAATACTGCCATTTCAAAGAAGTCTTGTAAAGTCTAAGATTGAATACATAAACATACTGGGGTTTCCTCTCATAGCCACTCATCCACTCAGGAGAACACACGTGTTGTCTTAAAGGAAAGTTTTCAAATTATCAACATCGACATTGCTACACTTGACCTACCAAATGTAAACTATATCATTGAATACTCAGAAATATTATTAACTGAAATAAAATCTAATATATCAAATTTTTAAAATACTTTTTTTTAAAAAGACACAGTGAGAGATGATGAGATTTGTAGATTTGTAGTCTTCCGCCTAAGCTTCCATGACTTGCTCCACGGTAAATGGCTTAAGCTGTCAATCAAGTTTCATACACCATCAGTTCAGTTTTTCTTATTCTTTATCTGTATAAATCAAAAATGCCTATCAAAGAATTATAAATATCCAGGAACAGTAGGAAGTTTTTGGTTTGGGAAATAAAATATGCAGTGAGGAGTTATGGATTAAGTCCTTCCTAAGGATTAAGGTTAAATCATACACTAAGACCAGAGGCATAGCATATTCCAAGGCTGAACATTTTTATTCAACCTGGCAGGTTGACAAAGAGTACATTCCTAATATACTCCTGGATTCCTTTATCTTTAGAGAATATTTTGTCAGTTTTTATTTCAGAATTTGAATATGGATTTAGCAATTCTCATTAATAATAACAGTCTTTAATTTCTTTCTGTAATGTGTAAAGAAAACAATTACTGGTAAGGAATAATGAAAGTCTCATTCATTAAACCATTTGAAACATTATCAGTCTTAGAATAAACAAACAGACAAACAAGCACTTGTACAACCATTTCTGCTAATATGGCAGGCTAGTCACCTGGATTAGCCCCTGTGCTGAAACAATAAATAATTCTGAATAAAATATAAAATATATCTCTTTAAAATCATGAGTTATCTGATAAGAATGCCAGAGACCTGAGTGGAGAGGGAGTCAGGCTACAATAGTGTTTCCCTGCAGCCAGGCTTTCACCTGAGGTCTCCCAAACTCTTTGAACTTGTAATCAGTTGTTTAAGACATCACAGATAGGAGATGAAGTCCAAGAAGAGACCATCCACAGCGGGTTATCAAGGAAGTTTCTTACCACTTAAGCGAGAAGCCCTAATGTAAGTGGGAATATGAAGAATACTCCTTGGGTACTATACGGAAAATTAATTCCTTTGCAACTTGCTGCCAACTGGAAGGTCCAATACTAACAATTGCAATAAAGTTAGAAGAAAGTTATAGTCAAAAAAGATACATATAAAAAATAAGAATAAAAAATGAGTGGGAACCTGCACAAAAAACAAATACGGAAACAAATACTTCATATTATTGCATTATTAGACAACGATAATAAAATGACCATAGTCACATATTTAAAAATTAAAATTATGTGTAGGAATTTATAAACAATAAAAAAATTAAGCAGAAAATAACAAAATACTGAGTTAAAAATGTAAGGGATGTCTTTTACTGAAAATTATATAAAAATAAGTGATTATACATTGCTTATGAAAGAATTAGTGAACTGGAAGATAGTATAGTGGAATCCTTAGGGTCTGAAGGAAACTTGGAATTGTGGAGGGGTCTTTAAAGGCATTTAATCTATTTAATAACTTTGGTATTGTGTAGAATGGTGACTATTTTATTTTTAAAAAGTTACATATATATTTTCTGCATTTTCTTCCTGGAAGAATTAAATATATCACAATACAAATGCAATTATTATCATAAAATATTCTATTCTCTGGTACTACATATTAAAGTTTATTTTGAAAAATTTCTTAGCCTACATATAAAATATGATAAATTATGTCTATTAAGTAAAAGCTATTAAAGATATTGAAAAATTTTTCCATGGTATTCACTTGATAAAGGTGTTAGAATCATAGAAGTTGTCTTTTTGATATTATCAGTATCACAAAGAAATATTTTCATATCCCTAATTAAAACAAACTAATATACAAAATCATAGCCCTTTTTCTCATCTTTTCCTTGACATACAGTCAAACTTAGAATGGAAATGCATAATCCTTTAGTTCCTGCTCATTTCTTTTCATTGATTGCTCAAAAATTATACAAAGTAGGTCATTCATATTACAGTTTTCAAAATTGACTTCAATACTGAATCAAAATTGCATAGTTGTTTTTAATCTCCACTATTCTCTTTGAGTGGATGGAAGATGAATTGTCATGTGGTATTTACCTTTTCTAAGTCACAAAGTAATTTTTATTTAGCAAAAGACCCCTCCTTTGAATATATAATACACGTAGGCTAAGTATTGGTTTGTACACTAATTCATCAATATTTCCACCCTGCTGTAAAAAGGGTATCTATTGTCATGCACAAAGGCCATGGTATTGTTTTCCAACATTAAAGGTCATTGATATACACTCTGTTTAAATGGATAAATTTCCTGTCGCTGCTTCCGCTTTTTTTGTGGGCATATTATTATCAACATTGTGACTGGATTTATAAGAATCCCAGTAACAAGATAAAACATACTTGTTTTTCCACACATATTACAACTCTTAATTATGTCCTTGTGGTTTGAGCTATTTTATCTTTACGGACAACATTTATAAATTTCCCAAAATACTTGTTGCAGAATATACATGAATACGGAATATATTGGTTATTCATAGTGGTTACAGTGATCCTTTTGAACAGAATGTGATTTCATCAATAATTAAATAACATCATTCCATAATACTTCATAATGGAAAACAACTAAGTCATTAGGTCATTGGTTCAATTATTAGATATGCATTATCATGCTCCACTTTAGCTCCTTGTGCAAATCATCACACTTGTGGATCGTCTTCTTTTTTGTACTTATACACTCATATTCTAAAATAAAATCATGGTCTAGTGTTTTCATTGTATTTTATATTTTAGTCAACCAACTTAGAACTTTTCCTCCAGAGATAAGCGTTGAAATTTTAATGGAAAAAAAACAATAACCATAAGAACAAGAAAATATCTACTGCATCAAGAGTGCCAAGACCATTCAGTGAGGGAAAGGACAGTCTTTTCAGGTATTTAATGATTAGAAATTGCTTAATAATGAACTGGATCTCTAGATGCGAATATTGAATAAAATCACATCGTACTGAGTAGAACACATACAAATTCCTTATTTAAAAGTAGTTAGTTAGTTTTCATTCTCTTTGCAGTCCATCTTCTTGATTAAATATTTTATAATCACCTTCCAGTGTGAAGCAGTAAATTTTACCTGGAACTTTCTTGAAAACAGTAACTCTAATTCCTTATCATTGAAACCTTAGGACTGGTCACGTAAAAATTTTCAATTAATGTCTGCGAATGAATCCCACACACACACACACACACACGCACACACATAGAGACATCTTTTGCATTTTACCCACTAATCCTTCCCCTATAGAGTTTGTTGATGAGGTCGTTCAATTATTCTGGACGTTATGAAGAAATCAGGGTTCTTTAGTCTGTGCTTCTCTCGAAGCACCAGCTTTATTCATTGCACTAGGAGAATAACTTTCTTTGCTTCTCTAGTTCTGATAATTGACATTGCACATTTATATGTCTTATGTAGAATCCATCTTTCCATCTCATCATCAAAATTCCAGATTCCCAAGAGAGAATAATTAATCTTTCAAGACTTGTTCAGATGTTCATCTCTATTCACACATTCATTGAAAGGATATCAATACCATACAGTATAAATAATATTCCTGAGACCTGTTGCCATTATTCCCCAATAATAATTTGGGGAAGGGGAGTTGAATTCCCATAAGAAAAAATGTGAATGTTAAGTTTAATTCGAACCAAAATGTGATTTCTTTATTTATTTTAAATATAATTAAAGAATTTCTAGCACAAGGCATGTGGCTTTGAATTGTGGGTATCTGGAGAAACTGCTGGAATGTTCATGAACTTCAGATTCAAATTTAAAATTGGATTGGATTTTCCTTCAGTGTGACTCTTGTTTTTAATAAATCCCTGAGAAACAGAAAATTGTTTTAAACTGTTTTTTATGCTACTCCAATTATTTGGGAAAAAGGAATGTATACTAAGAATTAACCCAATATCGAGGAACTAAGCAGAAACAGGTTCTAAGAGTGGTCTTCTACCCACCAAATGAACGCCAGTTGTCAAAACAGGTAATGAAGGCCTACACCAAGAAGGTATCTGTCTTTGTCCATATCTAGTTAAAGTTCCAGCATTTTTATTCATAAAGCAAGCAAAAGTTTAAAATTCTACTTCATACTGGAATACTATATTTTGTAATATTATATGTGAGTGAATTTATGTAGGATGGTTGTTTGGGAATGTGATAGGGGTTAGATATTGAGATTTATTTAACTGAGAAAGATTATTTTTTTTTTTCCTTTTGTGCAACCTCACCAGGAAAAGAAACTATTGAGAAACTAGTCTTGTGAAAATGATAATTGATGTCATGGAAAATAAATAGGTTGAAAACAGCTTGATAGTTAAAAGCTGTAAGTGGTTCCTCAGCTCAGGCCTCAGTGGGATGCTTCCCTCATTCCGTGACTAGATGAGCTCATCTGATGTGCACCACTCAATGCAGTTTGAATTAGAAAATGCTTTGATTAGACGGGAGGCAAGATGTGAGGGATGAGAAGCCATTCTTAGTCCTTCTGCAAAGCTTGAACGTATATGAGCATTAAGAGGTAAACTGCTTTTTAGCCTTGGTAAAAATTTTAAGAGTGGATAAATTGCAGAGTCTCTGATAATACCTATCTAATTAGGGATGACATTTTAGGTCATCACGTCTTTCTGGAAGCAAACTAACATATTAAATAGACCCAGACTGGTTTAGTATATTGATACATTTTGCAAAAACACCCTATAAAAGAGGAGGAAACTTGGAAGAATGTAGCATCTTAGAAGTCTAGAAATGTGAGTATTTCCAAGAGGAAAGACTGATAACTATATTGAATATTGCTGAGAGGCTGAGGTAGATATGGACTACAATGATTACACACCGAAAGGATCACTGAACATCACTGTTCCCGCTTCCTTAAATATGTTTATTATCTTTTTTATTTCTCATTCCTTCTTACATAGCTTTTAATAATTTTCTCTTATCACTTGTCTTGCTTGAGAGCTCAATTCTTTCTCAATATACATAGCATAAAATGCAAATAAGCATATAAGAATTATTGTGATTTGCTCCCAACATATCTATCACTTTTTAGATTCCTTAGGCTCGAACTCTACTAAAGTAAAATTCTAATTCTTGCTATATGTCACTGTTTGCCAGTATTCATGCTTCCATACATGTGATTTTCCTTGCTTGGAGGAAGTTTTCCAACAAGGCGTCTAAGATTATTACTAGCAATCATTTGCTCCTTCTTAACTGCATACTTACCATCTCCTAGGCATTCTATAACATATACCTATATGTTATTATCACATCAGTCTTAGCACCATGAAGAGTGGTGACGAAGAAACAGTTCTGAGCAAGGTTAAGGAACTTGCTCCTGGCCACTCTGATAAGAAGGCCTGGATTCAAACCAGATCTCTGTATCTACAAAACCCATGGTATTCTCACTGATCTGTAGATGTAAAGATCTGTTACTTGCTTGTTCCTCCATAACTACCACCACCTAAGTGTGCAATCAGGCCATTTTTTCTTAAGTAAAAATTATGTCACTAAAACTTGGGAAAAAGTGGTACTCTTGTGCATAAGCCACTTCATGTTGCTAAGTTGTTACACAGATCAGCTATATCCATAATCTATTTAGGGCAAGACTACTTTGTTTTCCAAACACAAGCTATAAACTCATGAAATTGTCAAAAATAAAATATATATATATATATATATATATATATATATATGTTAATAGACTGGTGATTGGTTGGCTTAAGTCTGGGAAATACTGTGACTTTGGAAAATTACCAGATCATTAATGAACACAAATAAACACACACACACAGACATGCGCATACATGCAAACATCCACACAAATATTTCTGCAGTCAAATGTTCTACCCCTGACCTATACCCCCTGACACAAATATTTCTAAGTACCCCAGGTAGGCTTTTGTCTTCCACCTATCACTTCTTGGTGACTAGAGTCCCAGCTGAGAGTTTCTCCCACTTTAATGCATCCTGCACAGGCATCCAGCTTAAACACTGCTTCAAGTTGCCATTTCCTTCCCCCTAATGATTCTTCATTGTGGGTGAAATAACGTCTAAACTCTAACTTGGATTAATGACCCTTCAAAACTATGCTTAAGCCTAGTCTCACATCTCTCCCTGCTTACTCAAAAAATACTGACAACTTTCTTTGGAAAAAAATCCTGAGCTTTTCCACCTATGTGGCTTCATTCAGACAATTGTTATTTCTTAAAAATATTACCGTTTATTTTCTTCCAAATTATACCTTCACAGATAAATCCAAACCTTCCTTGTCTCTGAAACTTTTCTTTTTAAATCCTGACCACAGTGATGCCTCCTTAGGTAAACTTGTATATGTATTAATCGATTAGTGTTTAAAGGAAAATATTAATTATTTTAAAATAAGACTACTCTTATAACTGCTATGGATAAAGTTATTAATTTTAAATTACTTATTTATCTATATAGGTATCTGTCTCTTTATTTCAAACCTATCCTGGGCCAGGTATTGACTTCCAAGAAAAAAAATCTTGTTCAATATGTGAACAAAATTTTTGCCCTCTGCCTCATCTCTAATTCTCTCTCTCGCAGTAGATAGATAGATAAATAGACAGGTAGATATATATACGTAAAAACACACAAGTGTATATATAAATATATAATTTATAGTTGTCTGTACATTTATTTATATATGTAGGTATATTTCTATATGCTCCATATGATGATTGCTTTAGAAATAATTTAGCTAAAATATTGTCCAATAAAAATAGTAACAGACTAGGAGGAAGAAGGCAGGAACACAACTAAACCTATATACAACAATCAGCCAATAGCTTTTTGAGTTTTAGATTACTCATCTGTAAAATGGAATAAGTATTCACATGTGCATTTGATGTAACAAGTATATATGATAAATGTGAATTGACTTTGAAAACTTTGAAGCACAGTGCAATAAACTAATAACAATTATATTATTAAACACACACACATAAACACAAAGCTACTAAGCCAATATTGCTATGATGAAAAAATCTCTCCATTTTCAACCTTTTCGTGTTACCGTCAAATGCACTCTCACTTTGCCATCCAAAATCCATTTCTCAGTATTGCTGCCTTGAATAGAGTGATTTTACTTTGGTATTTTTTTTCCTACAGTTTACTAACCTTACTATTATAGTACTAAAGTGTTATGCTATAATACTTTAGTACTAACCATTTTAGCATCGGAAAGTAAAATTTATTGCAAATGTCCCAAATTGATGATCTTCTTTCATAGATGCAATTAGAGTAAATACGGGAAAATCTCTGCCTCTGAATGGATTTAAATCTCAACCTATCAATTTAACACTATTGTTATTCTAACTGAAATATTTTTTTAATGAGGAAAGATGTTCCAATATGATTTTTCTCTATACTATACGGCATGCCTTTTTATCTATTATACTATATGTTGGACTAGACTAAATTACTATTTATGGTAATAATGTGAAATGTATTTAAAGAATATTCAGGAACAGGAACATTACCACTATGAAGAAATAATATTTAATTGCGTAGATGAGAGAAAGTAGAATGAAGGACAATTCCAAAAAAGTTTAAGCCCCTAGTTCTAGACAACGGAAAATATTTATTAAGTAATGTTAGGTGTTTTTTTTACAGAATGATTAGGTGGACAAAAGATCACTGGATCTTGACTAAACTTGTAGGAAAATGTCATTGGATTATCAAAATATGAGAGCAGTGCTCGAATGACCCAGGACAGCTTCAGTGACAGGTTTACACACATGTGGTGTCCGTTTCCTATTCTCAATCCATGGTATAGAATTGGACAAAAACATTTGAATCAATATGTAGGTCATTTGGAGAAAGTTAGCATGTGATTCTGTTATTCTTTCAAAGGAGGTGAAGTCATTTTCATTGAGTTTCCTAAGTGACTTGATTGTTTCCACAATGATATATTGATAAATGCACTTTTTCATTCTAGGTGAATACCACATTGTTCCGCCACAAGCCCAGCTGGGCTAGGGCGGTGGGGTATTGTGCCGAGAGACTGAAGAAACCACCCGGAGACTGTGAACGAGACACATACGTTTATTGAGCCCTACTTATGGGAGAGTATCCAGTGGCGGCTGGCTGCACGGAGGTATGCGTACGCCCGCAACCAACCCCTGAGAAAAGCTTGCTTAAGCAGGCGGAGGAACAAAGGGTGCATGCTGGCCAAAGGGCTGTCCTTGGTATGACCAGCGTTCCCAGGAACAGTAGCTCACATGGAGGGGCTCTGTGTCCCTGTAAAACACGATACTCTTCTCGTGGGATAAGGGAGGATCCAGGCTGGTCAGGCCCAGATCGTTACAAATCCCGGTAGCTGGGCTGCCTGCCCAGAAGGGAGCCAGAAGGACACCTGGTTACAATGGACCTGGGGGTTTCTGCAGAGCAAGAAAGGCCCAGGCCCTACACGTATGAAGACCGAGTATTTGAGCTAAAAAGCCATCAAGATCATCTAATGAGCAGGTTGCAAGCTAGTGGACCACTGGCAATAGCAAACCGATTTTTATTTCACATTTGGTGCTTGTAGTCAATGTTAAAAATGAGGATATTTTATGTAAATATTATTATCCTAGTAAATTGTCCTGGAAAATATGAAACCATAGCAAGACCGGATCCATGTCCCTCCATCCTCCTCCTCCTCCTCCTCATCGTAATAGCTATCACTTAGAGAGAACTTCTGTTTTTCACTCATGGTGACAAACCCCTTGTAGAAATTGTTTCTTTTAACTTTTACTGCAGTTCTATCAGGTAGGGGAATTATTATCACCTGAGGATTGAAGAGAACTAACTTGCCCAAGAATACACAAGGAGTAGAGAACAGAGCTAGGTTTCAAAGTCATTTGAGTGCGACCCATCAGCCTTCCAGGCACAGCAGTACCCGGCCCATTGAGAATCTGCCTGTGCCCTGCAGTTTCTCCCAGTTTGCCTCAATCTGCGCATGCTCAGCTTTCCTCATTATCATTATTGGTTGGACAACATGAACCTTTGAACTGATGAACACAAATCTCTTGTTTCATGTAAAACAAAATTGAAGTCAAGGAAAGTTAACTACATCAGGTTGTAGGAATACTAAGGATGTGAGCATTTTCCTATCGTGTTTCAGTAACTGACTCAGAGTCCAGCACAGAGGTGTTTCTCAATAAATAGGATTGACTGATTGAATGAAAGAATAAATGGCTATAGGGTATAATTAATATTGGATTAAAGTTCGAGGTCTTCTATATTTTTAGACTCCATGTGTGTCAAATAATATTAACTGTAGTAAAGTGTTAAGAAATAGGAATTTTTATCAATACATAGCTTAAGCCATTTTTCTAAGCGTTTTATTTTATGATCTTATAATATTTTAATACTATAACCACATTCTGAGCTAACTATTATTACTAACATGTCTGACAGAGAAGTCAACAAGAGTGCTGATAGGATAAAGAACTTATCCAAGATCACATGTCTGATGAATGGCTTGACCAGGACTGGGTTTAATCCTGATCATTGTGGCTCTCTAGTTCCCAAAACACTCATTTTATTTCCTGTTATTAGGTTTTTCATTATTCAAGAGTTTCTATTTTGATAGTGTCATTAAATTACCAGCTTAAATGCTTCATTCTTGAATTATAGTTCATAAAAGTCTTTGAAATCTTTTGTTTGAAAATGCTGTATTTAATTTATGAAAAGGTTATTATATATACGGAGTTTTACAAATGGGGTAGAGAAATAAAAGTCACAATTACTTGAATGAAACAATGCTATGTGCTCTTTAAAAAAGAACATTTGGAAATTCAGCAGTT
This sequence comes from Equus quagga, assembly GCF_021613505.1. NCBI lineage: Eukaryota > Metazoa > Chordata > Mammalia > Perissodactyla > Equidae > Equus > Equus quagga. The sequence continues at coordinate 129,438,552 of NC_060269.1, forward strand.
GTTAAGCTGGAATTATACTTTCTATACACTTCTTGTAGTGTATAAAATAGACATTTTAAATCCCTCTATTTGTATTACTTTTAATGTAAATTGTTTATTGGTTCTATTTATGTTTTCATAAAGCAAAAATAAGTACACATAAATCTTTAAAATTATCTTTTAAATTTTGTCTGTTTCTCATAAAACAAATGTGAATTTAAAAAATTTACCTTTAAATTCTCATAAGACAAGTGTGAACTAAAAAAAAATTCATAGTCTGTTTCATTTGTTGAGAGAAAAATATATGGCTAGGTAGTATCTAAATAAAATGTTCATAATATTTTAAGTATATTGACTATAGATTAATTTTTTTCTTAATATTCTTGTTGAAGTACAGTTGACATACCATAGTATATTGGTTTCATGTGCACAAAATAGTGATTCTACATTTATATGCATTATGAAATGCTCACCACAAGTGTAGTAACCATCTGTCACTATACAAATCTATTATAATATTATTGACTATATTCCCTATGCTGTACATTACATCCCTGTGACTTATTTGTTTTATAACAGGAAGTTTGTACCTCTTAATCCCCTTTATCTACTTTGCCCATTTCCCCGATCCCCATCCTTAGTGGCCACTAGTTTTTTCTTTGTATCTATGAGTTTGTTTCTGTTTATTTTTCTTTGCTCGTTTGTTTTGTTTTTTAAATTCCATATGTAAGTGAAATCATACAGTATTTATCTTTCTCTCTCTGGTATTGTACTTAGCATAATACTCTCTAGGTCCATCCACATTATTGCAAATGGTGAGATTTCATATGGGTGAGTAATACGTCTTCTTTATCCATTCACCTATCAATGAACACTTAGATTGTTTCCATATCTTGGTTATTGTAAAAAATGCTGGAATAAACATAGGGCTGCATATATCTTTTCAAATTACTGTTCTTGTTTTCTTCAGATAAATATTCATAAGTGAAATTGCTGGATTATATGGTAGTTCTATTTTCAATTTTTTGAGGAAGCTCCATATTGTTTTCCATAGTGGCTACACCAATTTACATTCCCTCCAATACTGTACAAAGGTTCCCTTTTGTCCACATCCTCACCAACACTTGTTATTTGTAGTCTTTGATGATAGCCTTTCTGACAGCCGTGAGGTGATATTTCATTGCGGTTTTGATTTGCATTTCCCTGCTGATTAGTGATCTTGAGCATCTTTTCATGTGTCTATTGGCCTTCTGTTTGTCTTCTGTGGAAAAATGTCTTTTCAGGTCCTGTGCCCATGTTTTAGTTGAATTGTTCGTTTGTTTGATATTGAGTTGTATGAGTTCTTTATAGATTTTGGATACTAACTCCTTATTGGACATATCATTTGCAGATGTCTTCTTGCATTCAGTTGGTTCTCTTTTTGTTTTATTGATGGTTTCCTTCACCGCTGTGCAATAGCTTTTTAGTTTGATGTAGGCACATATGTTTATTTTTTTACTTTTGTTACCTTTGCCTGAGCAGACATATCCAAAACAGATTACTAAGACCAATGTCAAAGAGCTTACTGCCTATATTTTCTTCCAGAAGTTTTATGGTTTCAGATCTTACATTTAAGTCTTTAATCCATTTTGAGTTTAATTTTATTTATGGTGTAATTGATATGGTATATGGTGTATATTTTGCATATAGTTCATTCTTTTGCATATAGCTCTCCAGTTTTCTCAGCACCATTTATTGAAATGACTGTCTTTGCCCCATTGTATATTCTTGCCACTTTTTCTGCAGATTAATTGCCATGTAAATATGAGTTTATTTATGGGCTCTTTATTCTGTTCTATTGATCTATGTATTTATTTTTGTGCCAGTATCATACAGTTCTGATTACTGTAGCTTTGTAATAAAGTTTGAAATCAGGGAATGTGATACCTCCAGCTTTGTTCTTCTTTTTCAAAAAATATTATAAATTTCTTATATGAATAGATAATATGCTCAGTTTATATGAAGCCAATAATACAAGAAAAGCAAAAATAAGGACCTCAGAAATATAATAAAAAGTCAATTCAATTTAGGACAAGGGAAACAAAGTAAGTAGACCTTAGACTCATATAAACCATTTATAATTACATCATTAATTTCTACACATTGGATGAATATATGTAATTTTAATATCAAAGAAAATCGCCATTACTTTGCACAGAAAATTGTAAAATGCTATAAACAATATTCATATTTTAAGATTGCCAATGACATTCTTTATATTGAAATTTCTAATGGGATATTTGAAACAAATTTTTGGTATTTTACTTTAAATAACTCTCACGACTACCTCCTGTGTAGACATTTGTGACGTTTGTGATACAGGATCTTATCATTCACATAGAATTAGCTAAATTCCAATTTTTCCACTTACTTGTTTAATAATTTTGTCTAATATCCATTTTCTATAAGGTTTAGATTCCTCCTTTGAAAATTAGAAATCATCTTATCAACATTACAGATTTTTGTGAGAATTTAGTGAGAAAATATATGTAAAGGACATACCAAGTACATAAATTTAAGCAAGTGCAAAATATATTTGTATATATTATTATAAAGAAGATTATACACAATAACTTCTATGAACAAAATGAATATATCTGTAGTAAGCCATTTATTTTAATGTATACTTAATCAGTTGTTTTTTGGTTGATTTGATCTTATGGAAATCATACAATTTGTGCCCAAATAACAGCTATCTTAGACTTTAAATGCTAATCCCTCACGACCATTTTATTTTCCTTAGTATGAGTTTATGCTTACAATAGACAAAGTTTGAATAAATATTCTCATGTATTATTCATTGAAATCTAGATAAACTCTCCATGTTTACTTAGGGCTGTTCTGAATACTTTACTAATAAATTTAAGCAAAACTAGTGAGAGGAAAAAAGTGATTAAGATTTAAATACTGTTAAGTGAATGCTGTTGCTACAAGAATTATGTATCAATCATTCAGAGGCTAGACTGAAGAGCTACAAGGTAGAAAAAATAATGGAAAGTAAAAAAGCAGCCAAAGAGTAAGCTAAGGTAAAGAGAACTTGGTAGAATAATAGAAAAATATAATGAAAAAAAAATTCAGTAGAATGGGAAAAGCTAAAGACCAGATAAAGAGTGAGAATGGAAGAGATCACATACTACTTTTTATATATATGTGATGGAGATGGAGGAATCAGTCAGGACAGGGTACTACGCTAGTTAGCCAGGTAAGAGATGGATGCAGCAGAGTAGACTTTGCTCAGGGCTGTCACGGTGATCATATTTTCAAAATGATGCTTTTTGTACCCCAGTCAGAGTGACTATGTTGTTGTTAACTGTCAGAAAAGGCAAAAGGACCAAGTGCAGGTTAGTACACCAAAGAAAGCCTCTAGAGGCATAAAGAAAATGAAGGTCCCAGCAAAATGTAACTCCTTACTTTCAAAATTGAAGTGGAAGAGGAAAATCTGGCCAAAAGAAAAAGTCATTAAATAAGTATTGACCTAAAGCAAGAAACGAAACGACTAGAAGTCCATATAGGTATCAGGGAAACTGCCTCTAAAACACAAAAGAAAGAGAGAGAAGAGGTAGAAAGACAAAAGCTAAAGTTACTTTAATAATATCAGCAATGTAAGAATGTACTCTTACTTGGAATTGTTTTTGGATGCAAAATATAAAAATATCAAAAGTTCAAGATTTAAGGGCAACTTAATTATATCCTGTCCTTTCAATGAACACAGTGAAAGGATTCAGCTTGCTACTGTATCTTGAGGATAAATGAAAACTGATTTTCTTTAGGCTTTACTAGTATGTAGGTAAAAATGAGATCACATTATAGTTTATACCAACTTTTGCTGACTCTGCTCCCAGCTGCGTTATTTCAGCATGCCAGTGTTCCCACAGACATCCTTCATGGAGCTGGTGATAAACACCACATGCCTTCCCTTGCATTGGCCTTTTCATACATCTTTTTCCTCATTTAAATCAAATTAAGTATATAGATAGGGATATATGTATATCTATAGATACAGATATCTGGATTTTCTGGTTCCGTGAACCTAGACGTGTCTAAATGTCAGCTGAGACTCATTCAGAAGCCTCGTACAAAAACAGCGCTGCAATATTAACGCTGTGACGCCTTCATCAAAGTATCTTCTTTTCCTACATTTTTTCCTCCTTGCTATTTTCTCCTCTTCCTATTTCTCCTCGTATTCCTCATTCTTCTTTTGGAAAGTGTACAATTTCCTGCTTTAAAAATTATGTCATAGTACCAAGTTTTATCCTGCATTTTTAGCTCACTGTGAAGTGCTGGTGATAGAGTTGTGATTAAGGGCCATTTATCAAGTAGCAAGGGTCAGGATTGGATCTGGTCCATAGGTGAAAATAATGGACCCATGTAAGAAATCATTAAACCCAGCAAACTAGCTTAAAATCTAATCATTTCCAAATTGCAAATGACAGAGATGGTCACATGAGTATTAACATGTTAATTAAAATATTAGCAACTTTTTCCAACAAAATAATTATAAAAGAGTATTTTCTGGACTGTTGAATAATTTACAGGCAGTCCATGTGAGTTTTTCTGAGTTCACCTCTGTATTTCAAAGGCATTCAGCACTCAATACCAGATACTTAAAAGAAATAAAGAGAAATTCATTTTGATGTTCTGGACAAAGAAGAAAATGGCAATCTGTAATTATTATTTCCTGGTCCTAGAGAGGAGAGGCTTTTATTGTCTGGGAATTTGTTGATCCCAAGACTGCACCCAATAAACATTAAACATACTCATCTCCATCTCAGAGACTGGCTCTTGGGAATATACACTTCAACAAATTCCTTTTTAGTTGTTCGATTTTTTTTCCTTTTTTGGCCCTTTGCTGTGTTATTTTTTTTAAAAATCCAGCCTATCATATCATATCACACATACATCTCTGTAAGTATCTCTAAAATATTATGCTTACTTTTTATTTGTTGTTTGTTTACATTACCACAGTGACATTATCATTGTTGACACAATTACCAAAAAGTTTTTGGTATAACTTAATTTAACTCTATAATCAGATTTTAGCACCTATCTCAAAAATCTTTTTGACTTTGTTTTATGTGTGATTCTGACACTTAATTGGTCTAGAGACTTGTTTAGAAAATATTTATATTCTGAGCCGATTTTACATAGTATAAGAAACTTACTTTGCTTTTTAGGAACCCAAAGATATGCACTCAGTTTTTACTCTTGTCTTTAGCTGCTATTAAATATCCCTCAAAATCTAACTCTATTTAATCTTCTAAAAATATGTGGTATTATCTGTTCACCTTGAATGTCTCTTTCCAATTGTATTGTTATGAAAAATATTATTGTAATTGGCTTAGTGTGATTACAGTGCTGATTTCTTGGATCCTATCATAGCATTTATAGGTAATATTGGAGAAGTTCTACATCTAAATAGATACATAAGAAGTTCGAGTGCCACCATTAATTTTAATTTCAGTAGAACTCGTTATTGAGCAAGTCCACAGAAGATACGTTACATTTTTCCAAATCGTTTACTACGTCTTTTTTATAGCAGTGCACTAAACTGAATGATGACTATGTATAGCAAAAGGACATTAATCTCAAATATTTGCACTTAAATTCCAGTATATCTAAACGCTTACTAAATACAATGGCAGCTATATTTAACAGTAAGGTATAACTAACAGATGGCAGATATGAATATAAGATTAGCAGAGTTGTAACCTGAACCTTTTAAGGTCCCAGAGTCTTGAAACAAACTTCTCAAATACTGTTTATAGCTATTAATCTGAACCAACTATGTGACCGAATTTAACTTATTTGCTTTGTCTTTTGTTGCACAGACTTAGCTTTGAATTTTCCAGTGAACTTCAATTTTTATGATTGGATTTGCCAGCTTCAATACTGTAATGACATTATTTGACCCTGGCCATGTTTTACATTATATGTGAACTCAAATGAGTGTATCTTCCACAGTTACTAGTTTCACATTCTTGGTCAAGGTCATAATCTCATTGGAAGACATGAATTTGGAAGGACATGTGTAGCAATACTGATCATTGAAGAATATAAACATTTAGGAGGAATCACAACCTATAAAATAAACACATTTGCATATATAAATAGTGCTGTTTTGTATAAGTTAAGGAACTTTAAAATTTTAATTTGGTATATCTTTAATGATCATAAAAAGGCATACATAATTTTAATATTAACTGTGTTTCAATTTTTACCTAGCAATAGTGAAAGCAATTCCGAGAAGAAATTTGTTTGGAATTTAAAACTAAACAAATAGTTATTAAGAAAAGTACTAAAATATTAAAAGAATACTAATACAAAAATTAGAATTGAAACTGTGAGGACATTTCATTAACAAATGAATCTTTCAATTATGCTTATTATTCAATAGCCTTAAATTGGAAGAGATAATCCCAGATTATGGAGTTAAAACTAAAATGCTTCAACAAAGGCAGTGTAACATTCAAAAAGGTCACTACATAAATCCAGATATATATCGTAAAATTATGTTAAAATACCTCGAATTATGATTGCCTCACAAAAAGTGTTAATATAGCCAACAACATGTAATTTAATCCAAAATAAATGTTGCCAATGGTAAAACTGGAAAAGAAACTGTAAATAGTGTGTAATGTTCATTCTGATTATAATACAATATAAAGTACTATGAGATAAAGTTCATAATATGGACTACCAACATATGTTTTAACAACATGCAAACATATCATGCTTAGAAAATTTTATAATATAATTTATGATCCTGTTAGTAAATCGAAATATAAAGTAAGATGATATAAGGAAATGGCCTATCAATATCAATATGATTTTATCATTTTTAACCAATAATGCTGAAGGGCACCAAAAATAAATATATACATATTAAAACCACCATGTAAGTAAAGCCTATATGTAGATTTAACAATAGAAGCAATGAATTTTGACTTGAGAGAAGGAAAAATAGCTATAATATTTACAGTCCACTAATTACCAACTTTTCAATGATTTTATTTTTGAAAAAGGGAGTAAATGATCTAATGCATATATTCTGAAAAACTAAAAAGGGCATTTTGAATATATAAATTGCTGAAAATTCTCTTTAGCTATTACCTGTTTCTCAGTTCCTGTTTAAGAAAAATGAGAAGGAATGAACCGAGGTCACTGTGCATGGTCACTGCGAGAAGCAGGGATTTATGCCCTCTATCTCCTCGGGATTATAGTATCTATATTAATTTTTAGAATTCTGCATGGAAGATTTGTTTTTCCTCTACCATTTATTTATTTATTCAATCAATTTTTATATTAGTATAGGCTCATGAATATTTATTTTATATTTGGAGGGATATTCCAATGCTATTTAATTTTGTTGTTCAAATTGTGCCACTTTGCCCATTGGGTGCTCTTTAGTTGCCTTCAGAGTTCCTTTGACATATTCCCTTCATTGCGTGTGTGAGTGTGTGTGTGTGTTTAGTAGTTCTTTACTTTTTGGGGCAACTGAATGTTCTAGGCTCATCTTGTTCATTTTCTGTCTAGTCCTAAGATAGCCATTTCTCAGAAAGAACCTTGATTCCTTTTATTGGAGAATGGTATTAGATCAAGATTTGCCTCTGCCTGTTTTTGTAAATAAACATTTTTGGAGCACAGCTAGCTCTTCTATTTATGCAATGGCTGTGGTTGCTTTCACCACTTGCTGGTTGCACAGAAACCTTATGGCCTGCAAACCCCCAAATATTTACAATCTGACCCTTTACAGAAAAAGCTTGCTGACCCTGCTGTGTAACAACACAATCACTGGCTTCAAATAAAAGCCTCAGTCAATTAACCATTTGTTCAGTCTTTATAAAGTCAGTTTGTTGAAAGTTATCTTGTTATTAAATTTCTGAAAAAGTGGTTCTTATTGTGTAGATAATATTTAACATGTTATCATGCAAGTCATATAGGCTTTTCTTGCAAACATAAACTTCATGGATCATTAAAAGAGAAACATCAGCTTGCACTGTAAGTGAAATATATCGACTTTATTTTAATCTTTATTACTGTCTGACACCAAATTTTAAAATTGTGAAAAGAAAAACATTACAAGCAAATACTCAGACAATTGGCATTTTGAATTTAATAATGCTTTATTTGTATTAATTTCGTAACTGTGGTGAAAAAGTTGAATTAAAAACGATTTGAGAGCAAATAATGAGTGCTTCCTATTTAGATATCAATTTAACTTTCTATAATTTAGCCCCTAATTCTATGATTAGATATCAATTACATTTCTTACCCCATTTTTGTCCACCTAACATACTTTTACATGTATGCAATGTTCCTCATTTGGAAACTATGTGCCAATAAAAACCTTTTTTAAATTAACTCCTCAATTTTGCTATTGTTTGTTCTAATAAACAAGCTAGTATAATTATTTTTGATATTTCTGAAATCACCAATAAGAATGTTCTTAATAACTGTATGCAGCTGGTTAATCTGCTTTCTCTTCAACTTTTCCCTTTCTGGTGTGTTGACGGTGACATATGTTGGATTATATTTCTAACACTAGTAAATAATGAAAAAGACTTGTTATAAAACACATATAGTTTTCTCTTTGATGTTCAGAACATGTGAGAAGCATAATTCAGCATGTAAAAAGAAAATGTTTATGAGTATTTGTGTTATTTTAATAAAGATATGTTTCTTAGATATAATGTTTTTAAGTTCCTTGTCTCACTTTATGCTAGAATATGAGACGCATAGGCAAAAATGATTAATTTGAGGGGCTGGCCCCGTGGCTGAGTGGTTAAGTTTGCGCGCTCCGCTGCAGGCGGCCCAGTGTTTCGTTGGTTCGAATGCTGGGCGCGGACATGGCACTGCTCATCAGACCACGCTGAGGCAGCGTCCCACATGCCACAACTAGAAGAACCCACAACAAAGAATACACAACTATGTATCGGGGGGCTTTGGGGAGAAAAAGGAAAAAATAAAATCTTTAAAAAAAAAAATGATTAATTTGAGTCTCATACTTTCCATGAGTCCTATTTGTTGTTACTCGTGATAGCCACTAGTAGATAAAAGATACAAGTAGAAGGTCAATCTAAAATACTAGTGACACGTGGCTAGTATTTCAGGAAAGTCTGGTCCAAGGGATCCTAATTTATTTTTCTGTTATCCAAAAAATAAAAAAAAAACCATATTTAGCAGCCTAACTATACACTTACATTATGTACTTAATAATTAAGTGGATCTTCGGTGAGGGAGGAAAACTAAAATGTTCCTCTGTGAATACACTGACTGCCTTTCTCAGCCTTAGAAGCTTTCTTCTTGGGGTTCTAATGGAATCCGAAAGTTTGATTTTCTTTATGTGTCAAAATGCTCAATTAATTAATCTTCCTCCCATGTATAACATCTCATGAAATCACATGATAATTTTGGCAAATATCAAGTGCTTTAGAAGTGTGTAAAAAATTATCAAACTCACACTTTTAGATGTACATGTTAAAAGTGCTTTTCAACTACACACTGGAATCCTAATAGTTAATAGACATGATATTTGAAAAAGAAATAACCTTCAGAAAATACTGTGTTAGTAAAATAATCAGGCTGATTGTTTTGTCTCAACATAGCGATGTCAGTTAAAGGAAAGTTATATTTCAGTGTGTGTGTTTGCAAGAATGATGCAAGGAAAAAATTCACTATTTTAGTACTTAAAAAAAACCTGAAAAAAGACCCAAAACAAAGAACTGGTCAGTTGTATTTTCACCAGGCATAATTCTATGCCATGGGGTTAAAGCAGTAAACATCATAGACAGGGGCTGACCCGGTGGCGGAGTGGTTAAGTTTGCACGTTCTGCCTCAGCAGCCCAGGGTTTGCCAGTTTGGATCCAGGTGTGAATATGGTACTGCTTGGCAAGCCATGCTGTGGCAGGGGTCCCACGTATAAAGTAGAGAAAGATAGACACAGATGTTAGCTCAGGGCCAGTTTTCCTCAGCAAAAAGAGGAGGATTGGCAGCAGATGTTAGGTCAGGGCTAATCTTCCTAAAAAAAAAACATACTATAGACAAAGTCTCAATCCCTTGGGATTTATATTTTAAGGGAGAAACATACAACACATGAGTAAACAAATAAATATCTGTTACACAGTCTGGCAGTGGTAAGTACTACAATAAAAAAATTAAGGCAAGATAAAATAAAACCTGTTGTAGTAATGGCGTACATTTCTGAAAGATAATATTTGGGCAGAGACTATGATGTGATGGAGTGTAGTAGATGCTGTGATATGTCTCCCAGGTCTGCCTAAAGGACTGACAGTTTATTCTCCCAAGTCCTGGGAGTACTGGCTGTTGTGTCTCTTGGGATTTGCCCCAACTGAAGTGAGTGGCCTCAGCCAAGGTCACATCTTCTTTAAAGGAGGCTTGAATCAATAACTGGTCAACAGGGGGATTGTTCAAGGACAATTCCAGTTTTTGAACTCCCCACGGGGTTAGATGAGGCATTCGTTGAGAGTGTGGCAGTCTCCCTATATCTCTCTGCCCAATCCTGCTTCTTCCTTTCCATTCCACAAGTGCTGATCCTGCATTTATTGTCTCAAAGCCTGCTCTCCAGAGAACGCAAACAGCAGCATGAAACCAGCTCTATAAGGTTGTTAGAAGAACAATTTTCTAGTTGGCATTAATAGCAATTTCAAAAGCTTTGGGAAGAGAAATAACTAGGTACGTAAAAGGAAGAGCAAGAACTTCACTGGACTCTTGAGTAGTTCAGGAGGGGGCGAATAAAACACCTTCACACAGGTAGCCAGAGACCAGATGATGGAACGCCCTGTGTGCACCGTGAGGGTATTTATTCATAAAATTATAAAAGGACTTTTAAGAATTTCGAGCATAAGAAGAATTTCTGTAATATGATATACCTTTTTCAAAGATCACCTAACTTGGGGTGTTGGTTTTACAAAGTAAATTAGTACTTTCACTACTGATCAGAAGTCATTCAGGGGCCGGCCCAGTGGCGCAGCGGTTAAGTGCACACATCCGCTCCGGCGGCCCAGGGTCCGCTGGTTTGGATCCCGGGTGCGGACATGGCACCACGTGGCAAGCCATGCTGTGGTAGGCATCCCACGTATATAGTAGAGGAAGATGGGCACGGATAGCTCAGGACCTGTCTTCCTCAGCGAAAAGAGGAGGATTGGCAGTAGTTAGCTCAGGGCTAATCTTCCCCAAAGGAAAAAAAAAAAAGTCATTCAACTTTTCCCCAATCATCAACCTTATTGCTCTAAGAATTTAAATTTAATTAAATACAAGAAAATGTATTAGTCTACTCTTCATTAATTCATCCATCCACTAATTGAAGAAATCACTCATTCATCCAATTCATACTTATTCAGTGTCTACTCTGACAAGGCAATGCGACAGGTGTAGTGAACATACAAGGTTATTTCTTTTCCTAATGGAAACTTTAATTCTAGAACAAAGTGAGGATAATGAAGAACTACAAAATTATTTAGTTGTAATTGTGTTAAGCGTTAAGAACAAGAAGCATAAAGTACTCAGCGTTTGCTCAATAAGGGCCATGGTCTCACATGAGGATTAGGCAAGACGTTTTAACATTTTTTTTTAAAGATTGGCACGTGAGCTAACATCTGTTGCCTATCTTTCCTTTTTTCTTTTCCTTCTTCTCCTTCACCCCAAAGTCCCCCAATACATAGTTGTATATTTTAGCTGTAGGTCCTTCTAGTTGTGGCATGTGGGATGCCACCTCAGCATGGCCTGATGAGTGGTGCCGTGTCTGCGCCCAGGAACCAAACCGGTGAAATCCTGAGCTGCCGAAGGAAAGTGCACGAACTTAACCACTCAGCCATGGGGTGAGTTTAAAACTTCTAATAAGGAGTAGGAATTAAACAGGCAAATAGCCAGGAGGATTGGCAGATCAAGAGCATGGAATAAAGGTATTGAATCAGCCAAGATCCCAGAAAGAAATAGATGGCACTTAAATTATCATAATTTGAAGAGAGAGTTTAATATAGACCTATTTCTAAAGACTTGTCAGGGTTTAGGGAAACTCCTAGTATATCAGATCTGTTACCACTCTTAGTCTCTTACAAGAGGGACAAAATGTAGAGAGCAATTACTGGAATATGTTAGAAGAAAATCTGGTAGGGCTGACTTGAGAGGAATTCCTATCTTAGAGCTGAAACCCAACAAGAAGTAATTCTAAAAGAAAAAAGCAAGAGTATCAAATGCACTGACTTTATTCTCCTCCCTCATTTTGCTTTCTTTGGCCAAATCTACTTGTAATGATGGCTAGGGTGTCTATTGATGGTAGCTTGTACACGACACCCTCCGGGGGCAGAGAGCTTAGGTAGAAGAGTATATGCTCTCGAAGCTTTCTGATATTGTCCACACAGTTTACTCATCAGCAGCCATTCTTTCTATCTGGATGAAAACTTTTCTCCTACACTGAGCTCACACAGAGTTCAACCAGCTAACTATCATTGCAGATTGATATCAACTGAGATGTATTCCTACCTAAAACCTAAAACGATAGCCAGGATCATTGTTCTTAATATAAGGTAGAAGGGAAAAGAAGTGGGAAGATTAAGTGTCATAAACCATAGGAGGTATGGTCACATCTTTTTTAGCTGCTCAGGTAGTTCACTGTTGTAGGTACCAGTGCCTCCTTCTGCACTAACTCATGGTCTCCTTATCCTGGATGAGGTTTCTTACTCAATGGATTGATAGAAATCTTCATTTGTGTAGGATCTGAATTCTTGGGGTAGGGCTCCTGTTACTGTATACGAATGGACATTTTATTCTCAAGTATTAAATTTGGTTTAATTCTAAATTATTAAGAATTATTTAAATACTTTAGATGGATGGCTTAATTCATTGTCATCTTTCAGGAATATAGCCTTTCCTTGAAGCTTTTTTCCCCCAATTTATTTGCAAATTATTGTGAGTTAAATACAGCAAATGATATGGTTATAGTCTGCTTAAATTGAAATTTGGTTAAAAAATATTCCCACAAATCACTCATTTTTCCCCCCATTAGTTCTAGGGAATCGTGAGTTAGTCTTGAATCAGTCTAAGCATTTTGGCATTACTTTCAGAAATCTTGGTTTCCACATTAGTTTTTACTTTTCTTGTTCATCTGATTATTAATACTTTGCATTATGTAGAGGAGATTTACACGAAAAAGTTTAGAAGATTAAAAATAGGTGATTTGTGGAAAAACTCTTATATATTAAAATTTTACATATATGTACATGTACATACACATTCGCATATACATATTGTTGACACAAATAATCAATAACCAATCATTGGATAAGAAAGATAGAGTGATATTTATTGAGCCAATACTGAGGACTAGCCTGGAAGTGCTATCTCCACCAGGGAAGAAAGCGCCCCAGAGAAGCGTGGTTTACAGCATGGTTATACACCATTTCAGCGCAAAGAGCATGCTTCAAGCATGACAGGAATAAATGTTTTTCCCAAAGTCACAAGGAGATGTTTTGCTTCACTTTAGCACAAACACAGCAGGTCAATTTGACATTAGTTCTCTCGGAAGAAAAGCTTATCTTCAACGAAGTACTGGCGTCAAAGAAAGGGAGATATTCATCTCTATCTTTAAAGAGAGCACTCTGCTTTGGGAAAATGCGTGAAGCAGATGTACAATGTATGTCTGGAGGACCAGAAGGCAGGCTCCTCTGGGAAAAACAAGTTTAAGGCCAAATCAGGGTTAAACCAGGATGGCTTCCCTATGCACCTCCATATGTGAAAACTTCTTAGTATTCTTATTATTTTCATCATTCACATATAGACAAAACTGCGACGTTTTTTTGATTGCTTAGTATGTGCCACCTACTTTTCCAAGTATTTGATAAGCATTAACTCAGTTCTACAACTGTGTGAGGTACGTACTGTTAACCACCCCATTTTACAGGTGAGAAAACAAGGGGTTAAGTAATATTGCAGTTATTTTTTTAAAAAGGATGGAAGATTTGAAATCAAGAACCTGTGTTTATAACCACTTAGCTATGCTATTTATCTAGAGGATTCTAGTCTGAAGGATTTCCATCGCTTGGATAGAGTAACAGGTGTTCTTTTTGTTCTTTTGCTTCTATTTATTTTCTTTTTTTCTGTAATGACAAGGTGTTGTTTTTGTAATACACATAAATAAAGCAACAGATAATCTTGGGAAATAACTCACAATGTTTGGATTTGAGATTACTTTTAACATTTCTAATTAATGTCCAACCAAATTTTCTCGCTCTACATTTTTGACAATTTTTAAATCAATTGCAGATTTTTCAGGTTTGTTAAAAATGAGATGCCTATCCCAAATTCATATCTTGATAATTTTTATGAATAGAAAATATATTTCTTTATTATCTGCCTTAATATTTGAAACAAAATAAAATAATAATATAATACAGCCATCTTGCACCCTCCCCAGAGTCTTTTGGAGGTATGTTTGCCTTGATCTGCCTTAACAAGGTATTTTCAAATTTCTCTTTGTGCCACCCTAAAATAAATTTTAAATACTCTGTAAGTCCTTCTTAATTTTTTTTAAAGTTGACAGCCAAAATTTTTCATCATAAGTTTAAATATTTGAAGGAGTAATTTCTATAGCATTGTATTTCTATTCTGCTTTCTCCACATTTTCATCCTGATGTAATATTTCATGCATGAAAGTATTTGCTGCACTCCAAATCATACTCTCCACATAAAAATAGTATAATGTGAACTTATTTAAAAAAATATTGCTGTGATCATAAGGCTATCATGATTAAAAATATATTCTCAATTTTAATCAGTAAAAGTACATACTTGTTTAAAAAAGACATTAAAATCATATATTTTTATGAGCAATTATTAAACATAAAAAGTTAGAATTTTGGAAATGCACGTTAACAAATTGGATGGGGTGTTTTGAAAATTAGTTTTTGTATATTAAGATGACTATAACTTACTCAAAAATGACACAGGCTGTAGGATCAATTATAAACCTAGTTTTTAACTTCACAGTTGTAAATACTCAGAAACTTTATTCACATAAATAATTACATAAGAATAGAATGTGTATTAGTAAACAAATTTCATTTTTTTTGGAACTTCATCTGAATTATATGACAAAAAATCACATTTGGGTCAATGACTAAAAATTATTTGTAGTGGCTTATACATTTCCTGTCAACTCTATTGAAGTCCTCCTTCAATTTTATAGAGAGCAAAGAATTGAAAACTACCAAGCCTACGTATTAATTGGCAACCAGGTCATTGGGTTGTTCATTTTCAAAATTTCTGAAAAGTGTTCCAAAATGGATTTACTGACACTTCATTTATTTTAATGTTTCACTTAGACACTTTATTTTAATTGTTGCATTTAGAGATGTGATTGTTTAACCTGATGCTGCTAGAAAATATGGAAATAGTTGGAAAACAGAGTTGTTAATTTCTATGCACATT
Source organism: Equus quagga (assembly GCF_021613505.1). Classification (NCBI taxonomy): domain Eukaryota; kingdom Metazoa; phylum Chordata; class Mammalia; order Perissodactyla; family Equidae; genus Equus; species Equus quagga. The sequence goes on from NC_060269.1 coordinate 129,454,014, forward strand.
GCAATAAATATTCTTGACAATTTCATTGTATGTATGTGTTTTAAATATATTTTATCAAAACTTTTAGATTGGAGATTTTGTACATTATTTGTATGGAAATTATACAACATATAATTAGAAAAGCCAGATATATCAAGAGTGGACTCAGCAAAGCAAAACTATATTCTTAAAAATAATTGTGATTTTTAAAAATATAATTACTTCTAGGATAAATGATAGATGATAGACAAATACATAGATTATAGATAGATAGATAGAAAAGGCACAGAGCTTTACCAACAATTTATTGCTTGGATGGGATAAAGTGCCAGATTAATTTTGACCATTTCCTTTATTTAAACTTCAACAGATTCTTTACTCAGAAGCAATGAACATTTTACAGTTGTCATGGGATGAAGACGTGAGGTCATTACACAAAATGCATCACTCCTATCTCATTGTAGAACTTACCAAAATTCAGAAAGTATCTGAAAATGGTCAATGCCAGTTTCTAATGCCAAGTACACCCTTCAACAGTGTTGGGCATGAAAGTGGAAAAGACATCCTGTTGATGACTGGAATTAAGATGATTGTTACATCAAGAATTTGAATTGTCCACAAGAACATTCTAGTGATAAATTTGCCATCATAAAATTTGGAATGCATGAGAGTCTCATGTAATTTATCATTCTCTCTTTCCCTTCTTCCCTCTCTCTCTCTCTCTCTCTTTCTTTGCTTTCTTTCATTCATTTCTGTGAAAATGAAAAGAAAAGTAGGACCTAAGAACCAGAATGACTCCTGGTAGCATTTAAATTTGCAAGAAGAGTACATCTTTGAACGAAGAGTGCATGTAGAAACTGAGGATCTGGATTTTGATTCCTTAAATCCACCTATGTCCATACATCCCTTGTAAAGTTTCATCTTCCTCCAGACATATTGTTTACTAAGTTTGGAGACAACTGTTCTATCAACCTCAAATTACCTTAGACTGCCTCCCAAATTCAGCAGGGTATCATTAATGAACTTCACTAGGTTGTTAAGTAATCCTGTGGACAGGCTAGTTTTGAGCTGTTGAATGCTTATGATTAGAACATTTTACTTAGTTTGTTTTGTGGGTTTTGTTTAAAAGACTAAGCCTGACAAAGAAAAAATTTAAATTGTGAAGTTTAGTTGAAAGCTTGCTTCAACACTCAACCCTTTAATATAATTCTCTAGTATTTCACAATAAGAGACAGCGATTTTGTAACCACAAAGGAAAATTCTTTAACTAATTAAAGAAAACAGAAGAACAAAAGGTAATGTTCAACAATGCAACCCAAAAGCATTTCTCCACACAGTGGAAAAAAGGGATACATTTGAGCTAATATTTATTACATTCTACTTAGTAAATTCTTGTAATTCGTGAAGCCATGTTTTTAATATTTCCTTTAACCGAAAGTGATTTTTTAGGGTCAAAGAAGTATTTATATAACATACACATTTCAGTAGTTAAGCCTGATGTATTAGATGTGAAGATGATTATATTTTATTTTAGTTTCATGTGGCTTCACATAGAATTTTAATGCTAATTTATTCTATATAATATAATCCTGGTGACATGTCTGAAGTTATCTATACCTAAATCTAATTTATCTTATGGAAATAGATATAAATATAGCATTATACTTCATATCTCTACAAAGTCTAAAGGATTAAAACATACACACAAATAAAAAAATTAAGGACAAACATTTGAAGGCATTTTATTACAGAAAAGATACACAACTATATTTTCACACCACATGTTATAAAATAAGACTGACAAAAGTGATTTAAATCATTTAAATGTACTCCACCTTTTCACTCCAATATTATGGATCGCAAAAAGAAAAATTTTAATTAAAACAGTGATCCATCACTGGAAAAATAATTGCAACTGATTTAGCGGTCACATATAGACATTTAAATTAATCTATAAGAATACATTTCAATGTAACACTGACTTGTACAACTCAGTGACATTTAATTTGTGGAAACATAATTTTTTTAACTTTCTAATAGTAAATGAGGCTATTAACAAGGATAATCTTAGACTCATTTAAAGAGTTAACACAAACTACAACGACAAATAAGATAGAAATCCATCACATAAAGGGTGGATAGAAAGTCATCCAAGGATGCAGTTTACATCCATCATTTATTATACTATCCACACTTGGCAGTGTTCTTCTCATAGTCTAAGGTGGCTTCTCTAGCCCAGTCATAATCCCAACATTCCTGTCAGTGATGAGAGGAAAGACCGGAAAATGCAGGTCTGTCTCTTTCCATAAAAGTAATGAAGTAGATATTCTCTATATTTTGGCCATGCCTAGGGGAATCAGAAGCTGGCAAATGCAGACTTTAATTGAACAGCCATATCCCCAGCTAAAACATCCAGTATCACTGGAAGGGAAAAATTAATATGAGTGTGGAGGGGAATTGCTCTTTTTAAGAAAACTAGTTTTAAGTGGAAACTCATCAAAGTGTACTTCAGAATTCTTATTATTTCCTACAAAAATGCTCAGTTATTACTATAAACATGTACTTTTTTAGATGAGATATAAATGGCATAGGTCTCAATGTAAATGTGTGTGTGTGTGTGTGTGAGAGAGAGAGAAAGAGAAAGAGAGAAAGAGAGAGAGAGAGAATGAGAGGGGATTCATTTACTGAACTAAAAGGATAGAGCAATCTCAAGGCACAAGGACTAAGGGTGATTTTTTTAATAGGACATCTCTTGTGAAGTTGAGTTTTCCACTGTTAACTTTAGAAACAAGTGTTGCCATATATAATTACTCAAACAGACAACAAGAACAAAAATGAGATCTAAAATGTACTGGAAGCAATTTTAACGATTGTATAGATTTTTAATGCTCCTACTTTGAAATGACTGTAGATTTACAGAAGGATAGCAAAGACAGTACAGGAGTTCCTGTATAACATTTACCTGTCGCTTTCCCCTCTCAAAGACAATAATTTACACCGCATGGTACTGGTGGGTAGAAATTGGCCTCCATACACAGAGGGCAAGGAGAGACCAAAGAAAGAGGCAGGCCACTCCAGATTTGTAGGTGGCAGGTTTAATAATCAAGGGAACTTCTGTCTGAGGCTTGTCTTGGGTAGCTGCAAGATGAATAGATCTCCAGATCCTCTTCCTAGAGTCTTAAAAGTTTATGTAGAGGCCTTAATCCATCACATATCCCACCTAGATGGTCTCAACAACACATTGATTTCTCAAGGCTGTGTCCTTGAAAATGGCTTCACTGTGGAAGCAGTGAGCAGGATGTACATTCCAAGGACAGAGGTGAGGAGCCTCCAATTGCCTGGGTCCAGCTGGAGGGTCAACCGGCAGTCATGTCCTCTGAATGACCTCCTCCAACAGGTACATTTATCAAAACTTTAGAAATTAACATTACAATACTATTAAGTTAACTGTGGATTCCATTCATATTTTATTACTTTCTTTAGTAATGTTGTTTATTCTGTTTCCGTATCCAATCCAGGGGAGGTACCACATTGCTTCTATTCATCATGTCTTTTTAGTCCCCTCCAATCTGTGATAGTTTCTCAGTCTTTTTCTTGTCTTTCATGATCTTGACAGTTTTGAGGAGTGCAGGTCATATATTTTGCAGACTGCCATTCATTTTAGGTTTGTCTGATGTTTTTCCGTGATGATACTGAGGTCATGGATTTGGCAGAAGAAAATATAACCACAGCAATTTTGTAACTGCAACCAAATGAAAAAGTTAATAAAGATTGTAGAGCAACTGATAAAGTGGCACCAGGCACATTTAAATTTCTGTGATCTGAACGGTCATTGGTTGGACTTGAGTTGGAGAATTTGAACCAATATCTAATAACAATTGATTTTCTACCATTTTCCCCGTTTCTGACATGACTAGCTTCTCTAACATCATCTGGAGCCCTTATGCCATACATCAAGTTGTGTTGTCTACATTCCCCTTCTAGCTAGCACTTGTTTCCTGAGTTTGAGAATGTTGTCTGATTGAGACATCTCAGCTACCAGCCACTCTTGGGAGTATCTGCAGTTGCAGAGAGCCACTTCGACAAAGATCCTACCCTTCCCAGGGTGGACTATTCAAGGCAGGGGTACAAATGCCCTTTTATTTTGGCCCAACACGAGACAATTATGATCGACACTTTAGGTCCACAGCCCTTTGAGGGGTCAGCTGAGGCTATCATGGGGTTTGCTACACAGCTTGACTGCACTTTCTGCCCAGTCCTGCTTCCCTACCTTCCATGGCACAAGTGTTGATCCCTAATAAACTTTGTGCACACCAGACTTCACCTGAGTCTGCCTTTAAGCAACCATCCCCTGCAACTTTCTTCCTTGTTGGCAACTGAATTGAGTCATGGGGTTCTCATTTCTACTCTTGTTGTGTTTGTCAGACTACAATGCGTATGAATTTATTTTGGTAGTCATGCACTATTATCTGTTTATTCTAGGTAAACCAATATACGCATATACATCTCATGTCAACTTTAAACAACTATATGCATTAATGATTCAGTTTCAAATTGAATTACGCAACAACTTCATGTCTGTATAAAAGTTTAAGTTTGTATTACACATAAAAATACCATAGAGGGGCAGCCTGGTGGTACAGCAGTTAAGTTCACACATTCCTCTTTGGCAGGTGGCCCAGGGTTCACCGATTCGGATCCAGGGTGTGGACCTACACACCACTTGGCAAGCCATGCTATGACAGGCGTCCCACATATAAAATAGAGGAAGATGTGCACGGATGTTAGCTCAGGGCCAGTCTTCTTCAGAAAACATAGGAGGATTGGCAATGGATGTTATTTCAGGGCTAATATTCCTCAAAAAAAAAAAACACAAACCATAGGATCATCTTGGTTTTGCCATTAAAATTTTACCATATCATAAAATGAGAGATAGGATAGACAAAGATATTACTATGAAGCATATTTAAAATAGGCCTTTTAATTTGAGGATTTTATCCAATAATTAAGTATTGTGAAAAGTATATTTTGCTGCTTTCTCTCACTGATATTTAAAAGAGTATAAATTAAACAACACTAGATTGACATTTGTTACCCATGAAATTTGAAGGACACAAATAATAACATTGTTTAGTGTTTAGGGAATTTCTCACTTTTTTTTACACTACATCTATAGATAGAATTTGTCATGGTTTATGGAAAGCAATGTTTCAAACCTTTTGAAGAGTGTTTACATAGTTATACACTCTGTAATGGTATTTCCATGCATAGAGACGGAAATTCATATCATTTTAGACTAAGAAATTTCTTCTAAGCACTAGATACTTTGAATCCTTTGTAGCAATTAAACATAAGCTTAGGAATAATTTATGTTGAAGAGAAATATACTATTATAACAGAGTATTGTATAAAAGCAGTTATGAAAGTTGATGTTGTACATGGAGATAACAGGTAGATATTTACTATCTATTAAATGTTGTTTGTTTCTAGGTTTTTGAGTTTATGGGCAGTATTTTATCCTTCTATGTATTTTGGTCTTCTAATTTCCAAAGATATCCTGATAGTTAAAAAGAAATATATAAAGAAACTTAAAACACATGAATACCATAACCTTATAAAAAATAAAAATAATTGTTATGTTAATAATTCTCTGGTAGCCAAATGTTGTTACAATTAAAAAGTGGGAGATGAGTTTGCTGTGAAACCACTATTCATAGAACTCTCGATGGAACACAGTCCTTGGGAGGATACTTACATATAGTTATGTTTTTTACTGACTAAATAGCGGAAGCAAATTAATTCACTAAATGCTATTGGTGGCCTTTTACGTTTAAGGCAATTTGCTTCAGTCATCCCCATCTTAGGTCTAATAACTACAAAGTGTGTAGGACTAAAAGCAGCAAAGAATGTAAGTAATTAGGATAATAGTATATTGGATGTTAGGACACAGTTATTCTGGTACCAGCTGTGCCTGTAATTAGCATTTAACCCTCAGAAAAGCCACTCACCTGCTCTTGGCCACATTTTTCTCATCTGTGTAACAAGGAGGTTTGAGTGAAAAATCTTTAAAATCTTCTTCAGTTGTGACAGTGTGTGGTTCTGAAAGAGCAATTGGAATGAAAAGGTGAGGTTGTAGATTTTTAACTCTTAGAATATATATAGAAGTTTCTTAGCAGCTATGCATGTGCTTTTTGTTTTGTTTCTATTGTTAGTGACTGAAAGATGAGGTTAAGTTTACCTCAAAACTAAGGCAAAGAAAAAAATGAAGAAAAGCTCCACTTCTATGGATTACTGGTGTTTTATTTTGTTTCTGTTTTTGTTTTGTTTTGAGGAGGTGAATAGTAGAAACACAAGAGGAATATCTGGATTACCTGAGACATTTATTTTTGTAAAATACTACAATTTCTAAGAATTTTAAGACATTTACAAAGGAAAAGGGTAAGAAAAGCCACTGTGTATATTGTGAGGTCTTTTCAGGACTCAATTATGTGAAACTATTTGTGTCATAAATAAATAAATTATAAAGGTATGTTTTAAAAAAAATACGTGATTTCATTTAAGGAAGTCATGTGAACCAAAACAATCATTTTTTACTTTGAAATCTAGTTTGAAAATTTAGCCAACAGGTTAAGTGTAGAAATAGCTAAGTTCTCTTGATAAAAGTCAAAATCATTTCTCAAAGGAAATGATGTGGAACAGAGATGTGCGTGTACAACCTTACTATGGCGATAACACAAAAAAACTTTATCAGGCTGAAAAATCCAAATAGTTGTTAATAAAAAGCCGTATTGTAATTTTTTAAAATTACTTTCTGAAAGAGTAATTTTATTTACATTTTATAAGCCAATAAAATTCTGTCATTTTGGGCATGGTGCTCAGGAAATTTCCGAGATGTGTTCTCGGCAGAGGTAACCCATTTTCAACTGAAGACAAAAAAATGAGACAATTAGAGATATGTGCCTTATGCTGTGAAGCAATGTGAAATACGCAGCCTATCTATGAAATACTTTTGCCCCCAAAATTGAATCTAAATCTAAACAAGCCTTTATACTTCCAGTTTAGGGAAAACATGGGAAGAATAGGAACAAGAAAAGCCATACCTCTAGGAACTCATCAGTTAAAACCATAATACCAGACATCTTGGGGAAACTGACCTCATTTCTTCAAAAAGCTAATGTCAGTGTAAAAAAATAAATGGAGAATGGGGAGACAAACATTTTAGATTAAAAGATATATAGGATACATAGCAAACAAATAAAATGAGTGTGTTTATATTCTGATTTGAATAACTCGATTAGAAAAATTTAACTCGGTGCTAGGTGATATTCAAGTATTTTTGTTAATTGTGTTAAATGTGATAATAGTATTGCAGTTATAAAAAACTCTCCATTGTTAGATGCATTTTGGTGTATTTGATGAGGAGATGATATCATGGACTGGAATTGCTTTAAAATACTGAACCAAAAAGGGGAGGATGGATGAAACAAGTATTATAGAATGTGTATCATTGTTAATGGTGGGTGATGGGAATATGGGGGTATGTTGATTTCTCTATTTTTCGTATATTCAAATGCTTTTCGTTTAAAGCTCAAAATCAGAGTAAGCAGACACACAAACTTATTTTCTAACTACAAAATCCCCAAATAATTATAGTAAAGGAATAAAAGAAATATGAACTCATAAAGTGGTAGAGAACTAGAAAGATGCTACTAGAAGAAAGGGGTATTTCAACAACATTCTGAAAGATGGAAGTGTGTGTGTTTGTGAGTGGATGTGGATATCTCTATTTATTTCTATGGATGAAGGAAACTCGAGTTTAGAGTGCTGTTGTTGTCTTCATTATGGCTTCTATGTTATCCAGTAAGTAAGAAGTAAAGTGATTTATTAAGTGTGAGATGGTACATAGGGCCCTAGTTGGAAATTTGAAGAAAGGGGATAATATTTCCAATTATTTTCATGAAAAACTGGAAGAAGTGTCTTGTAGGGAAATATTGTTCCATTGGTCTATAGAATTGCAAGCTAGAACTAGGGCCAATGGCCCTGAAAATATTGTGGTGTTAGAAATAAACAGGTCATTTTTTTCCCCTTGCAGTGTTCAGCAGGCTTGATGGAGCTGTGGAATTTCAGTGTTTGAATCAATCAGGATTGGGTTTTAGCCAGAGGGGCATAATGGAAATTTAATTTAAAGGGGCAAAGACATTTGGCAGGCATGTATATTGGCAGGAAAGTGATAAAAATGATGGACCCACAGAACCTAAACTCTGCAGAGAATACAAAGAAGATAGAAAGTGGCTGGTGAATAAGAGGAAATTCCAAGGGTCATTGCACTGGAGTCACTTATGAGGTCAAGACTTGGTGTTTTTGGAGTAACAAATAATCAAGTTGTGCATGTGTGGTTCAAAATGGTGAAGTGTCTTGTTCGTCGTTTCAGAGATTTTATAGTTACTGATATGACAAATGGACTACAATGTTGTGTTAAGAAAGTATCTCTAGTTATTTGTGGGTTACGTGTTAATTATTCATGGGGATATGTTAGTAATTTAACCTCCTACCAATTTCTTTATTATATATCTTCTAAACCTTCTAATTTTAAAAAAATTACTTCTTTATAGATGCATTAATTTTTATATCATTATAGGAAATGGGAAAACACAGAGAAGTTAAAAGAAAAAAATACATGAATATCATATATAAGACATCCCAAAGAGTAAATTGTATTTATTACTTAGTTGTATTTAATTTGATTCCTTTTATGTTGTTTTATAAGCATTTTTAAATAAATTAAACAGAATTAATAATATTAAAGAAAAGATTAGTATCTTTCATTTTTAGAAAACCTTACATTATAAGATGTCATTGAATGATCTTCAAAAATTTGGTCATTGCGTAATTTTCTGTAAGGAGCATTTTTGCCAGCATTTCTAATTATTTCCTTAGCTTGAGAAGGTAGGATTATTAAAAACAGATTCTGTTTTGTTTTTTTTTCCCCAAAGACTTTCTGCTTTTCTATCTCATCCATAAGTAAGGTCCTTAAAAGAAACTGATTATTTTCCTCATCATTGCATTTTAATTGTTTGAAAGGTGGGATATTGGCAAGGATAAATTTTTCAATTATAAAATTATACGCAATACTTAAATTAATGGCTTTAAAAGGACAAAGTCACTAAATTCATACCAATAAATGAAGACAGAGTTCATCAAATAAAACATTCATTTTCCTCATAAGGAAAAATATATTCAGAAAGACTAAATCATTTGTATTTGGCCACAGGACTAGTCAGTTGATGAGAAACAACTAAAACTGACTTTTTATGATAAACGATGGAGGATATATGTGGTAGGCAGAATAAAGGCCAATGACATCCACATCTTAATCCATGGAGCCTGTGAATATGTTATGTTACATGACAAACTAGGGGCTGGAGAGGAATTAAGTTTGCAGATGAAATTAAGGTTATTAATCAGCTGACTTTAAAATATGAGATTATCCTGGATTACCTGGGTGAGCTCAAGGTAATCACAAGGGTCCTTAAATGTGGAAGAGGGAGACAAAAGAGAACCTCAGAAAGGACGGTACAAGGAGGACTCAACCCAAGATTGTTGGCTTTGAAGATGGAGGAAGGAGCCATGATCCAAGGAAAATGAGAGGCCTGTAGATTTTGTACAAGGCAAGGAAACAGCTTCTCTCCTAGAGCCCCAGAAAAGAAAACAACCCTGCAGTCACCTTGATTTTAGGTCAGTGGGATCCATGCTAGAATTTTTATCTACAAAACTGTAAGATAATAAATTTGTATTGTTTTAAGTCCCTAAATTTGTGGTAATTTGTCACAGCAGCAATAGAAAGTGAACACAGTATCTTTCAATTACTATCTTAATGACTGTAGAATTACATATTTTTTTCTATCTTTACTTACTGTTTAAAATTAAATTAGTTAAAGTTGAGAAGGATTTCCATGTTCATCCCTATTCACCTTTGACATGGAAAGTAATTGCAATATAAAAAATTGTTTTGTTTTAAAACTAGCAGATTTAGTTGTCTTATTAGCAGTGTAATAAAAAATTTTCAAGGTGATTTGCATATTTTTGCTTTGAGGTTGTGTTGAAAGTGAATAGTCTACTTTCTTTCCTGTATATCACAACATAGTAAAAAAATATATTTTGAATAAAATACGAAGGAAAAGGACTTTGGGTAACATATAAGATCAGAATCCAGACAGAAACAAATGTTTGCCTAGAATGAAAATATAATTTTAATTTTTTTGATGGATATAGGGAAATAAGATGGAGGATGGAGAAAATTGTCTGATCTCCTCACTGGGTTAAGAGATATTATATGTGATCAAGAAAATAAATGATCTAAAAATACTATTTTTAAAATATAAACTCTAAAAATGATAATATAATTGACACTAAATAATTAGTGGAAAAAGTGGAAGACATGAAGGAAAATGGAACATAAACATCCATATTAGGAAATAAAACTTTTTTTAACAAGTGGAAGATTTGGGGTATCAAATATAAAGTTATATAATTAATTACTAAAGCAAAACATACTAACACAAACACACCACACTCAAAGCAAAAATGCAGAAACAATAAAATTACTTAAAAATATATACAGAAAGCAAAACAAATATAGTATTACAGAACCAATAGCCATCTGTTGTATCAACGAATACAATTGGGTAAAAAATATCTGCTAACATAATTCAATTGAATTAAAAGCAAAATATGTGACTATGCTCTATGTAAAAAGACACAGGTAAACAAAGTGAATATTGTTGTTTGAGAATAAAAGTAACAATAAAATTATACCTGAAGATATAAATTCAAAAAGAATGAAGCTGCTAATCGTAATAATCAAAAAGTTAAAAAAAGTGAACCCAAATCATCAAGTGATACAGAAGACCACTTAAAAATGTTAATTCGTAAATTAAAATTAAGGTGTTATTTATACCTATGCACCATATAATGTAGCATTAATACTCATAAATCTAAAACTATAGCAAAATGTAGTTTACTGAAACAGGTTCCACGTGAGATAAAAAGTCCAGACAACGTTATTATCCTATGCGAAAGAAGTTTTTAATATTTTTGTTTTTTCTTCTTAGTTTTGGGGGAGAGTGATGATTTTGTTTAATCCAGGAATGCAAGGATAGTGCAATATTAGGAAATCTATCAAGACATTTCCTCATATTAATTTAAGAAGGAAATATTTTCAATTTTAGCAAAGTTGTTAAAAGTGCATTCATTAAATCTTCATTTTCAAGAACTACAAATGTATATATGGGATATCTTCTAACCCTTAAAAAAATTTCCACTTCAGAAACCCATATAGGCTCAAGGGGGGAAAAATAGAGGTGTTCCCATTAAGTCGGCAAAGTGACGAGAATATTTTCTGTTGTCATTTTTTAACATTGTACCAAAGATACTGTCCAATTGTTAATAGAAATGAGAAAGAAACTCATTATGAAAATAGTAATCTGAAAACAAATTACCGCTATTTGTAGATGTAGATTGATACAACTTCATGAAAGGAAATTTCATAATATCTCTCATAACTAAAATTACATTTTTTCTTTGACTTTTTGATTCAGAAACCTCATTTCTGGGAATTTAGTCATCAGAAACACTTGATTAGTTATGTTTATGAGAGGCTATACATTGCAAAATGATTTGCAATTGTAAGAGACTGGGAACAAAACAACCCAACAATTCGTTTTTAGTAGACAAGTTTAATAAAATGGGACATAATGCAATGGAACCAAACATCCATCAGAAGGAAGTAAAAGACTCTATATTTTGTTAAATGAAAAAATTAATATGAAGAACAATGTGTACAATATGGTAACTTTATTTTAAGGGTGAAAAAATGTGTATGTGTGAGCAGAACATATATGGGTATATCTGGAAAGATATAAAAATACTACTAAAATATTACTACATTTGCTTACCATGGAACGATCTCAAGGCTAAAAGACTGGTGTTAAAAATAGATTTTTCGTTAAAAGTTACTTTAATTTTCAACTTGAAACTATCAGAACAATGTAGTCAGTATATTAAAAATAATTGGGACAATTCTGTGTTATCAAAATGTCCATGACATTTTTCTTTTCTTGCTGAGGAAGATTCACCCTGAGCTAACATCTGCACTCAATCTTCCTCTTTTTGTAAGTGAGCCACTGCCACAGCATGGCCACTGGCAGACGAGTAGTGTAGGTCCAGGCCTGAGAACTGAACCTGGGCCACCAAAGTAGAGCACACTGAGCTTAACCACTAGGCCACTAGGGCTGGCCCATGAATTTTTAAACAAAGTATAGAATGTACATAATATCTTTAATAGACTCATACATTTAATGTTAGTATGCTCTTCCAGACTGAATAAAGGGTGACCTTGGCACACTCTGGGTAAGATAAGCAATCTCTCTGCCTTCTCTCCTCTCTGCACAAGTTTCAGAAGGATTTTCCTGCCCCACTCTTTGTCCAGATTTCCTAGAACTTTTCCTCTGTATCCTCTAAAATTGATCATCTAGAGACAAAAAAAAAAAATGTTTTTTCAACTAAAAATAATATCATTTACCTTCTTTCTTTACTGAAATCTGACTCTTCCCTAAAAACAGTATTTTATCTGCAGGCTTCTCAAGTGGTGGCATGTTTCCTCTACAACTTTTCTATCAGTGGAAGTATAGGAAGTGACCTCCTGGCTTTTCAGTGCCACTTCCAGGCCATTCTCCCTCTGAAAACTCCCAGCTTTGACTCGCAGGCCATGAAGCTATTCAACCTCCTCTTCGTGGCGCCATAGCCATACTCGGGAAGAGTCCGGTTCCTGACTCATTGTCACTCTAACCCTACTCATAACCTAATTCTTTGTCAATTTTAATATCTATAAATATGATCCCTCCCATTCTCTTGTCCCTAAATGTATCAAATGCCTCTTCTTAAATGATCTCATTGTCTCCTCATATCAGTCATTCACTCCCCATAATCATACTCCGGATCTTTGCTTGAAACTTAACTGCAAACTTCTATTTTTTTCCAGTTTCCAGCATTATATCTCTGACACCTCAGTCCTTTTAAAACTCTGAACTCAATAATTCATTGATCATAGTTGACTCTAAAAGCATTTTTTTTCCCTATTAGAGGGAAAAAATGGCCACTAGCAAATCCTGGCCCAAACCATACAGACATAATAATTTCATTTGAAAAGCAAACTCATTTCCTCAATATCTGCATTATGATCACATAGATGGCATTTGGGTAAATGTGCTGTGTCATTTTCCAACATTTAGATCAATTGAAATATAGTCACATCTCTATTTATGCAGGCCTGGGTCACTTTCTCATACTTGTGTCTGTGGGGATGCTAGGATGGATATTGTGCCTGACAGATCCACTAGAAAGATATGGAGTACGGAAAGGTAACTTCTTAAGCAGAGGGTGGCGCTCTTGAAAAGAAAGGAGAGGAATTTTAGAAATGTAATTAAACATATTTTCAATATACTAATCTGTATAAAATAATAATAATGCTTACCAGGTATTGAGGTGCTCAATAAGTGCAGGCTTTATGTAAAGGACTTCATGTGCATCATCTTATTCTATGCTAAAACAACCTTGTGAGACAAGATTTGTAACCCCATTTAACTAGCAAGAAGGCAGGAATATCCGTTGTTGCCATTTTCATTTAACAGTTTACCAGAGATGTTACAAATTGTTAAGAGAAAAGTTATACAGTTAACTAAGAAAGAAGTGCATGAAAACATTTTATTTAACAGCTTAGCAGCATTGATTTAGCTGAAGCATATACATTTAAATATACTTAATTTTCTCAGACCCCTTGCAAGTTTGCATTTGTGTAAAGGTCAAGGAATCATCACCACCAACAAATGCATTGCTCTAGTCAGGATTATAGCTTACTTTTATCTTTGCATTTCATAACTAGGTTATATACAGTACAAATATAGGAATATTACTTCTTTGCTTATCCTAATTGATCTAGCATCTAAACTCATCTCAAAATGCCAGATAAAACTTAATCACTTAAAGTGAAATGTTAGAAATAACTATATTTTTATCCTAGAAGAAAGAATTGTTTTATATGACAAGGTGCATAGACACTTTTGGAATGATGTGGAAGTATTATTGCGATTGGTCATGGAAAATATGCTTTTTAAATTATACAACTACAAGATATTTACTACATATCACTGCTACAAAGGAAAGTGTATTTTACATTATTTACCTAGCATCTTGTAGTTACAAAAGAGAGACATTTCAGATTATTCTTTTTGGAGATTAAAATGTTTATAATGATATTTCAAACTCTAAATTTCTTATAAATATTTATATTTCAGGTATAACCATAATACTTAAATTGTATTTAATGACTCGGATTTCATTAAGATCACTAAAGATCTTATAACCATGGTTTCCAAAGGGAAGTAATCTTGTTTAGTTTTTCTGAGAAAAATCTTCATGGGAATGAAGTGAGTAGTAAAATGAGAAGTTCGGTTGACAAAGAAAGTCAATGTGATAGTTGTAGGAGATTGCCAAGATCTCTCTCATTTTTGGTTACCCAGTCATTTTTTACTTACACATTTCACTTCTTCTTTCTCTAATGCTGCCATCACCTCCCATTTATCTTAAACTGCTTTGTCTTCATCACACTTCAATGAAACATGCAATTGGGATGGGCGATATACATAAATGTTATGACTTTTGGGTCTTCTTCATGTTGAAATCCGTTATTAAGCCTTGAGATAAGATACTAAAAAGGGACATTCAGATGGCCGAGAGAAAACATAAAAAGTCATATTTTTAAGCCTTGAAATGTTTGATAGTAGGTTTTAACATGAAGGTCTTGCTTTTAACAAAGAACACAATGCTTTATTTGGATTGTACAGATAGTTTATGCATCCTCAGTGAAACATCTGGCTTTGTTGTAATTCTTGTTGTAAAATCTTTATGTATGCACAACAGAAAAAGATCTGTTGGCCCCTTGTTGATCTTTGAGGTCATGCTCACTTATAGATGCTAAAACCTATCAATAGTAGCATCCTTTTATTAAGAGAACATGTATTTTGGGGAAAAAAGATAAATTACTGTATGTTCTGTACCAAAAGTATTTAAGCAAATTAAAACTTTCAGAAGAGTTTTGTATTCCATCCCAGCTGTCATCTTTATAATCAAAATGATAGAATCGAGAGATTTTTATAGGGCATCCAATTATCTATCCAAAACAATTCAACCTTTCTGCAAGTGCACTAATTGAAGGTATTAACCTGGAGATTATCTTGCCTACAGTTTCTGTTACATTGCCTCTTTCTGAGAAACATAGCTAAAATTCTCTCTCCCTTGTGATAGATATTTTACCCCATTTCTGTTATGTTAAGCAAGTCAACCTTTCCTACCTAGACAGATTTCATAAGAAGTTTATGCTTGAGCCAAAGACAATTATATACGGGGTGAACCCAAACACCGCAATTGTATCTGAAGTGGTTTGACATAGGACTCTGCCCAGAAGAGGAGAACCAATTATGTTGGAGAAGGGAAGAAATAACATCTGGGCTGAATTAAAAGCTTTAGTAATTTTATGCCTTGGAAAAATTATAAATACCTTATAGGTAATTTGAAGTGAAGATAACACTACATCATAAAATAAAATTTGAACCTTATCCAAAACATGCACGAACACATACATACTGATATCTGTTTTATTTCTGGGTTTTATACTTTCCTTCCTTTGTTTTTATTTTTCTGGGGTATGCTTATACTTGCATATTTGTATCCTAGCTATTGGGTAGTTCAGTTTTTGCATATCACTCAGTTCCTTCTCTTTATCATCACCTTTGGACTAAAATGAGAGCCCTGTCAGAAAAAAGCTGAATAATTGATTATACTGTATATAGATACTTAATATATCCTAAATCTCTATAATATATATCCTAAGTCCTGGATTTTGATTGTGTGGGCATAATAAAGATGCCATTTAAGGAATGCGTTACAGATGGGGAGGTTTTAGGGATGGGAGATTTCTGAAATCTTTGTTGCCGGCACAGGACTACTTAGTTCCAGTTTTGCCCACAGCTGTCTGGTACTTGCCCAGGAAGCAGGTGTTTTTTTTAGGCTGTGTAACTTACATCCATAATCAGGTGTGCTGATTGGTGGTGATGCATTATAATTTCTCATTCTGAAAGGAAAGCGAATTGAAATCAACGAAGCAGTGGCTGACAATTCTCCTCTAAAACCTAGTCGTCCTCAGAAACCTTTGTGATTGTTATTCCCTCACTTTCTAAAGCAGTGTGTAAGTTTTGTAATATTGTTAAGACCATTTGGAATAAACTCTAAAATCTTTTAATATTAGAAGAAGTTTTGTTTTTATAGTTGAAAATTTTACTTTATAGCCATCAGCAAGCATTTCTTCCCCACTATCTACAGGTCCATACTTAGTAAAAAGACAATTATGGTACGAAGATAAGATTATATGTCCAAAGATTTGAAAATTGAAAACTTTATGTAAACATCAAAATTGATATTAGAATACGCAAGGGTGTATGTATTTTTGGCTTAAGGAGTACCAATAGTGTGGCACTTCCATCTGTAAAATGCCTCATTCTTAGTATACTCAGTTAAAATAAACACTGATAGATTAATTCTTCCACATTTGTAAGCCACATTTGCCTGTTTACATCAATTTCTCCATGACAAAATCCTTGAGGGAAGAGATTTTATCTCTTTAGCTCGTGGTCATGTCCATAGCATTTAACCCCATTTCTGACTGATAACTGACTCTGAGTAAATACTTGCTGAATGTTAAATAAATTGCGATATTCAAAAGACTTCTGTTAAACAGCTTTGAGATTCTTTGCATTTTCATTTGCAATCAGTGAGTTTATATTGAATTGACTTGCTTTACAGGCAGAAATGAGTAACAGTTTTTCAAATGACAATCTGAAAAATATTTAGAAAACTCATACCATATAGTGTGCAAAAGGATCAGCCATGAGCTACTTGGGGAACCTCATGAATCTGTAACCACTATGGAAAAAATGACAGGCAGGGAGCCCGGTCAATGCATGTTCAATGACATCTAAGTCCTGAAAATGCTTAATAGTAGTTTAAAGGTATGTTATACTCTCGAGAACAATCAGTACTAAGAAGGTTTTATAAACCCATATCCTTTTGATTAGAGAATGGTACTGCTGAGAAAACTTCTGCTAATGATCAAGTGTTTGCTAGACCTATTGCTGTTTGCATTTCTTTCTTATTTTTTTTTAACCTATCAAAGTGAATACTCCCACTGCTAATTTATATTTTTAGTTCAGTATGGGTATTGGTGTGATTTCAGTCCTTAGGATATCAATACTTGCTACATCATTGAAGTTGGGTCTCTGGGCATTTGAACTGGTTTTCTTGACAATTTCTTTAGGCCTAATAGCCTCTACTTGGAAAGGTTTCTAGATGAATACATAGCTGTCTGTATGTTAATCACTCTATCTATGTCTCTAAGTTATGCTTATCCTCCAAATTGGCTGTGCTTCAGCCCCTAGTCTGAGCTTAAACCACACAGAATAGAAACACGTGGGGCAACCATTTATTAATTCAGTCTAGTGTGATCCTACCAATTACCTGTCTTCACCTTGACCACTGGTTCATAGCCATGTTTTTGGTTCATAGCCATGTTTTTGGGAAGTTGAAATTTAATCCTATTAACTCAGTCTCCTAATGATAAAATAACAGAGTTCTAGAAGGAAAATTTCCTGTTTAGAAGGAAAATCTTTCCTAAGTTACTTATCTCTCTCAAATGATTTTATTCTTGAACTGATTTTTTATTATTTGTGTGCTTGATCTTATTTTCAAATATCCTCGTTCTCACTAAATTATCTGGTAAGTTTCCTTCTCCTGTGCTACCAGGCTTCTGAGAAAAGTTATTTTCATTTTCAATTCTTAAAAGTCCTGGTAACTCCAATTAGGGAGCCAAGGTCTACTTCAGTTTATTTCACTTGACTAGACTACAATTCTGGCACCTTTGACTCTGTTAATGTAATTAGTCCAAAAAAGTATTGGCAATAAATATTTAGCAAACGCATAAATGGCCAAGACATGAGACAATTATAGCACAAGATGCAATTGTCATTTAGAATCTATTCTATGAATCTAAGTTCCAAATACGAAGATTGTTTTAAAACAACAAAAATATTATGTGCATTTTTTTCAACAAAATATCTTCCAGAATTTTGTCTTAGGCCTTTATAAATACAGAAATAGTCTTCCCAATGCAAAGTAAGTGTTTTCTTTCCATCGAAGCTGAGCAAAAGGATCTAAAAGTGTAGTATTTTACTTTGATTTTCCTCTTCCAGGGAGAAAAATACTCTAAAATAACATCATAAATTTCTTGCAAATTATTCTTACCAAATTTTCCCTCAAAATAATGCTTCCTGGGAATTCAGAGGTTGTTTAAACTTTACTATTAGCAGTCTTTGAGAGACTGCCTTTATCTTTTCTTTAATCTCTTTCCCTTTGGATCTCATCCTTCTTTGTGATTTTACCTCCTACTTCACCTTGAATTGGTATGCGGTTGGTAATTTTTATACATAAGAGCAATATGAAAGAAGCTAAAAATTCAAAGAAGTGAGAGACATAGTACAAGGAAATTTGGGCATGTTTTATTGGCTTGACACTTAAGACCATAGAGTTAAATATATTAGAGACCTCTAGAGTCATTTTATAATCGCACTATTTCTATTCCCACATTTTAATGGTTGCTCACGTTGCAGGGCATCCACTTTTTCTTTTCTAACTTTATTGAGACATAATTGACATATAACATTGTGTAAGTTTAAGGTGTACAGCATGATGATTTGATATATTTATTTACTGTAAAATGATTACCCTGATAAGGTTAATTAACACATCTGTCACACGTGACACCACAACATTAACACATGCCACCACAGCATGGCCTGATGAGTGGTGCTAGGTCTGCACCCAGGATCTGAACCAGTGAACCCCAGGCTGCCACAGCAGAAGGCGTGAACTTAACCACTCCGGCCACAGGGCTGGCCCCAAAAGTCCTTGTTATAGTACTTCATACAAGGGACTTTTCACTCTCACAGTAGCTCTGCCACCAGGTATTTAAAAAACCTGTTTTAGCGATAAGACTGGTAAGACTGAGAGAGGTGTAGTCCCACAGTGAGGAAGGACTCAAAGCTAAAGAAGTGGAGGCAGTAAGGATAGACATTTTTTCCCAAAGTTTGCTTATGCAAAGAGGCAGAGATTTTTTAAAGACCAGAAATTTGTAAGCAAATGAATCAGGCTAAGTAAAAGGATAAAATAAAATTCATTATAAAATGTGTAAAGGAATCCTTCAAAAATTTTTAACAAGCAGTAAAAAGTTTAAAAATGTTAGTGGTGGAAATGAATTATAATCTAATTTTAAATGTTTCCCTGTTATTAATAAGTTATTGCTTTGTACTCTTGGGTCAAATAGTCCCATGTACTTAATGCTGTGTATGGGTTGACTAGAACTAAAAGCTTGCAATCTAAATTATTTTCTTACTAGAGGTGTCTTCCTTATGATGTTTCTTGTATGTAAGTCTATATTCTCCAATAATAAATTAAGTTAGCACTTGCTTTATTATAGTGACCTAATAGTGTGACATGCAGTGGTGCAGGTCCTTGAGCAATCCTCAGGAGGAGAAGGAATTAACTGATGAAATGTCTGTGTGTGTAGGATCTAGGCAAGAGCAGACTAGCCTGACCTAGAAACAGCAGGACGTGAATTAACCTTCTACATAGTCCTAGCAAGCGGGAGTGGATCCAACAGCGCAAGAGATCCAGGTGAGAAAGGACACTGTTTAGCTTTTCAGATGTCATCTTGTGCATTCCCTATGGTGTCAGGCTTGTGGTAACCCGGTTTAAGGAATGCTGTCTGCAGATTCTGGAAATATCCATCCACTTCAGTGCCATTCTTAAGAAGTCTAGCCAACTGAGAAAATTAATTTCATATATGTGGACATTAAGTGAAATAATAATATTCTCCATGAGCAGGGAAATGTACAGGGGAGGTATTCTGTGGGTTGTTCTAGTTTTTAAGTAAGAATGTTATAGGAAAATGAGAACAAACATGCCTGTTATTGTAATGTTTTCATAATAAGTATGGTCCACCTGAACAATTTTAAAAAGAATCAGATTATTTCATATTGTCAGAAAGTAAGACTAATTTTGAACAATTCTCCAATAACCATTAGCCTCTGGTAAATAATGCTTTAGGCCAAGTAGTAAAGAATATCTAATTTAACATATTTGACTACCTCTGTACTATCTGTTGGGAGAAGGGGTGATAAAACATTTTTATCATATAGTAATTTTGGGATCTTTTATTTACAAGGTTGTTTTCAATCATGTGGATACACTAACCAGAATAAAATAATCCCAAGCAAGAAATAAGATCCTGTTTTCAGCATAAAAAAGAAAATTGCATGGGAGTCTAATAGTTTCCTGAGTGGGTAAGAATTCAGTGTGTCATTTGTTTTTGAAATAAAAGGCATAGGAAAACATTAGAGAAAGCAAGGCCGAAAGCAAATGATTGTGGCATGTCCAGCTCCATTATACCATCAGTATATTATGAAGGAGGAAATGCACTTGGCAAAGAAGAAGCAGCCTTTTCCTTTGGTCCTCTCTGTATTTCAATGCAAATGAGATATCTCATTTACTCCTGACTTGCCAAGCCTCTCTCTCCCTTTCTGAGCAGAGTCCTGTGAGGCACAGTCTAAAGAGGACATCGGCATAACTTTACAGCTGTGTGAGCTCAGGGCATTAATCAATGCAGAGGCACAGAGAAAAGAACATGTGTTTAATAGCTTGAATTTCTTCTTTTCCTTTTCAGGGGCATTATGTTTCTTAAGTATGAAAAGAAAGGCACTGAGATGTACAATTGTGATATCCAAATGTGGACAGCTTTTCTTCTGGTTCTTTAAAATACACAATGCTCTTTCCTCTCCTAGTTATTTTCTTGTATGACAGGAAAGAAACATGCTTTTTAAAAATTTCCTATGAGTGATTATTTGACCTTTAGGAATGGGTGAGAAAGATAATTTATGTCTGCTAGAGAGTCAGAAATAAGGTAATGGTTAGTACTCAGGGTCAAGCGTTTCCATTTCTGTCTTTTTAAAAAGACAAGCTACATAGGAGGCCATACAATGATCTTTTAAAAACTGCTCGTTCATCTATCAGCCCTTCAAACAGGGGCATAAGAAGAAATTTTAGTGAGTTTCCAGCGTAATTAGTGCGTCTTCTCCTGACTCCTCCCCTTTTTCCACATGTATAGGACAAGACACATATTGTCAAGGCAGCAATCACTGTAAATTTCTTAGCTATTTGTATGTGATGGACACTGTCAACTTTTAACAGCAGGGGATAGGATGTGCGCTACAGTAAAACAATTCACAACACCTGCCACTGTGGGTCTAACTATTGTGCAAACCACTTTGCAGAAAGGTTTAGAAAACAACATACCTGTCATAGTCAGCTAACTACCTGCCAATAGTCATTACTCCCTTCTTTTCTACACCACCCCTCATTGTGTTCAAAGTTAGAAATACTAGCTTTCTCAGTCTTCTTTGCAGTAGGGATGGCCATGTCATTGAGTTTTATTCAATGCTATTTAAGGGAAAAGCTGCAGTAGGAGATCTTGGGAAAATTTTTTCTTACTTGATGAAAGGGTAGATGCAATGTGTGACAACCCGGGTCTTTTCCCCTTCCTCCTGCTAGGGACGTTTGTGTGAATCCTGCAATTTCAGCAGCCCTCTTGTGATTATGGAGTGATAAGTATAATATGGAATTTAACACTCTAAGGATAATAAAAATCATTTAACATTTGTTTAGAAATAATATGTTAGTGTAATAAAGAGTTTGACTCAAATTTTAATATTTGACTGCTGATAGCTTTCAAGTCCCTCTGTTCTTTCTTCCTCTTCAGGCCACATCAAGAAAAGGTGATAAGAAATCCCAGTGCTCCACTGTGGCACCAAAGGGCAGTTCAAACCACGTAAGCCACAGCCCATGCATGCACAGGAAATCTGACTCCAGCCCATCTCTTTGTCCACAAGAAAAGGCAATCCACTCTTCACCTATTCTCTCAAGCCATTTTCAGACCTACTTGGGAGCCTGCCTTGCTGTCCCCAGAAAGCCTCATAAAACTTTTTTATACCCTCTTGGCACATGTGTGATGTCATCAGTCTCCATATCCAATCCAAATTTTGGATGGGATGTCCCTTTTGCCTCTATGGGGTAACCTCAACCATTGGCTCTGTGAGCAGGTTATCTAGGTGAAGATCACGACCACCAGGAGTCTTTCTTCTTTTGCTTTAGCTTCCTAATTTGCTTTGCTGCCTGCTGGCTAGCATGCTCTTTGAATTGTGTTGCTGCCTGCTGGCCAACTTGAGCTTTGAGCTGCTGCCTGCTGGAAATCTTGCTTTTGCTGCTTAGTGCTGCATTTGTTGAGTTCTACTGAGCCTCTGCTATAGATTTAACTGAGTTAAATCAGTTTCAATAACAGATGTTTAGGGGCAGGGTTAGGGGTTTGGGCTCTCTTTGAAGTGGCTTGAGGTCATGTGTCTCTGCATGTCTGTGTATTGCAGATTGAAATGATCTGACTTCTTGATTCCAACAAAGGCTACCATGGATGCTATGCTCAGGGGAATAACTCTCACCCTGTGACCATGAATGAGTTCTGTCTCAATCAGGTGTTGGCCCACATCTGTAGCATGCACGGGAGAAAGCCTAATACCCTGTATATGATATAAAAGGCCATCGGATGGTCACTAAAAACAAGGGACTCACAGGATCCTATAAAATGCCTTTGCAGATGCTGCCTATATCTCTGTCATGAAAAAGATCCTGATCCTTAGAGTTTCAGGGAAAAATACCCCATGCACTCCCAATGCACAGCCAAGAGGTTAATTCAAACTCAACCTAAGCCTGGGGTACCTAAACCCTATAAAGTGACTAATGTCATGGGGGAGGCCCCAAATCTGAATGATACTGATTTGAGATGTTCTAGAGGAATAAATCTGTAAGTATGAGCAGAGTAGAGAGGACGCCCTTGAAGTATATCCAGAACAAACAAACAAAACACCTGGATATAGCAGAGGAAACAAAACCTGAATAGAGGTTCACACTTTGATCCAATTGGAAATTCAAATATTTGTAAAAAGAATTTGTGACAAAGATAAAAAGGGATTGGTTGACTTTTGTATCTCTCGAACATAGGTTCTAAATTAACTTTAACATACGCTGAAAAGCACCACTTAGAAAACTTCAATAGACTTAATCAATACTAGGTCTTAATTTAGCGTTAACCTTGGGGATTCCATTACATTTAAACTAGGTACCCCCCTATATTCTTAGGAGAGTCAGCAAACATAACGTACAGGACAAAAATAGGTATGCTTTACCTTATCCATGAGAACTATTGCCTTGTCTAAATTCACCAGAGCCATAGCACCTATTGCCTTAAAATATCCTGTATAGTCATGAATACTCTGACCCAATGAATAATAAATTAAACTTAAATTATATCTTTTGCACTTATAACTAGTTTGACAAAAAGGGCCTCCCTGAACTTCTATCCTTGATTAAGATGGTTAGTATAGCTCAATATAAATTAGAACAGTATCTGCAAAGATTGAAACCCATTATACAAGACTTATTTAGAGAAGACGTGATTATGCACACTGCTTCTCCATTTGAAAAACAAATTTGGCTTGTTCTTAAACTCAGAAAGATAGAACGGCACCTCATAGTAGATTACACAACCTTAATGCTGTGGTCCCAACCATTAAGACCCTCACACCTAATATTATGGAAATGTCTGACTTAGTCCAATCAGTAAATGATAAATACTCTGCAGTCATAGATCTGGTCAATATGTTCTGTTCTGTGCCTATTTCAATAGCCTCTCAGCCACAGTTTGCCTTCCCCTTCTAAAAGGCACAATACACCTGTATCCTGCTGGGTTATCTCCACAGCCTTGCTATCACACTCAATCTGTGCAGACAAGATCTTAATTACATTCAATTTTCTTCTGTAGTAAAGGCATAACATTACATTGATGACATCCTCCTCCAAGGAGATTCATTTGACATACTCATTAAAGACATATGGATACTCACAGAAGAGTAAAGGAGATGGACCATTATCCTACACATAGTACACATAGTAAAAACCCCACCACCCCGGTAAAATCTTCAAAAATTGTTTTTTCGACCAGGGGCCCCTGCATCTCTGACACTGTAAAGGCACAGCTATTGACCTTCTTAGTACCCACAACATTAAAGCAAGGTAAGCATATTTTAAGCCTTTCTGGGTTCTGAAGGCAAAATATTCCTTGTTTACAAATTTTACTTAAGTCTGTTATCATGTTACTCACAAATTAGTCCAGACTAAATGGGGCTCCCAATGATAAAAATTATTAGAATCTGTCCAAGTTGTAGGACAACAGGAACACTCCTATTAATGCCCCCCAAGACTCCTTCACAATAGAGGCTTTAGCAACCTCCTATCATTCCTCCTGCAGTGAACAGCAAAAAGAGTTGATATGCTTTACAGGCAATAGTGTCACCATGGCATGCGATGAAGCTTGCTGGAGAGTTGCTGCTTTCCATCCCTCCACCAGGACATCACTCATTGGTGACAGGACTCAAGAGTAAACAAAATTAACCCATCCTTAAATAGTCATTTTAGCATTTAGCATTTAGCATTTTAGCATTTTACCCTGGCTAAAAATCATCCCCATCTGCACACGCTTAGAATAATGGGACATTGCCAATGGGCTGGTCACCTCATCTGGTCAGTGATGGCAAGAATTATTTATCCAAGGTTTCCCCCTTTGCGATAAAGAACTTCTGGGAATCTTTTACCTCATGGTTACCCAAAATATAAAGCAAGGTCATATATGTTTCCACACATACTAAAGACACAGTACAAGGTCTCATCCAGATATTCCTTATCCACTTCAGAGTTCCAGGCATTATTAGTAGTGACTGAGGCACACATTTCAGTCCAAGAAATATACAATGCAGATCTCTTAAACAGGGTATTCAAGAGCATTTTCACTTCTCTTAGTGGACTCAAGCTACTTGCCTCAAAGAGTGTCATAATGGCTTACTCAGTGGCCAAGAGGCATATGAAAAGATGCTCAACATCATTAGCTATCAGGGAAATGCAAATCAAAACCACAATGAGGTATCACCTCACTCCAGTCAGAATGGCTATAATTAACAAGACAGGAAACAACAAATGTTGGAGAGGCTGTGGTTAGAAGGGAACCCTTGTTCACTGCTGGTGGCAGTGCAAACTGGTGCAGCCACTATGGTGTGGTATTTATACACGATGGAATACTACTCAGCCATAAGAAATGACGAAATCTGGCCATTTGTGACAACACGGATGGACCTTGAGGGTATTATGCTGAGTGAAATAAGTCAGAGGGAGAAAGTCAAATACCATATGATCTCACTCATAAGTAGAAGATAAAAACGACAAAAAAAACCACACAGCATTGGAGATTGGACTGGTAGTTACCATGGGAAAGGGGGTGGGGGGAGGGCAAAAGGGGCGATTAGGGTTTCATGTGAGGGGATGCACTATAATTATTGTTCGGGTGGTGAACATGATGTAATGTATACAGACTTCGAAATAGGATGTACATCTGAAAAAAATAAAAATTAAAAAAAAAATGAATTTAAATTCAATTAGATAAAACATGGCATACTTCTGTCTTAATCAAACATGAGGACTGAATTGTAATAGAGAATCTCACTTCACTTTTGCTGCTTGACTGATGACAGCTTGCAAGCTGTACCAGTTCCTCTGCACCTGCTGCCTCGCATCTTGCGATAGCTGATAAGAAAGTCAGGTATTCTTTTGTTTGTTGCTGACAGGAAATTCAAACCGTGTAAGCCACTGCCTGTTTGTGCCTAGGAACTCTTGTCCCGATCCCACCCCCTAACTATAGTCAAATCCAAGCCATCTCCTTTTCCTGCTCTCTCAAATCCTTTTTGGACCTGCTTTGGAGTCTACCCTATTCTCTCAGAGAGCATCATTATATGAGAAATAAACATTTTCATACTTTCTTGATGTAAGGCATTATAAATATTGACATCAAAACAAATTTTGGGTGGAGGGGCCCATCCTATTTCTGTAGAGTGTCCACGACAGTTAGACTGTATTCTAATTCTCCTAAAAATCTTATAAGTTAGGTACTGTTATTATGTCTATAATTGAGAGCAGAAAAACAAAGCAAAAGGAGATTAAGTTAGTTGCTCGAGGTCATATAGAAATTTTGTGATGGAGATGGAGAATGAACCCAAGAGGTCGGACCCCAGACCTGTACTCTCATGCTCTAACTAAACTGCTTCTCAAAGTTCTAAGTGAGCAGAAGGAGTACTTCAGACCGGGATGGCACTTGTAGGCCTTGCACTAACCCTAAACTATCTGAGTCTAGGCTTATTTTCGTTTTTAAAAAATAATATCTTATTTTTTGAGTTGCTGTATTTGAAGTTTATGTTACTTTTTCCTTAAAAAAATTTTAATTATACAGCATAGATTTTGTAAAATCCAGATTTGAATCCATAGTCAATCGCTGAGTAGTTGTGAGAAACAGAAGAAATGTATTTAGCTTCTCTATGCCTCACTCTTTGTAAATGTAAAATGGGAAGGATATTTCCATAATAGAATTGTTATTATGATTAAATAAGATAATATGTTAATAACCTTGGATAATGCCTCTCACATATTCAAAGCTCAATAAATGAAGGTTAAAATAATGTATGAGCCCTTATAAATTTATCGTAAATATTCTATGAAAGGCTTAACTACTTAGTCATGGAGCAGCAATTGTGGTACATACAGAATATATTTTGTGAACTCACCGTGGGAAGTTTTAGAAGTGATACAATCACTCTGATTTGCTTTTGAAACATAAATTATAATTATATTGAATTATAAATTATAAAGATACTCTGAGGAGATACTGAAGCAAGGAAATGTTCATTCTGACATTTACATGGATGTGTTCTCCCTCGCAAAAGCAACTACTATTGTTATAGAGAAGATAGTAACACAGTCATAGTGTCAGAAACTCGACCTGAAATGTTAGGTGGCACTGGACTTATTATCCGATTGAAGTTAGAGGGATCAATCCTCCATCAATCTTCAACACCTATTAGGCTTTTGGCACTGTTGATGATTGATTGCAGATGTTGATAGGAATCACCATGCCTATCCACTTCATGCCTGATGGTGGCTTACATTTTGCAGCTTCTGCTACAGATATAGACTTGAAAGAAAATTCGCTCCACTGGATTCTACTTGGCCTTGCATATGATAATAACCTTACGTATGGATTAAGGAGCCTAAGAAGTTGACTTGACAGTTGCCTAATATATCCACTTCAGTGTTTATTTGTTTTCAAATAGCAAGAGCTTTCTCTAGTTTGCCTAAACAAAAGAAACAAACAAGGAAAAGTGGGGATGGGGTGAGAGTGGGAAAATTATTAAAAGAATACTGAACTATCTCGTGGCATACAAGGAGGAGTATGACAAGCTAAGTAGTAGGTGTTGTTGGATTCTCTTTTGGGAATATTGTCATTAACATGACTCAGCTCCTAAATACAAGATCCACACTTATAGTTACCACGGATACACTCTCATAGGGCCAATTTGTATCAGAAAACCTGGCCTTGATCAAACAACTGAAAGTGATGGTCACATTGCCCCAACATGGCAGCTGTCACTAACACCATGTGGATAGTGGATGTATGCATACTTTTGGGATAATGAGGCTGAGAAGTGTAGTTTCTAGAAGGTGCTTAGGAGGTAAATAAAGCAATAAATATGCCCTGCAAATGCTGTAACTTATGGGTCTTTAATATATGATAGTTAAGTTCAAAATTAAAAATTACTAAAGAGTAAGTGACATCAAGAACTAATTTCTTTTTTCCATGTTTCTCTATAGTAAGCCTTCAGATACAACAACTGACATTTGCAGAGCCTTTACATGATAAACTTAATTTGATCCATTAATTGAGCTGGTGTTATCCAATTAACATATAAAGAAATTGAAACCCCAAAGGGTAACCAATTTATATTGTTTTTCTACGTATGCTTTTCCCATAGAATTGCTTCATATTTTCACCCTTTGCATTTAGAACTTCAAAAAATAATTTATTTTAAACTTACTGCATATTTGTTCTTTCTGTAGATAAATTTGCCAACAAACATTTGTTTCTAAAAATAAGAAAGCTCTTTGCAATTTTCAGTAGAAAATCTATATTAAATATATTCTTTTACTTATTACTAATATCCTCTATTTTATTTTATATTATATTTTAAAAATGTGTTTTATAATATTGGAAACTATATCATTTTAAAGCTAATAATGGTAGCAGTAAACATAATAATAATAAAAATATTATGAAATTAAAACCAATTGCCAATTAATAAACAATACCCTATATAACATATGACAGTAAAGGTAGTAATACTAATAATATACAGTTACTGATCATTTATCAAAAGCCAGAAACTAAGTGTAAGATTTCTATGTTTTCACAATTTAACCTTCAGAATAACATTATAAAGTAAGCATTACATCATTTTATGCATGAAAAGACTCATACCCTAAAAAATAACTTTTTCACACCCTGCTATATTAAGTGTCAGTTCTGAGATTCAAATTTATATTTGTTTGACTTCAAATCTTGTTTTTTCTTTCACTTTATACTGAAAAATCCATACTTCTACCAGGATAATTAAATTAAAGGGTCTCAGAACTTTTCAGGATTACTGAATTTACATATATGTTTTCTTGTATTTGCTCTAAGCATTGAATTAACCCTAACACCAAAGAGCAGATCACGAGACCATCTATAAGTCATTAAAGAATAACAGACTCAATAATGTTCTTACAGGGCAGCAGGAGATGTTGAAAGCCAAAAATTATCAGAACGCATTTTCCAACTATCCCAAAGCTTACCAAAAATATGTACATGTTGTAAAATTTAATGTAAACTTATGGCAAATACTCACTGAAAAACTAAATTCATCAAAGTATTAAGTAAAGATAAAAATCATCCAATGCCACCACAGACTTAAATAATAAAAATGTAATTGGCACAAATCAATCCACTTCTTTCCTTTTGCTTAATTAGAGCCATCAGTGAAGTGTAGTTAACAAAGGTAATACAATCTTAAGATTCATAATAGAAGTTAATTGCCTAGATAATGGGAAATAATATCCCCATTGGACTGTGTTGGTCAGGACACATTTGGAATAATGGAATCAACTTTGTGTTCCTAGGACACCCGTATTATGGCAATTAACAACTTGGCTTATAGGTAGTTTTTTATGTATCTTTCTGCCACCATAGACTGTGAATTACATGCATGCAAGGACCATGACTTATCTAATTTTGTGTCATTGGCACCTAGCAGAAAATGTGGCTATTATTATTTGCTTAATAAAGCATTACATTCATTAAGGCACCCATCTTATCTCCTTGGACTCTTGCCATATTATCATAACTGTTTCTTTGCCTCTCTCTTCATCTCTCTGAGTTCCATTCTCCAAATAAATGCTCAGGCAGTAAAGTACCCTCTCCAAGGTCACAGAACTAGTAAGTGACAGATACTGGATGGAACCTAGGTACACTGAATTCAGAGTCTCATTTTCCAAATCTGATTCTCTAATAAATCTTATATCCTCAAATATAAGCAAAGCAAAACAAACAAAACTAAAACTATTTGAAAGAGAGCTAATTTTCCTGGCTTAGTGGCAATCTCTACAAATTAAGATGTGATTAGCACCAAATTATGAGTCTTTGATAAACAGAAATACAGAAACAAACAGGTAGCCAGGACTGTGAGCTGGCTGAAGATGCTCCTATACAAGGAAAAACTGAAAGAATGAGAAGACTTTTAGCTTAAAAAAATCTTGTTTGATGATACATACATTTGCCATCTTTAAATTATCAAGGCTTTTCATGAGGTAAAATGTATTCTGTACTTTTCCAGAATTTCTCTGGCATAAAATAGGTACTCAATAACTGTTTGATTGCTTAATTAACTAATGATAAGTGGGTACCAGTAATAGAAATATCAAGTAAAAGGTAATGAAACAAAGATCTTTAAAAGTAGCAGGCCATTCCATCTACTATGGCTATGAAGAGAATCACAGAGAATTGAGCAGAGCAACTATCAGTAGAGAAGGTTGGGCTATTTGGCTATCACCAATCTATATTTCTATCAAATTCACTGCTGCTTAGCAAGATAAACTATATAAATGTGGCACAAACATTGTAACAATTTAACCACTTTTGTTAAAGAAAATATACTGCTATTCTGAAAAGTTTCCACTGAATAATACAATTGTTATGCACAATTGTAGGAATTACACATTATGCAATTTATAATAATGCTCCAAATTAAACTGTCACCACCTTGTCACTAGTGAACATTTTATAAGATTACTGTGTCTTACCTTTAGTTAACAAATGATATTTATAAAGAATGAACTGTATAAAATTCTCTCTATGCTTTACTGAGATGTAATGATTATTGTTTTAATATAATTTTCATAGTAGAAAGAAAGGATAATAGATTATCATCATCCTTCTTTTCCTCTTCTTCAATTTTATTTAACATTGTGTTTTATAGAGTAACTTGTCCTGAAAAGCAGGTAACTAGTCATAAGTTTGTTTTCTTGCTTTTGGCTCTTATTAGATGCATGGTTTTGATGCATGGTTCATATCGCTTTGAGTCTAAATTTTCTTATATCTAAAATGGGGGAAATACCTACCTTGCATGTTTGTTTGGAGGTTTTAATATTAAATATGAAGCACCTAGCATAGCACCTAATACATGGTGTGTAAAATAGTTATTGTTTTTATTTTACTATGGCACAGAAAAATGCCAAGTATTAGTTTTATCCTCATAATCCTAAGGAAAAAAATGTGAAACAAGTGGTACAATTCTGATTTCATATAAATTGAGTTTCAAGATTCTATATAAAAAATTTAAGCTCACATAAATTATAAGTGACATGAGTGAGAAGCACATCTGAAATGACAGAATAAGGACCTTTGAAAATCTGCTCATCCACAAAAGCAATGAGGACAATAGCAAAAATGTCAAAACAAACTTTTTCACAATTCTGGAAATTAACTGAAGGCTTGTGGTAATTCTTTCAGCATTTATTAAAGGAAGATGGCCAAATCTTAGAACAATGACTATGTGGTGTTTTAACTTTCCCTACTCCCAACCCTCTCCTCAGTTCTATGGTAGCTATGAAAATCAGCAGTCTTGGAACCACAATAGCTGAGACAACCAGTGGCATAGGACTGAAGGAAAGAACAGTTTTGGAGCTCTGCAAAAACCCCATTCCCAGGAAATTGTCAAGACTTTACCTGTTGGCAGATCCTTGAAACAGTACCATTCATAAGAATTGTTTGAATTCAGCTTGATTTAAATATTTTCTCATTAAGCTATCCCTATCTTGAGGCATTTACTGAAAACAACTAGCAGCAATTGTTTAACATGGCTAGCTGAGGCAGCAATACCAGTTGGGGAAAACATGAGGCTGGCCAAAAATTTTAAAAGGCTAGACAATAAGTGTCTATGGGTACTTTGAAGATCTCTGCTAAATCCCTTGATAGAAGGCCATGTGTGCAGGGATGTGCATATGCCCAGTACAGATCTGAAAAAGTCCTAATTGGTCACCTCTGGCTGAACTTGAGGCACAAGTAAAGCAGGAACTAAAGGTTAAGACAGACTTGTAAGGTGCCCAATACTGAAGGCATACACAAACAAACACAAAGAGCCTCCTCAGCAAAGACTGGGAGACTTACAGGTTCAAGGCAATTACAGAAATATATTTTCAATCATCAGGTTTAGCTAACCAAGCAGACGGACTTTAGTGGTCACACATAACAAAGAATACAGATTACAAAATTAGTTGAGAAAAGTCACTAAATAAGCCAACAGAAGCAGCAACAATAATAACAATAGGAACAAACAGTAAGCAATAACAAATTCTGAGGGGAATGGTGAATTTTATGTCCAGAGTTGCCACATTATATTATTTAAAATGTATTGAAACACCCAAAGAGAAAGGAAAGAATAGCCCATAAGACTGAAAAAAGCAGTTAATGGAAACTTTTATGCATAAAGTTCAAATATAATTTTAAAAGGCAAAAGTTAACATCAGCTATCATAAATGTGTTCAGAGAAGTAAAGGAAACCATGGCCAAAGGGATAAACAAAGGAAAGTTAATAAACAATGCAACACCAAGTAGAGAAGATCAATAAAGTAATAGATTATAAAGAACCAACAAGAAATTCTGGAGTTAAAATGGAAAGTAATTGAAATGTAAAACTTACTTGAGAGGCTCAACAGCAGATTTGAGCAGTCAGAAGAAAGAATCAGGTAACTTGAAGATAGATCAATTGTTATTTTTCTGGTTTTGGAGCAGAATGAAAAGAATGAAGAAAAATAAGCAGAGCTCCAGAGACCTGGGGGACATCATTAAGCATATCAACCTATGCATAATGGGAATCATACAAGGAAAGGAGAAAGAGAAAGGAGCAGAAAGAATCTTTGAAGAATTAGTGGCTGAAAACTTCCCAAACTGAAACATTAATCTACACATCCAAGAAGCACAAAAAATCCAGGTAGGATAAACTCAAAAACATCCACATCCAGACATATCATAGTAAGATTTTCAAAAACCAAAGAATAAGAGATTCTCTTGAAAGTAGCAAGAGAAAAATGCCTCATCACATGCAAGGAATTCTTAATAGATTAATAGCTGACTTCTAATCAGAAACCATTGAGGCCAAAGGCAATAGGTAACATATTCAAAGTGCTGAAAGGAAAAGACTGTCAACCTAGATGACCATATCCAGCACAATTATTCTTTAAAAATAAAAGAAACATTATCAGAAAACTGAAAAAATTCATTGCTATCACCCTGCCCTACAAAAATACAATAGTCAAGATAATTCTTCAGGCTGAAATGAAAGGACTTCAGAAGTAACTTGAATCCATATGAAGAAATAAAGGTAACTACATAGATAAATATGAAAAACAGTAAAATCTATTTTTGTTGGTAACATTTTTATTTTCATATCTTATTTTAAAAGAAAAATGGCATAAATTAATCATTATAGAACTACATTAATGTTTATAATGTATAAAGATATAATTTGTATAAGATTATAGCATAAAGGAGGAAGACGTGAGGAGAGTTATATTGAAGTGAAGTTTTTGGTATAATTAAATCATCATAATTGAAATTATGTTGGTATTAATGGATATTGGATTATTTTAAGGTGTTAATAGTAGTCTCTGAGGAAACCAATAAGAAAATAATTATAAGCAAACTATAAGATAAATGGCAAGGGAAATTGTGAAATAGAATATATCTACTTAAGACATAAGGCAGCAAGAGAACAATAGGAAAACACCAATGTATTGAAAACAAATAGCAAAATGGCAGACATAGGTCCTACATTATCAGTAATTACATTAAATATATATAAGTACAACTTCAAAAGATAGAGATTGGCAGAATGCCTTAGAAAGACACGATTCAACCATGTACTGTGGATAGGAGATACTCTAAATTCAAAGAATCAAATAAGTCAAAAGAATATGAAAGGTATACCATGCATATAGTAGCCAAAAAAATAGCTGGACTGGTTATACTAATATCAAACAGAATGCAGTGAGAGAAAAAAAACGTTACTAGAGGTAAAGAAGGATGTTTTATAATGGTAAAAGGGGCAAACTCTCAGGGAGACATGACAATAACAAATATGTATGCATACAACAACAGAGTTCCAAAATTTATAAAGTAAAGCTGACTAAAGGAGGAAATAGATAATTCAACAATAGTCAGACACTTCAACACTCCATTTTCAATAATGGATAAAACAAGTAGGCAGAAGCTCAATAAATGAATAGAAGACTTTTATAACATAATAAACAAAGTAGTCCTGATAAACATCTATAGAGCACTGCACCCAACAATAGTAAAATACACATTGTTCTAAAATGTACATGAGACATTGTACATGCCAGAACATGTATGGTCAAATATGACTATAACATAAGCCTCTATAAATTTAAATTATAAAAATTATAAATTATAAAAAGAATGATCCTGGGGGCCAGCCCCATGCCTAGTGGTTGAGTTAGGTGTGCTCTGCTTTGATGGCCCAGGTTTGGTTCCTGGGCGTGGACCTATACCATTCCTCAGTGGCCATACAGTGATGGTGACCCACATACAAAATAGAGGAGGATTGGCAACAGATGTTAGCTCAGGGCAAATCCTCTTTAGCAAAAAAAAAAAAAAAGAGAGAGAATGAGAGCATGTTCTCTGAAAAGAATGAAATAAAATTACAAATCAGTAACAGAGGGAAATTTGGGATAGTCATAAATATGTGAGAATTAAATAATGCATTCTTAAATATAACAAATGGGTCACAGAAGATATCATGAGGAAATTAGAAAATTACCTGAGAAATTTTTAAAAATTTGAGAACAAAAACATAACATACCAAAACTTACGAAAAGTGGCTAAAACAGTGTTTAGAGAGAAATTGATAGCTCTACATGTCTAAATTAAAAAGAAAAAGAGTCTTAAATCAGTAACCGAACCTTCTGTCTTAAGAATATAGCAAAATAAAAGCTACCTGAACACAAAACAAGCAGAAGGGAGAAAATAAAAAAATATTATAGGGGAAGTAAATAAAATAAGGAATAAAATGACAAGAATCAATCCATTGATGCCTTGAAAATATTGAGCAACCATATTGAAAAATGTTTTGTTACCCTGGCTATGAAAAAAAAAGGAATACGTACATTGCTAAAATCAAGAGTGAAAGAATGGACATCACTACCAACCTTAAAAAAATAAAAAGGATTATAAAAGAATACTATAAGTAACTCTATGTCTATAAATTATATGCGCTAAATGAAATGGACAAATTACTAGGACACAAAATACCAAAAGTGACTAAAAACAAAGAGAAAATATAAATAGACCAAATAAAGAGATCGAACTGCTAATAAAAAATTTCTACAAAAAATAGCTCAGGACCAGATGGCTTCACTGCTGAATTGTACTATATGTGTAAAGAAGAATTAACACCAATCCTTACCAAACTCTTCTAGAAAATAGAATAAGATTAAACACTTCCCAACTCATTCATGAGGCCAGTATACCCCAATATCAAACTCATACAAAGACATCACAAGTAAAGAAAACATAAATGCCAAGATCCTCAACATAATACTAGCAAACCCAACCCAGCAACATTTAAAGAGGATCATACACAATGACCTACTGGGATTTATCCCAGGAATACAAGGTTGTTTCATTATATGAAAACCACCAATGTGCTATACATATTAATAGAATAAAGGACAAAAACACATGATCGTCTCAATAGCCATGGACAAACATTTGACAAAATCTAACACCCTTTTATAATAAATACACTCAACTAACTAGAAATGCAAGGGAAATTCTTCAAGCAGATAGAAGGCATCTAACAAAAACTCATAGCTAACGTCATACTTAATGACGAAAGATAGAAAGCTTTCCCCCTGAGATCAGGAACAGAATAAGGCTGTCCACTCACACCACTTCCATTCAACATTGGCCTGAAGTTTCTTGCAAGGGACTGCAATTAAGCAGGAAAAATAAAATATATCCAGACTGGGAAGACGTAAAACTCTCTCTATTCTTCGGTGACCTGATCTTATATATAGAAACTCTAAAAGAATTCACATATCAAAAAATCAAACTAATAGACAAGCTCAGGTAGGTTACAAGATAAAAAGATGAACATACAAAACTTAGTTGCATTTCTGTATACTAGCAATGTACAATTTGAAATTAAATTAAGAAATCGATTGAACATACAATAATATTAAAAACAACAAAATACTTATAAATATATTTTAGAAAAAAGGGAAAGACTTTAAAGACTACAAAACATTATTGAAAGAAATTTAGAAGACCTAAATAAATGGAAAGATCTACCAGACATAATTTGGTTACTATGATAGCATTCTTCAAACTGATCCTCACGTTTAATTTAATCTGTCAGAACACCAGCTACCATTTTTTTTTCCAGAAATTAGCAAGCCAATCCTAAAATGCATATGGAAATGCAAGGGACCCAGAATAGCCAAAACAATCTTGAAAAGGGGGAACAAATTTTGAGTTCTCATACTTCTTTACTTCAACATTTACTACAGAGCTAAACTAAACAAGATTGTGTGGAGCTCACATAAGGATACACATATAACTCAATGGAAGAGAATCTAAAGTCCAGAAATAAACTCTCACACTTTCCAGAGCATGCCAAGATAGTCCAATGGACAAAGAATAGCATTTTCAGAAAATGTTGCTGGGATACCTAGATATTCACATGCAAATGAGTGGTGCTGGGGCCCTACCTCATAGCACACAAGTAATTAACTCAAATTGGATCACAGATCTAAATTGAAGTGCTGCAATCAAAAAGTTCTTGGAAGAAAACAGGAGGAAATTAGTGGGAACTTGGATTAGGCAATGACTTCAGAGATATTATGCCAAAATCACAAGTGGCAAGAAAAAAACCTAGATAAATTGGACTTCTTCAAGATTAAAAATTTTTGTGCTGAAAATGATAGAATAAAAAAGTAAAAACACAATCTACACAATGGGAGAAAACAGTTTCAAATCATATATCTGATAAGGGGCTTGTATATACAATATAAAAAAACTCTCACAACTCAATAATAAAAAAGAAGTAAAAAAACGAATAGACATTTCACCGAAGATTATATATAAATAACCATTAAGCACATCAAAAGATGCTTAACATTAGGAGCTAATAGAGGAATACAAATCAAACTCACAAGCCCACTTTACCCCACTAAGATGATTACAATCATAAAAGATGAACAGTAACAACTATTTTCAAGGATGTGGAGAAATGAGAACCATAATTCATTGCTAGTGAGGTTGTAAAATGATGCAGCTACTCTGAAAAACAGTTCAGTCATTCCACGAAATGTTAAACATATTGTTGTCCTATGATGCAGTTATCTCAATTCTAGATATATACCAAAGAGAAATTAAAACATGCGTCCATGGAAAAACTTTTACACAGGTGCTTATAGCAGCATTTTGTAATAGCCAAAAAGTAGAAACAATGCAAATGTCCATTTGTATTCAATGTCTAATTGAATAGATGAATGGATAAATGAAATTTGGTGCATACACAACGTAGAGTACTATTTGTCAATGAAAATGAATGCTACAGCATGGGTAAGCCTGGAAAACATTATGCTAAGTAAAAGAAGCTAGTAAAAAATGATCACACATTAAATTATTCCATTAACATGAAATGTCACAAACTGACAAATCTATATAGAAAGTAGTATTTTCTAGGAGATGGAGGGAGGGAAAAATGGAGAGTGACTGCTAACGGATATGTGGTTTCTTTTTGGGGTGATGAAAATATTTTAAAATTAGTGGTAATGATTGCACAACTCTATGAATATAATAAAAACCACTGAATTTGCATTTTAAAAGGGTAAATTTCATTGTGTATACATTATATCTCAATAAAGCTGTTATAAAAATAATAGTAGGTGTCAGAAATAACATGTGACTGATGATCTCGCTACCACTTCAATCTGCGTTCCGGTGTCCCGATCACAATAACTATATAGATTTTACCAGCTTTCAGATTTACACTAAGAAAATCTCTGCGATGAGCTGAGTGTTTGTGTCACCTCCAAATTCTTCCATTGAAATTTAATGCCCAGTGTGATGGTATCTGGACATGGGATATTTTGGAGGTGATTAGATCATGTAGGTGGAGCCTTCATGATGAAACTAGTGCCCTTATAAAAGAGCTCTCTTGCCCCTTCCACAATGTGAGAATACAGCAAGGCACCATCTATGAACCAGGAGCAGGTTCTCACCAGAAACCAAATCTGCTGGTGTCTTGATCTGGGACTTCCCAGCTTTCAGAACAATAAGAAATAAATTCCTATTGTATAGAAGCCACCTAGTTTATGATATTTTATGATAGCAACTCTAATGGACCAAGACAGCCACCGTCCACCTCTTTGCAGATGGTGCTTACCCTCTACCTTAGGACTTTCCAGACTCCAGAGATGTGCACATGCATCATTTCATTCCGATTCTTCCCAGAACCTTGTGAAATTGAATCACATGATCTCCATTTCTATCTCAGAAAGGGAGTCTTAAGATCAGAGAGAAGTAAAATATATCTGACCAATTCACAAATTTAAAAACCATCAGATTTTGTCAGAAAATTTTAGGTGTTCTGTGCCACACTCACTTGACTCATCTGTACTTTTGCAGTTGTGGTTGACAGAACCTGTGTAGAGAAGCAGTGTCCCTTCTCAAGCACCCTCTGTCTCTTCTTTCAGCTTTTGTACCCAGAGATTTGGTCAAAGCTCTGAGCTTTTCAGTTACACCCTGGGAAAACCTCTCCTGAAAGACATGAAGTAATAGGTAAATGCCTTAGTTTCTCATCCTTCAAAGAAGAATTCTGAGGCACATTACATGGTTCATCAAAACATGCTGGAAAAGACTCAGCTGCTCCCAACGGTAACTGGTTTAAGAACTTTAATGTTTTCTTTTCTATTTTTTAGTTTCAAGTGTACAACATAATGGTTCAATATTTGTATATTTTGTGAAATGATCACCACAATGTCTGGTTAACATCCATCACCACACGTAATTACAATTTTGTTTGTATTGTGTGAGTACTTTTAAGATTTAGTCTTTAGCAACTTTCATATATACAATATAGTACTATTAACTATAGTCACCATGCTGTACATTACATCCCCATGACATTTATTTTATAACTGGAAATTTTTATCTTTTCACCACCTTCACCCATTTTGCTTACCCTCACCTCGTGCTTCTGGCAACTATAGAACTAATCTGTTCTCTGTATCTGAGTTCATTTTTGTCTTGATTTTTTTTTCTTAAGATTCCACATATAAGTGAGATCCTATGACATTTGTCTTTGTAACTTATTTAATTTTGTATAAACTTCTCAAGGTCCATCCATGTTGTTGCAAGTGGCAAGATTTCCTTTTTTATTATGACTGAATAATATTGCATCAGATCTATACACCATATATTTATCCATGATGGGCACTTAGGTTGCTTCCATATCTTGGCTATTATAAATAATGCTGTAGTGAACATAGAGGAACATATATCTTTTTGAGTTAGTGTTTTCATTTCCTTCAGATAAATACCGAGAAGAGGAATTGCTGGATCATATGGTAGTTCTATTTTTATTTATTTATTTTTTTTGCTAAGGAAGATTTTCCCTGAGCTAACATCTGTGCCAGTCTTCCTCTATTTGTATGTGGGTCACTGCCACAGCATGGTCACTGATGAGTGGTGTAAGTTTGTACCTGGGAACTGAACCCAGGCTGCCAAAGTGGAGCACACCAAAATTTACCACTGGGCTGTGGGGATGGCCCTATTTTTTATTGATCTATTTATTTATTTTTTAGGAAGATTAGGCCTGATCTAACATCTACTGCCAATCCTCCTCTTTTTCCTGAGGAATATTGGCCCTGAGCTAATATCCATGCCTATCTTCTGTTTTATATGTGGATTGCTGCCGTAGCATGGCTTGATAAGCAGTGCATAGGTCCACACCCAGGATGTGAACCAGTGAACCCCAGGCTGCCGAATCAGAGCACATGAACTTAACCACTATGCCACTGGGCTGGCCTCTTTAATTGTGGGGGGAACTTTAATACTGTTTTCCATAGGGACTGTACCAATTTACCTTTCCACCAACACTGCACAAGAGTTCTCTTTTCTCCACAATCTCACTAACATTTATTTCTTGTCTTTTTGATAATAACTATTCTGAGAGATGTGAAGTGATAGCTTATTGTGGTTTTGATTTGCATTTCCCTGATGATTAGTGATGTTGAGCATCTTTTCATGTTTCTGTGGCTACCTGGATGTCTTCTTTGGAAAATTGTCTATTCAGTTTCTCTACCCATTTTTTAATTGAATTGTTTGACTTTTTTTACTATTGAGTTGTATGAGTTCTTTATATATTTTGGATATTGACCCATTATCAGATATATGATTTGCAAATATTTTCCTCCATTCCATAGGTTGCCTTTTCATTTTGCCAATGGTTTCTTTTGCTGTGCAGAAGCATTTTTGTTTGACGTAGTCTTATTTGCTTATTTTTTGCTTTTTGTTGCCTTTGTTTCTGGTGTCAAATCCGAAAATTCATTTCCAAGACCAATGTCAAAGAGCTTACAACCTATGTTTTCTTCTAGGATTTTTATGGTTTCAGGTCTTACATTCAAGTTGTTAATCCATTTTGAGTTATTTGTTGTGTATGGTGCAAGATAGGGGCCTAGTTCCATTCTTGTGCATGTGACTGTCTAGTTTTCCCAGCATCATTTATTGAAGAGACTATCCTTCCCCCATGGTGTGTTCTTGGCTCCTCTGTCATAAATTAATTGACCATATATGTGTGGGATTATTACTGGGCTCTCTATTCTGTTCCATTGATCTATGTGTCTGTTTTTACGGCGATATCATACTGTTTTGATTATGATAGCTTTGTAATAAAGTTTGAAATCAGGAAGTATGATGCCTACAGCTGTTTTTTCTTTCAATATTGCTTTAGCTATTTGGGGTCTTTTGTAGTTCCATGCCAATTTTAGGACTGTTTGTTCTGTTTTTGTGAAAAATGTCATTGGAATTTTGATAGGGATTGTATTGACTCTGTAGATTGCTTTGGGTAGTATGGACATTTTAACAATATTAATTCTTCCAATCCATGAGAACAGAATATCTTTCCACTTACTTGTGTCCTCAATTTCTTTCATCAATGTCTTATAGTTTTCGGTGTACAGGTCTTTCAATTCCTTGGTTAAATTTATTCCTAGGTATTTTACCCTGTTTGATGCAGTTGTGAATGGGGTTGTTGTCTTAATTTTTCTTTCTGATAGTTTATTATTAGTGTATGGAAATGCAACAGATGTCTGTATATTGACTTTGTATCCTGCAGTTTTACTGAATTCATTTATTAGTTCTAACAGTTTTTGGGTGGAGTCTTTAGGGTTTTTTATACATAATATCATGTCATCTGAAAAGAGTGAAAGTTTTACTTTTTTTCTCCAATTTAGATGCTGTTCATTTCTTTTTCTTGCCTAATTACTCTGGCAAGGAATTCCAATACCAATTTGAATAAGGTAGTGAGAGTGGGAATCCTTGTCTTGTTCCTGATCTTTGAGGAGAAGCTTTCCACTTTCCACAACTGACTATGAATGTAGCCTGGGCTTGTTGAGAGTTTTTATCATAATGAATTTTGAGTTTTTCCAAATACTTTTTCTGCATCTATTGAAATGATTATATTATTTTTATCCTTCATTTTGTTTATGGGGTGTATCACATTGATTGATTTGTGGATGCTGAATATATTTTCTTTTCTTCATTCCATGTTTCACTCTCCATGTTCCCTCATCTTCACCCTAGTTCTCTAGAACAAACCTTCAAATGACCCTATGCATTCAAGTCACTTTCTCAGGTTCTGCTTTTCTGCAAAACACAAACTAAAGCAGATGTAAATATGGGTAATTTTGCAGTCTGTCAAAATCAAGCTGCCTTCTTGAAATACTTATTGGCAATATTGTAAGAATACAAATTCTTACCTTGTGGGTTTACCTCCATCTGTTTTCAAATACCTATCTTTTCAGTTTCTGTGTGGCCTGAATTATTGCTTCACATACCTTCACGTACACACATATGTATCTTTTGCTAGCAGCTGAAAACTGAGATTTCTGATCATATTTTTCTCTCAAACTCTGCATATTAGGAAATATTCTCTGCGCCCAGTAAAAGAACTTTCATTGCCCTTTAAATTCATGTTATGTATATGTTTCTTTACTACGTCTACAAGTTTGAGAAAGCATCTCTTAATTATTAAGTCCATCTGGCTACTTATTAAAGTATTTATGCCTGTGTCTGAATTGACCATAAATAGAAAAATAGAAGAGAAGAAAAGCACATTTTTATCTTATAAAACTGCATTTGTTTTGAGAACTCATAAATTTTTTAAATGGTGCATTCATACTCCAAATAAATCAAGCTAACTTTATAATAATTATCTGTTTTGACTTTAGAAATTGACTGCATTATGAACACTTTCATTGAAAGGTGAATACAAGTGTACCCGGAGGCCTTTTCAATGGAGCTACAATTAGATGAAACTATATTATTCTTTAGCATGCTGTGTTTCCCATTAGTTGGTGATCAAAAGAAAAACTCCAAAGAAGATCAGTAGGACGCAAGATTGATTACAGACTGATTCAGCAGTGTAATCACTAGCTAGTGCAATCTCAGCATGAGTGGAGTCCCCAGAGAGCTAGTTGCTATCTGATAGCACTATAGAAGGGAGAAATCAAATGACTTCTAGAATGTAGATTTGTTTGGGTTGCATTAAACAGGAAAGGATTATATCTCACACTGTCATCCATCCTGGCATCCTAGAACAGTGCATCTAAAACGTCTCATTTCCACGGAAGGTATACATCAACTTTGCTGCATAGCCTGATTCAGCAACTCCTGGTAAGAAAGGGAAACTGCACAAGTGCTATGTGAAAACAGCTGCGATTAATTATAGTGTTCTTTTGGTGCTTCTTGCCAAGGACACAAGACTAACTTTTAATTATTATTCAATTTATGTTCCTTATGTTGATCATTCTCCCTTATCATTATAAATCCAAAACATAGCATTTCCTGTCTACAACAATTATTGCAATAACTATTGAAGGGCATTTGGAATAAAGGAAGAAACAGTGAAAAGGAAAATTAAATCATAAGGATCTAGTTCTCGTTCTGCTAAAATCTGGCTATGTAACTGTATATAAATGATTTAACTTATCTGTGTGTTAATAGACTCATCCAAAAATAGAATAATAATCATATTTGGAATTTCTGAAAGTAGGAGGTCTGGATTTTACAATCTTTTATTTTACTTGAAATTTTAGCTATGATTCTATGAATAATTATCCATAAGTTTCAAATAGAATGGAAACTTTTTTTTAATGCTGCTGAGCCAAAATAACTGTGGTGAATAATTCACATTTGTCTTCTAAATCCGTCTTATTCATCGGTTAAGTAAGTAAATAGTTTAGTATAAGGGACAGATTAACAAAAAACTTCTAGAAAATAATCATATAGAAAGCATATCATTGAAATATCAAGTCTGTGTTGGTCAATCAGGGAAGAGTGAGGTAGATATACCCAGCCCTTTCTTATGAAAAGATCCACAGTAAAATATAATTCATAGAAAAATCTTAGTATTTCTTGATTCTCCTTGGCATTATCCCAGATCAATGAGAGAACCAGAAAGGGGCTGTGAAGAGTACATTGATGATGCATCAAACGGTCCTTCTTGGACACAAAGGCAACAAATTGAACCTGGCAAATTGTCTAGCTGGGGAGATGGTTTCAGTTTAGCTAAGAAAGGCCCTTTGTAACAACTAACAAATGGCAATCAGTGTTATTCTAGAAAATCTTCCATTG
Source organism: Equus quagga (assembly GCF_021613505.1). Taxonomy (NCBI): domain Eukaryota; kingdom Metazoa; phylum Chordata; class Mammalia; order Perissodactyla; family Equidae; genus Equus; species Equus quagga. The sequence continues at coordinate 129,497,671 of NC_060269.1, forward strand.
AACTACTGTCTCTAAGGAGGAATTTAGAATTGTTTACATGGGTTTTTTATCTAGGCTCCCCGCTTATTCTAGTTCTGCTATACATCTTCAATGGCTTATATTGTAAATTCAAGTGTTTTATCTTTTCCCTGTTCTTCCTTTTTTAACGTTCATCAACATTCTCTTGACTACTTGGAATTAGAACTTTAGAGTAATTTTTGATGTCCCTGTCTTTTCTGAAATCATACTGAAATATAATGTATTTCTTTAGTTGTAATATTTGATTGCTTTTTCTCTAACTCTTTACCACTACATTTAACTCAAACCTCAGTAATAGCTTCCTAACTGCTGTTTCGTCTCTAAATTGTTATTCCTGCCAATTCATCTAGTATAGCACTGCCAAATTAATCTTGCTAAAATGTAGATTTCATTCCATTCTTCAAAATTCTTTGAAGAATCTCTACTGAATACAGGTTAAAACCACACTTCCCAGATTTGTATTAAAATGGATTTAAAAGCTGGTCTGGATGCCCTTTCCCATCCCTATATTCAAATCCTGTTTGTAATAAATGGTCACACGAGCTTGTCTTGCTTTTACTGCTTCTCAGAGAAATGGGCTAGGAGTTCACTAGACGTACCAGTGTCAAGCTAAACCCATATAAATGTGTACTCAGCATATCCTAGGATTTTCGGGTGCAGAGTCTTTGTATGCAAACTTGTTATTGGTTTAGTTATATTGAGCAGTACCCAAACTAAACAGTATAAACTAATGTATAGACCTGCATATATTTCACACTGTTTGTTCAAGAGCTACACTAAGATGGTAGAAATTTTACTTGCAGAATTTATCTGGTTGTTTATTTAAAATAAAAGACATTTTTTACTATATAGATTATATAACATTTAAAACACTAACACAAAATAGTTGCCATTAACCAGATTTTTGTTGCTATGTAGAGAGAATTTCACATATATTAGACATCAAAAGATGCAGCCTATTAGAACACTCACACACACACACATTCATGTCCTCTAGTGGAAACAGATAACTGAAAACCAGTAGACATTGAAATAATTGTTTTTTGCAATACAGATCAACAGAAGAAAATAATTAGTCCTTCAATGAATTAGTATGCTTAGGAAAAATGTGAAAATTAAACAAAATTTTAATTATGTTTTGCAAAAATATAAAAATGCCTACAATTAACAACTCTGAACTCTACGTTTTTCATAGGTTTCACACTGGAAAAGTACAATTTTTTCCTATTTAACATTTGATTAGGAGTATCTAGCCCTAGGCACAATGTTTCTCAAGATGTTGTCCAGGCTAAACCTCTAGAGATTCTGATATAATTTTTTTTTAAGATTCTGATATGTTTTTAAGAAAAAATTCCTCAGATGATTCAAATGAGAAATCAGTAGTGAAAGCCCCTTTCTATTTACAGTCAATTGTCTCTTTCTTTCTTTTTTCTTTTTAAGCCATATTGTTTTACTATCTTGAATGCCTTACCTATTTTACCCAGCATTCATTCTTTTTTCCAGTTTTACTGAGATATAATTGACATGTAACATTGTGTAAGTTTAAGACGTACAGCATGTCGATTTGATACACATATACTGCAAAATGATTACTACTTTAGCATTAGCTAACATCTCCATCATGTCATATAATTACCATTTCTTTTTTGTGGTGAGAACATTTAAGATCTACTCTCTTAGAAACGTTCAAGTTCGGGACCGGCCCGGTGGCACAGCAGTTAAGTGCGCACATTCCACTTCTCAGTGGTCTTGGGTTCGCTGGTTCGGATTCCAGGTGCGGACATGGCACCACGTGGCAAGCCATGCTGTGGTAGGCATCCCACATATAAAGCAGAGGAAGATGGGCACAGATGTTAGTCCAGGGCTAATCTTCCTCAGGAAAAAAAAAAAGAAACATTCAAGTTTATAGCACATTATTGTTAATTATAATCATAATCTTGTTCATTAGATCCCCAGAACTTCTTCTTCTTCTAAGTGGAGGCTTGTACCCTTTGACCAACATCTCCCCATTTTCCCCATCTCCCAGTCTCTGGCAACCACCATTCTACACTGTTTCGATGAGTCTGACTTCTTTAGATTCCACTTATAAGTGATGCTATGCAGTATCTGTCTTTTTTTGTCTGACATTTTATTTAGCATAATGCTCTCAAGATCTATCCATGTTGTCACAAATGGCAGGATTTCCTTTTTTCTCATGGTTTAATAATATTCCAGTGTGTGTGTGTGTGTGTGTGTCACATCTTTTTAATCCATTCATTAGTTAACAAAAACTTACATTGTTTCTATATCTTGGCTATTGCAAATGATGCAAAAAATATAGGAGTTCATATATCTCTTCAATATACTATCTTCATTTCCTGTGGATATATAACCAAAAGTAGGATTGCTAGATCATATGGTAGTTTTATTTTTAAATTTTTAATAAACCTCCATACAATTTTTCATAGTGTCTGCATCATTTTATCTTCTCACTAACAATGTCCAAGGATTGCCCTTTCTCTACACGCTCAACAACACTGGTTATCACTTGTGTTTTGATAACAGCCATTCTAATAGGTATGAAGTGATACCTTATTGTAGTTTTGATATGCATTTCCAGGATGATTAGTGATATCGAGCACCTTTTTATGTGTCGGTTTGGCAATTTGTATGTCTTCTGTGGAAAAATGTCTATTCAGTTCCTCTGCCCATTTTTTATCAAATTCTTACTGTTTTTGTTATTGAGTTTTGAGTTTTTTTAGTATATCAAATTATTACTGTTTTCGTTATTGAGTTTTGAATTTTTTTTAGTATATTTTAGATATTAACCCCATATCAGATACATGGTTTGCAAATATTTTCTCCCATTCTGTGGGTTGCCTTTTCATTTTGTTGATTGTTTCTTTTGTTGTAAAGAAGCTTTAGAGTTTGATGTAGTCCTTCTTATTGGTCTTTGCTTTTATGGCTATGCTTGTGGTGTCATATCCAAAAAATTGTTGCCAAGACCAATGTCAAGGAGTTTTTTCCTTCTTTTTGCTTCTAGGAGTTTTATGGCTTCAGTTCTTATGTTTAACTCTTTAATCCACTTCCAGTTAATTTTTCTGAGTGTTGTAAGATGGAGATCCAACTTCATGTTTCTGCATGTTGCTATCCAGTTTTCTCAACACCATTTATTGAAGAGACTACGCTTTCCCAATTGAGCATCCTTGGCTCCTTTGTCAAATATTATTTGACCATATAATATGAGGGTTTATTTCTGGGCTCTCCATTCTGTTGCATCAGTCTATGTGTTTGTTTTTATGCCAGTACCATACTATTTTGATTACTATATCTTTGTAGTATAGCTTGAAGTGTGATGCTTCAGACTTTTGTCTTCTTTCTCAGGATTGCTTTGACTATTCAGGGTATTTTGTGGTTCCATAAAACTTTTAGAATTGTTTTTTCTCTTTCTGTAAAAAATGCCATTAGAATTTTGGTAGGGATTGCACTGCATCTATAAATGGCTTTGGGTAGTGTTGGCATTTTAACAATATTAACTCTTCCATTCCATGAACACAGGATATCTTTCAATTTGTTTGTATCTTATTCAATTTCTTTCATGAAAATCTTGTAGATTTTCGTATACAGATATTTCACCTCCTTGGTTAAATTCATTCCTAAGTATTTTATTGTTTTTGATGCTGTTGTAAATGGGATTATTTTATTTCTTTCTTTTTCAGATATTTTATTTTTAGCGTGTAGGAACACAACTGACTTCTCAGTGTCGATTTTGTATTCTGCCACTTTATTGACTTTGCTGATTAGTTTTAGCAGTTTTTTCGTGGAGTCTTTAGGATTTTCTACATATAATATATCACCTGCAAACAAAGACAATTTTAGCTTTTCTTTTCCCATTTGGATGCCTCTTACATTTTATTTTTTTGTCTTATTTGATTATTCTGGCTAGGACTTCTAATATTATGTTGAACAAGAGTGGTGAGAATGGTCACACTTGTCTTGTTTCTGATCTTAGAGGAAAAGCTTGCAGCCTTTCACTGTTGAGTTTGATGTTAGCTGTAGGTTTGTCATATATCGTCTTTTTTATGTTGTGATATGTTCCTTCTATACTGAATTTGTTGACAATTTTTATCATGAAAGGAAGCATTTTTTCTGCATCTTTTGAGATCAAATGATTTCTGTCCTTCAGATTGCTAGTGTGGTGTTTCACATTTATTGATTTGGGTATGTTGAACTATCCTTGCATCTCAGTGAGAAAACCCACTTGATCATAGCGTGTGATCTTTTAGTGTGCTGTTAAGTTTCATTAGATAATATTATGTTAGAAATTTTGCATCTATATTTATCAGGGATATATCTGTAGTTTTCTTATCTTGTAGTATCTTTACGTGACTTTGATATCAGATAATGCTGGCTTCATAAAATGAGTTTGGGAGTATTTCTTTGTCTTCAATTTTTTAGAAGAGTTTGAGAAGAATTGGCATTAATTCTTCTTTAAATGTTTGGTAGAATTCACTAGTGAAACCATCTGGTCCTGGGCTTTACTTTGTTGGGAGCTTCTTGATTACAAATTGAATCTTTTTACTCATTATTGGTCTCTTCATATTTTCTATTTTTTCATGATTCAGCATAAGTTATATGTTTCTAGTAATCTATCTATTTTTTCTAGGTTATCCAATTTGTTTACATTAATTGTTTGTAGTCACTTCTTATGATCCCATATATTTTTATGATATTAGTTTTAATGTCTTCTTTTTGATTTCTGATTTTGGCTTTTTTCTTATTCTGGCTAAATGCTTGTCAATTTTATCTTTTCAGAATATGAACCATTTTATTGATCTTTTCTATTATTTTTCTGGTCTCTATTTCATTCCTTTCTGCTCTGATATTTGCTATTTCCTTCCTTCTGCTGGCTTTGGGCTTATTTTATTCTTTTTCTAATTCCTTGAAGTGTAAAGTTAAGCTGTTTGAAGTCTTTCTCTGTTTTTAATAGTGATTGATCACTATACGCTTCCCGCTTAGAACTACTTTTGCAGTTGCAGTTTTACCATAGCTTGGTATGTTGTTTTTCCATTTTCATTTGTTTCAAGATATTTTTTGATTTCTCTTTTGAATTTTTTCTTTGACTCATTTGACCCAGGAGTATGCTGTTTAATTAGTACATATTTATAAATTTTCTAGCTTTCCTCCAGTTATTGAATTTTAGTTTCAGACCATTGTGGTCAGAAAAGGTATTTGGTATGATTTCAATCTTTAAATTTTCTAAGACTCGTTTTGTGGCCTATCATATAATCTATTCTGGAGAATGTTCTGTGTGCACTTGAGAGGAATGTGTATCCTGCCTCTGTTGGATATAATTTTCTATATTTGTCTTTTAGGTCCACTCGGTCTAAAGAGTGGTTCAAGTCCAATGTTCTATTGTTCATCTTTCATCTGGGTGCTCTATTCATTGCTGAAAGTGTGGTTTTGAAGTCCCCTACTATTATTGTATTGTTGTCTTTTTCTTTCTTTAGATTTGTTAGTATTTGTTTAATATATTTAGATGGTCCAATGTTGGATGTGTATATATTTATGACTGTTATATCTACTTGATGTATTGATCACTTTATCATCATTAGTGACCTTCATTGTCTCTTATTACTGTTTTTGGCTCAAAGTCTACTTAGTCTGATATAAGTATAGCTTCCTCTGCTCCTTTTTGATTTCCACTTGCATGGGATATCTTTTTCCACCCCTTCACTTTAAGCCTATGTGTTTCATTAAAGCTGAAGTGAGGTACTTGTAGGCAGCATATAGTTGGGTCTTGTTTTGTTAATCCTTCTGGCCACTTTATGCCTTTTGATTGTAGAATTGAATCCATTTACGTTTAGAGTAGTTGTTGATAGGTAAGGACTTACTAATGCCATTTTTTAACTGCTTCCTGGCTATTTTGTAGTTCCCTTGTTCCTATTTGACCCTGTTGCTGCCTTCCTTTGTGAATTTGTGGTTTTCTGTAGTGGTATGGTCTACTGCTCTCTTCTTTATCTTTTGTGAATCTACTAGAGATTTTTTCTTGTGATCACTATGAGATTTACATAAAACTTTGTTGACATTCATTTAAAGTACAGTGCACCTTGGACTTAGTGGGCACTCAATCTATTTTCTATTTTATTTACCAATTAGCTTTTATTATTTCTTATAAAGTCAATAAGTCACTTCAAAAATAATCTTTAAATGAATCATCTTTATCCAATTAGAGTATAATAGTCATAACATTATATAAGCTAAAATCTTAAATAGCAGAAATGACTCTAAGAAAATGCATTAATGTATCTATCAAACCTTACTTCAATGAGGATTGTGTTTATTTGCATGCTATAGAACACCTGATAGAATGCCTTAACCAAATAGTCATTTATTTGTCTTATGTTTTGTAATAAAAATCTCCAGAGAAAAGCATTTTAGGACCGAAGGGGCAGAAACGCAATGATGTCAAAGAACCAAATATTTTCTAATTATCACCTGAACCTCCTAATGTCTTAAGCACATTCTATCTTTTTTATTTCACTCAATGAATCTGTTTTCCATCCCAAGTAAAAATGACATACCATGGAAAAAAGATATGGCCTATAATAAGGAAAACACGACTTATCTTCTGCTGTAACTCATTTAATGGATCATCCCTGGCTACAAAGGGATGGAGCTGATAATTGGGTCCAATTCTAATTCGTGAAGCAGAGCCTTCTGAAGAAAGGAGGTATAATTTTTGGAGAAGCAAATAGTAAAATCTTCCACAAATGTATAATCAGTACCACATATTTACCAGGCATGCCTTTGTTTTCTTGGAAACCATTATACTAATTAGTATTCACCCTAAGTAGTAGGTTTTAATTTCATATTTTTTATTCTTTTAGAAAACTGACAGATGAAGTAGCATAAGTAACTTGCATATGGCTATTTAGATGGTAAGTGGCAAAATTTGGATTGAAGTCTAGTCTTCTGAATCGAAAACCTTGGTTATTATACAAATATATGCATCTATTTTGTTTTGTCAGCTTTTATGAGAAAAATGAAAGTTAAAGAGAAATAAAAAAGCAAGTTGAATTGTAAAGAAATTCTTTGGCTTTGGTTAACAGAATTTTTCAGAACAGGACGAACTTTGCAAACAACCTTGACATTAATTTGATACAAATGCAAGACCTCAAATGCTGCCTCTGTAGAATAGCATCCCAAAGGCAATATAAAAACTTCATCCATTAGGTTCAACTCCAGAGTTCTGCAAAAATTTTGCCTCTAAAGTGGATTCCAATAAACAAGAGTGATTTAGTCAGCAAGGACAATGTAACACTGATGCTACCACCATCCTTCAAAACTATGCACAATTGCACATTATTATTTTCCTGTACCCAGCTTTCAACATAAGACTTAAGAGCCTGTATGTCAGCATAATGTAAGTACTGCATCACTAGTCTAGCTACAAATTTTCTTCATAGGGAAGTAAATGGTGTTTATCTTTCCTGTTATTTCTGACCCTTCCATGCTTGACCTCTGTGTTGCATTCTCTTCTAAAGAAAATTCAGACCTTGAAAGGCGTTAGAGGTGCATTTGATAACAGTGGACTGTGCCTTTTCCCCCTTGATCATAATTTCAAATAAATGAACATAGCATTTTATTTCATGACTATACATAGGGATATTTCTTAAATTTTGTGGTTTACATAAATTAAATTTGTAAGTAATTATTTTGATTTCTTCAGTTCTTCACAGCAATATAAGCAGAGTTTTATTCCATATTACAAGATTGTTACTTGGCTCATTTAAAATTTCACTTCATACTTAAATTCTCTTTAGAAAATATCTTTTTGTTATTTTATCAATCGTCTTAATATATAGTTTCTGCCTTTATTCACTGTAGTTTTACTGGTTTAATATGGATATTTTTCACTGTATGAGTCTTTGCCTGTTGAATTTATGTAATGATTTAGTAGAAAGAATGCAAACTTGGAGCTAGGAAACCTGAGTTAATATCCCCGTGCCATTTAGTTTTTGGGTATCCTTAGGAAAAATAACAAACGTTTAGTCTTTTAGTTTTCTCCTCTGAAATAGGAGGATAATAATGCCAGTCCTACTTGCTATATAATGGATGTTTCAAAAACCAAATGTGTGAAAAATTTGTATACACTGTAAAATGCTCTTACACATACACAGCATTATTTTCGTATTTACATCTTCATCTTATCTAATACAATATTTGCCCTACAATCCAAGATCACTGCTGAAGATTATACCCCTCTCGACAGAGGAAATTTTAGGATTTTTTCCAGAAATATTTTAGATATAACCGATGACAATAGGTTTTGTTGACTGGTATCTCAATTTAGGCCGCTTAGCATTTTAGAAAATTAGTTTCGCTTTTATTGCCCTTAATGGAAATTTTGTTCAAATAAAATGTATTGAAATCTTATTAAATATAGTTATTGAGATTAAAACATAATCATTCTCCGTGAGGAGCGTCTTGGAGGAGATAGAATAATCACAACAGTGAGACAATTGCTGTAATGAAGGGATAGAGAAAACACTGTAGGAATACAGATGAGAGATGATTGATGGTTAAGTTAATGCCAAGATAGTGTGAAATTAAAAATAAGGAAGCAACCATAATCAGAGTTGACTAAGTAGAAACTTTCTCTCATAATGGCAAATGAGCTTATTTTGGAAGTTTTCTTAAGCAAATGCCAGAATTTTGTCACTTGAGCGGTTATTGGAAGTGATTACATTAGTCATCCCTTAGAATTGTTTAGAACATTGTGCCAAAAGTTGAGGCATCACAAAATAAGTTGCTATAGTAAATTTGGAGCAGAGTCAAAGTAGAACCATAAAGATGATTACAATTTTAAAGATAAGCACAAAGGTAAAGTATCAAAAGTTTAAATATGATCATATTGAAATATTTTTTCTCTGTAGCTGGAATGGGTCCCTTTAATTAGTAGAAAACATCAAAAATGGTTTGAAGCCCGATACATATGTCATTTTTCCACATTGGTTACTTTTGTAGCTCTATTTAAATAGTCTCTTCCTTATTTAAATTGTTGACATCCCTGTTTCCTTCACACAAAAGAGACTGAGAACAATTGTTCTTTTTGTATCTACTTTGCAGAATGGACATGACAGATCAATGACAACACTTAAATGAGCCTTTGACGGGTCAAGCAAAAAGGTTGGGAATTTTGAAACTGCAATGTTAGCACACCAGTAGCACTCCACAAATTATTATTACAACCCCACAAAACAAATAAAAAAATTGAACCATGTAGCAGTCTGTAAGATATGCAGACTTTGATTCTTTTCTCTGGAATATAAATCGTATTAGTCATTTGGTGATATAATCTTCTTAGAATGGAAGATATATTATGGTCCTATATTGTTTAATAGACCTAACAGAATCATCTCCCCTCTAGCATGAAGTACAGCTCCTAAGCAAGGAAGACAAAGAATAGAGATTTGGAATTTGCCTAATTTTCCTTAGTTCTTCATTACTTTATTATTCTATATTTCCTATATTTCTGAAACACCTGATGATGTATTGCTTCCACGTTGGTCCTCTCTACTTGAAATGTCTTCCCAAATTGGTCTCCTGATCAAAATCCTGTTTCTCATCTAAATACTTACGAGAATGTTATCACCAGCCTTCATCCTTCTCTGATATTCGCAGAGGAAATTAACCAATCCTTCTGGGCTACATCTAAACTTTGCTTAAGCTTAACAATAAGAATGGCTAATTATGTTTAGAGATTCTCAACACTTCAATATTGCCCCACTATCATCCGTGTCAACATTAATCTTGTTACCCATCCTGGGTGCAGTAGGTACAATTTGAGCTATGCCTTCATTCTTCACTTATTCTTTGCATAGTTTACCGCTTGACCAACCTTGGTACTTAACCCTTATCCAGAAGTCTGAGGTAAACTCAGCTATGAGTTTTATACATACAATTTCCCAAGAAACTGAGAATCTTGTATCATCTTCTCTGAATATTTCTTTTAATCATTAAGCCTCTCATATTTTCTATCATTGGCTTCACTTATCCATTCTCTTTAGCTATAAAAATGTTATGCCACTCAATTCAAAACTATTGCATTCATTTTGCTTACCTCGCAAACTACTATTCTCCTCTTTACTAGTCATCCATCAGAAAACACCTAAAAGATTAGTAGGTTAACCATTTCAATTTCTTCATGGCTCATTGTATCAATCAAGATAGTGGAATCCTGGTCCACAAAGTCACTCAGAGCCCCTTCTTAGATCATGTGGCTCTCCTTGTCAATGCAGTAGGAGAATACATAGAGTGGCTTTCTGCAGTAATTAAATATATCAGTCAAAATGTAATATTTCATTTTCCCTCACATTTCTTTAGTCAGCATTATTCACTTGATCTCATTCATTTATAAGTCACAGGAAAGGGGAGACTTTTGTTTGCCTGGAGGAAGAGAAGAACTGTATATCAATGAGCAACAGTAGCATATACTCTTTCTCCTTTTGTTTGTAGACTTTTATATCTGTCTCACTACTATGTTTATTATTATTTCACTTCATAATTATTTGTTATTATTTCAATCTTCATCGCTGTTACTTTCTATTCAGTATTTGACAAGTTTTATTATCTATTCCTTAAATGTTTTTTTCTCTATGGTATTGGGTTTTTCTATCTAGGTATTTCTTCTGTGCTCCTTTTCAACTTCTTCACTGGTACGTTCTCTTATACCCACTTTTTAATATGCGTCATTCTCAAGTTTCTGTTCTTACTCCTCATTCCTTATTTCCTATGAAATTCCATCTATTTACATGATTTCACTATTTTTGTAAATCTTGGTCACTCTGATTTTTACACATCCATTTCTATTCTCTTGACTCCTCATCCCACTTTTCTTGCATTAAATAATTTTTAATGTATATGCGCACCAAGAACTCTTACTTAATATACCCAAACTCAACTCAATGAATTAGCCCAAACTTGTATCCCTTTCAAAGTTTTCTTTGCTTTTATTAACATCTTAATGATGATACATTATAGCATCTATATAATTAATATATATAATTATAATATAATAATATATTATAATATATAATAATATATATAATATAATAATAACATATAATAATAATAATAATATCTAGATGCATCTATATAATTCTTTTATGGTTTCCCCTCTAGAACTAAGTCAAACATTCACTTAACAGGCAGTTGTCTATCTCCTACAATGAAGCATAAATCTATGCCACATATGTCAAGTATGGAAATGCATAATATATTATTTTTTGTCCTCAAGTAGTCTATAATCTACTTGGAAAGTTAGGTAGATTAAACAATTATAACACTGAAAAATGCAATGTATTATGAAATGTTTTACAGATATTAACCACAGTTTATGGTAAGGACTCAGAGATGAAGAAGTCTATTGATTCTAGTCCCTAAACTATTTTAGAAGGGGGTATACTTTTGTATTAGTTTGCTGGGGCTGCCATGACAAAACCATATCATAGACTAGTTAGCTCAAACAACAGAAACGTAGTTTTTCCCAGTTCTGGAGGCTGGAAGTCCAAGAGCAAGGTGTTGGCAGATTTGGTTTCTTATGAGGCCTCTCTCCTTGCCTTACAGATAACTACCTTATCCTGTGTCCTCATTTGGTCTTTCCTCTGTCCCACATGCCCCTGGTGTCTTTTTACATGTCCATATTTCCTCTTCTTATAAGGACATCAGTCAGATTGGATTAGGGCATGCCCTAATGGCCTCATTTTTAACTTAATCACCTCTTTAAAGGCCCTATCTGGGGCCAGCCCCATGGCCGAGTGGTTAAGTTCACATGCTCTGCTGCCATGGCCCAGGGTTTCGCTGGTTTGGATCCTGGGTGCGGACATGGCACCACTCGTCAGACCACTTGAGGCAGCATCCCACATGCCACAACTAGAAGGACATGCAACTAAGATATACAACTATGTATGAGGGGGGATTTGGGGAAATAAAGCAGAAAAAAAATAGAAGAAGATTGGCAATAGTTGTTAGCTCAGGTGCCAATCTTTGAAACAAACAAACAAACAAAAGGCCCTATCTTCAAATACAGGCATATTCTGAGGTACTGGGGCCTAGGGCTTCAACATATTAATTTTGGAAGGATGTAATTCAGCCCATAGTAACTTTTTTCTAGGTTATTTTAAATTTTAAAACTATTAAGTGATATTTATATACTCCCACTTCCAGAGTAGTTTGCCCACAGTAGTCGTAATAAGTAATTGATTAAAACAATGAGTGCTTATATACTAGGGATTTAAAAAGAAATCATATGGCTCTCTACATTGATAATATTAACTTCACATAGCTTTTAGTTTGCTCAGTTATTTTACAAGAGAAACCTCATTTGCTTTGCTACAAGTATTGGCCAACAATTGTGCATCCCTTCAATATGCACATACACAGCACAAATGATCAAATCTGAATTTATCTTCTTGATTTCCTGGCAGATTCTGGATGAATTCCATTAATATCTGAAAATCTTTTTATAGATCATTGACATCCACAAGAGGCTTTTTAGACTAAAATCCTGGAATGGTAGAGATTTTATTTTTCCAAACACATAGTTTTGAATTTTAAAACTTATGTAGAGGCTCATTGTAGTTTTTAGTTATTTCTGATTTTTTTTTTTTGAGGAAGATTGGCCCTAATAGATCTTCCTCTATTTTATATGTGGGGTGCCTGCCACATCATGGCTTGATAAGTAGTGTTAGGTCTGCACCTGGTATCCAAACCAGCGAAACCTGGACCACCAAAGCAGAGCACATAAACTTAACTGCTACGCCACCAGCCCAGCCCCTATTTCTGTAACTTTTTATGTTGATATATTAAATAACTAATACGTGAAAGTGTTTACATTTTATAATTTCAGAGTCAGGATTTACGAGTACTATTGAACTTTTAGAGTTATGTGCAAATATTTTCTTTTTTAACCAGATTTGTTACTTTTATTAAGTAAGCTAAAATATAAATACTACTTGTGGGTAAATTTTAATTATAAATGATGTTAAGTTATAGAGCTACATTGAAGATTTCTCTGTCATCAAATTAGATCAGCAGGAAATATGTTTCAAATGGCCCCAAGTGCACACCCATGGAGTTTGCATTTAGTAAATAGTTAATATGCAGAAAACACTCTGCCAAGTTCTTTACAGATATTACACATTTAATCCTCCAGCAACAATGAGAAATAGATGGCATTATTGTTATTACTCATTATTATTCATTATATTTTTACACATGGCAACTGAGGTTCTTACAGGTCGACAGTTTTGCCTAAAGTTACATAACTTGCAAGCTGAAAAACCAAGATTCAATTCTAGAGTTCATTTTCTTAAGCACTAAACACTCTGTTGCTACAAATACACATCTGTTCTCACCAAGCATATTACTTGCTTCACAAGACAAGCTGTGGGAAACAACTTAACCAAAAAATAAATAATAAAACTTTATCACGTGGCATTATTTTGGACTGTTAAAACTTCAACTAAGAATCTATAAACTCCTAACCAGTCTTTTTGGCAAAACGATCAAATGTATGGATTATAAAAAGCAATCCTGATTAGAATTCATAATAATCCAGTGTATGTATGGCTTAAAGTGATTTTCCTGTTTGCTGTATTCTCTTCCTCAGAGCAATAATCACAATGTTTTCCTGGCCTATGCAAAAAAGAGGAAAGACCCTCTTCTGCCCATACAAAACCCTCCTGTACATGTGACCTCAAAGTCTCAATTCTCAGAGGGAGAGGATGGAATCTCTGTGATTATTAAAACAGTATTTCTCTGGATTTGCCATGTTCTACTACTATAGGCTGAATATTTCTTTTTCTTTCTTTCTTTTTTTTTTTTTTTTGAGGAAGATTAGCCCTGAGCTAATATCTGCCACCAATCCTCTGCTTTTTGCTGAAGAAGATTGGTCCTGAGCTAACATCTTCTTCTATTTTATATATGAGACTCCTGCCATAGCATGGCTTGATAAGCGGTGCCATGGCCACACCTGGGATCCGAACCGGGGAACCCCAGGCCGTGGAAATGGAACATGCGCACTTAACTGCCGTGCCACTGGGCTGGCCCCTAGGCTGAATATTTCTGTCTCCTCCAAATTTATCTGTTGAAACCTAATCCCCAATGTGATGGTATTAGAAGATGGGGCCTTTGGGAGTGATTAGGAAGAGAGGGAAGAGTCCTCATAAATGGGATCAGTATCCCTATAAAAGAGACCCTAGAGAACCCCTTCTGCCATGTGAGGACACAGGAAAAAGATGGTCATCTATGAACCAGGAAGTGGGTCTTCACTGGACACTGAATCCACCGGCACCAAGATCTTGGATTCTCCAGCCTCCAGAAGTATGAGAAATAAATTTCTGTTGTTTATAAGCCATTCTGTTTACAGTATTTTGTTATAGCAGCCTGAACAGACCAAGGCATCTATTGATGTGGTCCTTCCATGCGCTTATCTTTCAACATTCCCCAAAAAATTATTTCTCAGATTATCTAGAAGAAGTTGCATGTGTGTATATATTTCCCAAAATAGTGTTTTCAGCTCCAATACGCCATTCACGTTTTCTTTCTTTAGCGACTTAAGCTCCTTGCCTTATTGTCATCCCATGCCTGTAAGCACTGTGCAGGTCCACAAACTCACTACAGCTGTGTGCTCCCGCTCCCACACTGGCTAACGTGACACACTCACGGCAGTGGCTCTGGTACCATCTCCTGCTGATGCTGATGCTGCACTGTGCAGAAACTGCGCCCTCTGGAGTGTCCACACTGCAGATGTAACCCAGGTTGTGGATTTAGTTAATGTTCTGTGTTCCCTGATGAAAAAAGAGACGATCACCTACACATAGCTTCTAGGGTGCCTCACCCTCTTACACCTCAGCCCAAATAGCGCTGCTTTGTACCTCTCATGTATCACAGAAATCTTGTGATTTTACTTTTTGCAGGGAGATCTCTTCTCCTTACAGAGAAGGACAAATCTATCATATCTAGGTGAGAGGTCAGCCATATTCAAAATTGTCTCTCCCCCTTCACCCTGTGATATCGCTTTCAGAGCAGACGTGGGTGCCTTGTTGTCCATCCTTCCCGGAATGAGTTCATTCTTAGGGAATTCCCCATACCTTATGCACATTGCATCCTCTGCAACTCATTCCACCAATCCTACACACATGATGTGAGGTGACTAAATTCTAGGTAAACACAGCATAGAGTGAAAATTGGAATCCTCATAATTATCCTCTTGGCCCATCAGAAGACCCATGTGTTTTATTAAAGCATTCATGATAAAGCTGCTTAGATTGTTCTTTCCCTTTCTGATTAGACCGAAATCCCAGATGAGTGTTCCCTGTTGGCCCATATGTCATGCTGACTTTGCTTTGTTCATAATTTGTGTTATGCATCCAAATTTTAGATTTGAAACAATATTTTAAAATTTTAATGAAGTGAAAGTATATTTTATGCTTCTTTTTTG
This sequence comes from Equus quagga, assembly GCF_021613505.1. Lineage (NCBI taxonomy): Eukaryota > Metazoa > Chordata > Mammalia > Perissodactyla > Equidae > Equus > Equus quagga. The sequence continues at coordinate 129,513,176 of NC_060269.1, forward strand.
TTTGTTTCTGATAGCAGCCACCACTCTAGAGATTACATAGAATATGTTCTGTAAATGTTTGATTGTTTAAATAATCAAATTTTAGAAAATCCATGGTTGTCTTATCAACATTTTATAAGGTTTTTCTAAATGATAGCAAAATATGGTACCAAATTATTATTTAACTGAGCAATAAAGCTAACGTTTACAATGTTGTGTTATATCGCACCTCATACTTTATTAAAAACAACATTTTGTGCACTCTTTCAGCAAAAATCAAAATTTCAAGAAGTCCAAAAACAGAGAATAAATAGAATTTCCTCCCAGGCTAGTGTAATTGTTAAGTAGATGGTGATTTATATTTAAAACCGTAATTCAAACAAATTTAGCATGACAGTCCATAAAATCTCTCAAAATTAAAATTGTGCAGTTTTACCTCACGAGGTAAACTGGCTGGTGTTTTGGAGAAAGGCTTTAAATCTGTCGTTTTCTATCCCTCTTCTCTTATTTCACATCTTCTTTCCTTCTTGCTTGCTATGCCTCCATTCATCACAGACACCACAGCTATAACAGCAGCACTATCCTTCACTCTTAAATCACTGGCTGTCTCTGCCACTGTCATGGCCAGTCTTTGAAACAGGAAAAAGAAAACCCAGAACAGCAGTTGCAATAGCACAAACGTCATAAATGTTCCCCAGGACTCCCATCACACAATCCGTTTGAGCCAAGTCTAGGTACCGATCTCCTGACACCACTGACTAGCAAATCATATAGGAGCTGTCATTGTGGAGTAGATGGCAGTCACCTGGAACATCTTCCAGTTCAAGAGGGTGAGAGATTTAGAGCTCATGGCTTCCCGAATGTGAGTAAATCGGTAACCTCCTTTTTAAAACATATCATCCAAACCAGATCATTTTGGTGAAATTGGGTAGAAAAGGCTTTAATTGTGTCAAAATTTAAGAGTTTGTATATGACACGTGGCAATGGTTTTTGCAGAAAGAAAAATATTCTTTCCTGGTCACTATCCCATCACTTATCATATGTGTCACTGGTGTCTGGAAGAATTAAGCAAAAGAAGACAGATGATAGAGCTCATCTCTCACCCAAAATCTAAGCACTAATTTACTCAGGACTACTTTCATTTATTCATCAAATATTGATTGTATGATACCCCTAAACATAAAAGCACTTAATTAGTATTTGGTGAATGAATGAAAAAATCCACAGACATGTAAGTGCAAGATACAAAAAATGACATAAATTTTTAAAATTTCTGGGGCTTTCTGGAAGCTTAAATATTATTAGAGGAAATAAGACATATTCATAAACAGCTTTAGGATAAGGTAGAAGGCTACAACATCCAAAGTGTCTAGAAATAATCAAATGACCAAATTCTATATATATTATATAATATATACACATGTATATATATATATATATATATATATGTGTATACACACACATATATACATATACACACATATATATAGGAGGGCATTGACAATTTAAATATGTTTGCTCTAAATTATATGCTGTCAGAATATGAGGATGATTCTATGATTGGGCATCTTAGTAAATATTATCTAGATGGTGGGAGGAATGAAGCAAGTCTAAAGCTATAATTGGTAAAGAAGTAGCAAGTCATTCATATTAGCCAGATTAGAGGGATATTTTATCATTTTCATGGTTTGGTAAGTGTCTCTTTTTTGTTAAGTTCATAAAATATTAAACTATGGACATGACCTTCTGTTGATCCATTATGATCATAGAGAGAACCCACCTGATGGTGTTCTGTGAAATCGCTTATGTTCCACAGGAGAAACACTGGCCTTGCTGAGAGAGACTAGGCAACCCCTAGAAACATCTAACTGACAATGCTAAGACAGTTCTTGGCCATCAGAGACTGCTTTCCTCTTTTTCAAAATGCATCAGTGTCCTGACAATCTAGAAAGGTATTCATAGAAATCAAAAGCTAAATAAAACCAACAAAATGGTGAATGAAAAAAAGCAGGAACAAAAGAGTACCCACTGTATGATCCCATGTATATAAAGTTGATAAGCAGACAAATCAAATACATGGTGTTAAAAGTCAGGCTAGTGATTACTTTCAGGGAAAAATTGTGATCTGGGAAGTGACATAGGGTGACTTCTTGTACGCTGGTATTGGTTTATTTTTTGAGCTGGGTACTGAGTATACACAGGTGTGTTTGCTTTGTGACCATTCTTTAATCTGTACACTATGGATTGGTTCACTTTTCTGTATGTATATTTTCCTTCAAGGAAAGTTCCTAAATTAAAAGAAAAATGAAAAACTTGAAAATAGAGTCAGCCTTGGCAGCCTATAAGTTAAAGTCCAACACTCTCTGCTTCAGTGGCTAAGGTTCCGTTCCGGGGTGAAGAACCACACCATTCATCTGTCAGTAGCCATGTTGTGGTGGTGGCTCACACAGAAGAAATACAAGGACTTACAACTGGAATATACAATTATGTACTGGGGCTTTGGAGGGGAAAACAAAAAGAAAGAGGAAGATTGGCATCAGATGTTAGCTCAGGGATACCCTTCCCCAGCAAAAAATTTAAAAAAACCCAAAAAAACCACAGAACTCAGTAGGCAAGACAAATCATATTAAGCAAAAAAAATTGAAAATAAACTTGAGTGAATGTGACAACTCACAGATGAAAGCTATGTACTTAAGGCTTTGGCTTAGAGGACATTTATTTGCATGAAATTAATTTCAATTTTCAATTCAGGTGAAGCAGGTGAAGCAGGAGACATCACCCAGGACCCACTAACACAGGCGACAATTAGGAGCCCCTCATTTCTATGTATGTAAAGCTGAGAACTGAAAGGACTATATCTGAGCTGCCCATTATGATAGCCACAAACCGCACGTTGCCATTGTACACTTGAAATGTGGCTAATCTGAATTGAGACATGATAGTGTTAAAAGCATCAAAGAATGTAGCCAGGTAGGCAAACAAAAGAAGTGACCCCAACCTTAAGCACTGCTCTAAGAAAATGGTCAGGAGGCCTCCAAACACTGGGAATCAAGGAAAGATTTCCTGACGGCTTCCTTCTCTGGCTACTAATTTCATTTTATCCCAGATCTTTGTAGATGAAGCCACTGGCAAAGAGGGCCCAAGAAATCAACAAGGAGACTCTTCTTTGGTTAAGAGCAGCTCTACAAGCCGTGCTTCTCTGTCTCTCTCTTTTTTTTCTCCTTTTGGGATGGTAACACAAATAATGTTTTTTGCCAACGACAAATCTGCATCATCTTATATTTTGTTGGGTTGGCAGGGAGGATATATAGGAGCAATTAATGGGATAATAACAAGCATACCCCACCCTGCTTTGTTACAAACTCACCCATAGAATAATAGTATTTTTCTGTCCTTTTCCGAGAAGCTGAAAAAGTGAATTAGTCTATCAGGGATAGGAAGAGGGGAGGAGGCAAACGCTGCTCATTAAGGAAGGAAGGGCTCTGTCTCTTGTGGGAGAGGGAGAAATCAACAGAGGAAGGAGAGCGGGGATGCCACATTGTCTCAACTTTGAAATGAGGTGGGGCCTCAAAGCACATGACCAACCACACATCCCTATTCTTGTGTTTGAAGGCAAATGGATTGGTGAAAGATTAAAGTACACATGTGACAGAAGGAACCAGAAACTCAAGTCATGATGGTTGAGTTAATGATCCTTTGACTGCCAAGTGGGAGGCTCTTTTCCTCTAAGACAAGCCTCTGTCTGCCCAAGAGGCAGAACTGTGGAGCAAGAAGTTACTCACGGCAGCTGTTGCAGTGGAGCAAGATGCTGAGGATCCAGGAGATGGTGGCCCCAAAAGAATAAGAGAAAGCACGCAAAATACAGGCATGATTCTACAGGCTTCCATTAAAAAGCAGAGTGGTAATGACAATTTAATAAAATAGACAATTTAGTTAGATTAATTCTTCCATTAGTTATTGTTTTGCCTACATTCTTGTATCTTTCTGAGTTCCCTAGATTCTGAGTGGCATTACATATTTTGGCTAAATTTTAACTCTGTATCTGAGTGACTGAATTCAAAAATACTTGCTCCATTCTAAATTTCATTATTTGTAGATGGGAATAATGGAGAAAATATCAGGAAATCTAGCATACATTTCTTATGTGAACTAAAAAATGCATATTCTAATAATAGTTTTGCCATTCTAGATTATAAGGATTACATGTGTTAATACATATAAACCACTTAGAACTTGGCCTTGCACCCAGAAAGACTATATAATATTTGCTATTATTTTTATTCCTATCATCACCATCTTAATCATCTTCCTAATTATCATTTTACTACCTCCAGTCTCAGTTTAAATGTCTCCAGCCTTTCCTTCATTCTGATACCAAAGTAATTGTTTAGAAAGGCAGTGTGGATCACATTACGTGCCAGTTTATGATTACCCAGGGAATCTTAATTGACTTCAGGAAAAATAAAAATGTGTTTATGTGGTTTATCAGGCCATTCACAATTTATCTTTTGGGCATCTCTTCAGATTCTTAACCTACCTCTTGTAACCTACATCTTCCAAGATGGCCATAGTAAGACGGTTGCTGTCCCCTAACCCACTATGTTTCATCTTCCCTTTGTGCCAAGGACAATGCTGAACTCTGCCTGGAAAGAGCTCCCTCAGCTGCTGGACCCTCACTCCCCCCTAAGACACTCCTGGGTATCACTTCTACAGAAGCTTTCTTACTCCTTTGTTATTTTGGCATAAGTTTGTGTACCCCAGACTTACATAGCATCGTCTGCATATGCTTCTGATACAGTTCTTATAATGCAACACGGTATGATTATTTTAATTTGTCTGTACTTAGATGCTTACTGTATATTTGGTAATAAAACAAGTAATGGGAGGGACATGGTCTGAGACCAGGATAATGTGGGATAAAAAAAATGCTACCATATAACTATGAAGGAGTCAAGTATTACAGAGATTCAAAATGTCTCTGAAATTCTCCAGTTCTGTGTGAAAAAGGAGAACAGTTATGTAATTATGGAATGGTCTTTCATATCAACCTAAGTTTTTTGATTCTTTTATGAACAAGAATATCATATATTGAATAAACTTTAGATTCCAGGGGTTCTCCATATTTTATATATACTTAGTACTTACAACAATCCCATGCAATAATGTTGTCTTTATTCTACAAATGAGAAAACTGAGGCTATAAAATTAAATTAAAGCACTGGGCTGGTTTCAAATCCAGGGCCACTGGAAGCTAAAGCTTTGCTTGTTCATGCTTTCCTCCCATATCACAAGAATACCTGAGTTTTCCTAAATACGTGGTAATATTATCCCATTAATCCTAATCTAAACATTATTTAGCTCAAATAAACTAAAGTTTATTGTTTTTGTTTATTTTTTTAGCACATTCTTCCAAGGAGAATGAAAGAATTTACATGTATATAATAGGGAAAAATATTCTTTTTTTTTTTGAGGAAGATTAGCCCTGAGCTAACTACTACCAATGCTCCTCTTTTTGCTGAGGAAGATTGGCCCTGAGCTAACATCCATGCTCATCTTCCTCTACTTTATGTGTGCGACGCCTACCACAGCATGGTGTGCCAAGCAGTGCCATGTCTGCACTGGGATTCTAACCAGTGAACTCCAGCCCACAGAGAAGCGGAATGTGCAAACTTAACCACTGCGCCACCGGGCCGGCCCCTAGAAAAAAATATTCTTAAGAAAATTAGTATGATTTTCTTACAGAATAAGAAAATTGAATAAAATAAATGTTCTCTTGAGTCAGAAATTCTACAATGAATTTTTTAATTTGCTACCAAGTAGTTGTATAGCTATGAGAAAATCTCTTAACCTTCTGGGCCACAGTTTTCTTACCATCAGAAGGATAATGATGAATAAAGGATATCGCAGTGTTTTTTGTAGCTTGTAGGCTCTATCAATCTCTCATTTTTATCACTCAATGTCTTCTATCTTATAAAGATTAAAGATATTATATGATCATGCACATTTCTGCAGAGTTCATTAAATTACCATTTACTGGCTACATTATGTCCTCCTAAAATTTTTTCCAAATCTCTGACAGACAAAGCACAACTTGGATGTAGTAGTTTAATTTTTGTAGTCATCTGGGACATATTTAGAAATCCCCAGATTAAATTGCCATTCAATTCAATATTTTTTCTTTCTCTCTTCTGCATGAAATGTGGTTTATAAAGAAAAGAAATCTTTACCTGTAAGTTGAATTTTATAACTGTGAGAGGGAATTTTATTTTGTGTGTGCATCACGCCAGCAAGATGAATTTAATTTTTTGATTCTAAATCAATTCAGTAACCTTAAATGGATGTTTGTTGGATTTTTTTAAATATGCAATATAAAAATTTGAATGAAATGATTCACGTGGGTTTTAAGATGGTGCACTATGTTATATTTTGCAAATTTACTAGCAATTAACACAGTTCAATGAAGAAGGTACAAAATACTATATATTTTAAGAGAATTGAAAGCACTTATTTAAATTTTGACTGACTATAGGTAACTAGATTATAATATATCCCAAATGAATTGTCCTTATAAAATTTAAAAAAGCCTTCATAACCTACTCTGTTTTTAGATAAATGTGTATGCAGATATCTCATAATATGGTGCAACAAACCTTTAGTAAGATAAGAAATCAATTTTATTAGAACTAAATTGTATAGTCTAATTTATACCCTTGTGACCAGTGGAATAGGTGATAATGCTCCAGCTTCTTGAAATATAAATTCATGCCCCCCCCAAAAAATTGTCCTTATAGTCACATTAAGATATAATTGCATTATCTTTTGCCTTTTGACTGTAAAATTCACATATACACAGGAAAGACGTTTTCACTTTCTTCTTTATGATGTTTCTATGATATGACAGCAACAAGCTGTCATGTGTACGTGTAAAAATAATTATTGAAGTTTTGTTTCAAAGAGTGAATGTTTATGTGTGTATGTATTTATACATATACATTCACAAACATTTATGTGTGTGTGTAATTATATATATAATTTATTTCCTATGTGGAAGGAACTGCTTCTTTGACCTGTTTGTTACCTGACTCCTCACGTATTTCTTTAAGCATTTCTCATATCTGGTTGATATTGTAAAATCATTCATCTATTTGTACTTAACGGAATCTGCCATTCATTTTCTGAGGTTCCGTTTTATGGGATTTCAGCCTATAAAAGCACAACAATGAAGAGCAGAGTGAACCACAAATGAGATTATAACTATGAGTAAGGTCTTGTGAATCAACTGGGGAAGTTGCTTGTTTGCTCTTTGCAATCACTGTAAAGCCCTTTTAAGCTCTGTTGTCACTTGAAAGTAAAAATTTTTATTTAGTAAAACAAAACTTTTAAAAGAAAGGAATAAAGTGACAGAATATCTTCTAGCGTTCTTTATTTCACAGAATAAGTCATTTTTAACTTTCAAAGCAACATTTACCTTAAAATTTCATCTTCAGTACCAGGAATGAGGTAAACAGATCCACATTGACTACACCTTTATAAAGGAGAATGAAACTTCCACTGAAGAGAGCATAAATTTCTTAATTTTCACTCGTAGTGATTTTAATGAGTATTTATTAGGGCATTTTTGTCCAGGAACTCTTCTCAAACAATAACATCTTAGTTTATTATAAAAATGCCCCATAAACTCTCTGTGCCTCAATGTCTTCATCCATAAAATGGGGAGAATAGCCCTTACCTCATTGATGTGTCTCAAGGATTACATGAGCAAATCATACAAAGACCTAGAATAGGGGGCTCCCTAATCTGAGAATAATAGAGTCCTAAAAGACTAGTGATTGGGTGGCAGTTCTTAACCATCAGAGGCCAGTGTATACAATTATTATAATGAGTGGATAGATTGGAGTGGCAGCTAAGAAGGTTGACCACAGAGAGGTTTGACATCCTTAAGGCCAGCTAAAAATAGTATTATTCCATGTATACAATAAAAATAAATCCAGGATCTATCTTCAAAATCAATTGACTGAAAGTGAGGCCAGGTTCCCAGGAAGAAATACCCAGCAATAGTACTGCAAGGCTATTTGGCAACGATTCTTCCAGACCTCCCCCAAGTTATTTACCATTTAATTAATTAATTATATGGTATGGAAAGAGGAATACCTAGGTGTTGTTTGCTTTTTTTCCATTTAAAGCATAGATTTGTTTTTTTATTGTGGTGAAATATGCATAACATAAGCTCACCATTTTCACCATTTTTAGGTGTACAGTTTAGTGGCAACAAGTATATTCACCTTGTTTTGCAACCATCATTACCATCCACCTCCAGAATGTTTTCCTGTTTCCAAACTGGAACTCTGTACCCGTTAAACAATAATTTCTCATTATCCCCTCTTCCCACGCCCTGGCAATTGTCATGTTACTTTCTGTCTCTATGACTGACTGATTTAGGTTTCTCACATAAGTGGTATCGTACAACATTTATCCTTTTGTATCTGGCTTTTTTTCACTTAGTATACTGTCTTTAAGGTTCACCTATGTCATAGTATTTGTCAAAATCTAATTCCTTTTAAGGCTGAATAATATTTCAATGTGTGCCAGAGAATTAAAGAAAATTAGAAGACCTACTCCTGGCATGAACTGGGCTCTGGTAGAGATGGAACACTTGTCTTTATGACAAAAAGTGACTATGTGACAAAAACTAAGGTACTAGTAGTAATGCAGCAGATGATGAAGTAGTACTTTCAGGTTTAGGCATAAACAGTCAAAAGGGCACAAATAAGCTGAAGGATAAATCATCCCTATCTCTGATGTCACCACTACTGTTGCAACTCAGCTCAAACCTATGGTTGCATGGAGTTCTTTACAGCCTGTAGAAGGAATAAGAAAAAGGTTAATGTTGGTCCATACATGAGTAAACTGGGTAAATTGGGAAGGTCAAAGATGGACTAGCTGTGCTAAAACCATACTCAGAGGTGGTCCTGAAAGACAGTAGGTAGAAATCCTACCGTCAAGGGGTATATACAGTTATCTTCTGAGTGAAAAAGAAGTGGCCTAATGTAAGATTTTATATAGATTTATAGGCAATGGTGAATGGCTTGGCTGGTTATTGAGGACCCTGGAAGGAGAAAGACTAGAAACTCAGTGAAAAAGGAGTCTAGGTGAAGAGGCATGTGGATAACCTATAGAAAAGAGTACAATGTGTGGAGATTGTTGTCTTCTATGTTAACACCAACCACAGAAGCACTAATCAAATAACGTAGTGAATTGACGTTTACTAGATTATGTCATTGATCACCTAATGCTGGCACAAGATTAGTATGAACAAACTAGCCATGGTGTTAGAGATGGAGGTATTCATGACCCTAACAACACAGACAAACAGCATGAACTGATTTAGGTACTGCCCCAGCCTAGTGTTTAAACTGGCAGCAGCGTAGACACATATTAAGCCCTAATAAGGTACCATCCCTCTCAGAAACCAACTGGCCACGTGGTTTCATGTTGATTATACTAATTTTCTATCTCCTAAAAGAGGCAGCATTTTGTCTTTATGGTATTCAATATATGTTCCAGTAATGGGTTTTCTTTCCTGTCTGCAGGGCGTCACCCGTCACTATTATCTGAAGACTTATAGAGTATTTGAACTATTGACACAGGATCTGATATGGCAGTGCATTTGACCAAATAACCCATTTTACAGTAAAGGAGGTATATCAGGACATACACAACCACGGGAGTTACTCATCATATTACTTGCTGCACTACTCAGAAACTTTCAACCTGAGAGAATGATCGAATGGCATTTTAAAGTAACAGTTGAGGCACTAATTTGGAGATGATATAGTGTGAGTATAGAATGTCATCCTTAGGAAGAACTAAATTGATAAGCATTATATGGTGATATGTTCCCCAAAGGTAAAATATATAGGTGCTGGGGCAAAGGGGTAGGCATAGGAGTGACCCTGCTTACCACTGCTCCCTGGCACTCCCTTGGGAAACTTATGCTTCCTGTGTCTGCAACTCTAGGTTCTGAAGATCTCTACATTAAGCTTCCCAGAGAGGGTAAGCTTCCACCAGGGGATACCAGCTGCCACTTTGTCATTTTATGCTCTTTATTGCAAAGAGACCAGCATGGCAGGGGTCATCGATTTTATCAGCAGGATGAGTTAGGTCTCCTGTTACACACTGGGGCAAGAAATAATACCTTTGATATCCAGGTGATTACTGAGGCATCTCTTCATCTTCCCCTGATCAATTTTGATGGTAAATCGACAAATGTATCAGCTATGATCTGAAAAGGATGTGATGAGCTAGGTTTTAAATCTCTCAGGGATGAGGATCACTGTACCAGAGGAGCTACTTAGTCCAGCTGAGATGTTTGTTGGGTGTGAGGGAAATCTAGAATGGTTAGAAATGGTTCACAGAGAAGGAAGGTGATAGGTTTTACTTGTTGCCTTAAGACCAGCTGCAAAGGTAGGAATTGTACTTCTATTCCTCAATAGATGAATTAAATTTCCCCAGGAAAAGACACAGCTTGGTGGAGCTGTCCCCAGAGGAGACCAACCATCATAGAAAGCAGTTGATCCAAGTGGTGCCAAGGGCCGACTTTGTGCAGGCTGAAGGGTGCCAGCTTCCCCTTCAGGAAGGAGGCACACATTTCCCACCTGTTGGGAGCGTTGCCTGCTGATTGCTTCATTCCCAGAGGTATTCCTCTGCCAAAGGTGGAATTCATGCCCAAAACAACAGCTTCCCCTCAGGGAAAGCCCGCATCCCATGACTTGTCCTTTTATAGTACAAAACCCAAACTTTTTGTCTCGATCTGGAACTTTTCTGAAAGCCTATCCCAGCTTCAGAGCTTTCCCCTGGGGTCAGTTCAGGCCTTGGTTGCAAGTGCTACTGCGCTTTAACTTCACCTTCTGCCCAATTCTATTTCCTTCACTTTCTTAGGTGTCTCATTTGCTTGTTTGTGTTTTGTCCGTTTTTATTCTTTATCCCTATAATCACTCTCCAATAAAATTTCTGCTTGTGAATCTCAGTCTCTAAGTTTATTTCCCGGGGAATCTGACTCCGGACATCTGCTATTAAGTCACAACATTTAGTGGGGAAGGTAGATAAGCAAAGTTATCACCAAATACAAAGTGGAAAAATACAGTGCAAATAGCTCTAAACCAGTGCCCTAACATATCACTTGAGGCCCAGAGTCCAGAGGAGCAGGGGCATTACTTCCTCTGCCCAGGAACTGAGAAGGGAGGTCATAAACGGCTTTATTCTTCACTTGATGTTGCTAGTCTCACTTCTGTTTGTGAAATTGATGTCAGCAGTTGGAGGTCCAAAGAAATCCTCTGCTATGGGACTCCACACCTATAGACTGATTGGTTCTTTGGGAGATTTGAATATACCTTTAGTCTAACCTCCTTCCTCTGATTGACATCACCACCAAGGCTGAAGGCCCAAGCCCCTCCGCCTTTCACAATTCTGGGGATTGAAAGCAGTGGCAAGGTCAATCTTCTGGGTTTCTTTGGAACGGAAATGAGGGTGGAAATACCTCTACTTTATCTCTTGGTTTTGAAATGGGGAATCCCTCTTCCTCCATCACGTATTTAGGACAGCAAAAGTAAATCTTTCTTCCTTAGGCCTCACAGAGCCTAAATTCTAGATTTATGTTTCCATTATAATGTTAAATACACCTCTGCATTAACACTTTCTTTTTTAGATTGGCACCTGAGCTAACAACTGTTGCCAATCTTTTTTTTTTTTTTTTTTCTGCTTTTTCTCCCCAAATCCCCCCAGTACATAGTTGTACCCAGGATCTGAACCAGCGAAAATCTGGGCCGCCGAAGTGGAGTGTGGGAACTTAACCACTCAGCCATGGGGCCTGCATTAACATTTTTAAGTTATCATTACAGTGCTGTTTCCTTATAGCTAAACTCTGGGGAAAAGATAAGTGTGTGTGGTTTTGGATATGTCTTATTTGCATGTCAATCTTAAATAACGGATGGAAAAGAAATTAGAAAACTCTGCCACACTCCTCTAAGATTTCTAAAGTATCATTAACTCTTACTTCAAGGGCCAGGACATAATACTTTAAATTAGTAGCTGATGTGAAATCTGAACCAAAAAATCGGATTTGAAGAGGTCAAAGAATTTTGCAGAATAACATAAATGTGCCATGTCCGATAATGTAACCACTAGCCACCTGTAGGTACTTATTTAAAATAAATAAAATCAGGGGCCGGCCCTGTTGCTGAGTGGTTGAGTTCACACACTGTGCTTCAGTGGCCCAGGGCTTTGCCAGTTCCCATGCTGGGCACAGACCTAGCGCTGCTCATCAAGTTTTGTTGAGGCGGCACCCCACATGCCACAACTAGAAAGACCCACAACTAAAAATATACTAGTAGAGGGGTTGGGGAGAAGAAGGAAAAGTAAAATCTTTAAAAAAAAGTTAAGTAAAATTAATTAAATTAAAAAGATCAGTTGCTTAGGCATACTAGCCACCTCACAAATGGTTAATGGCCACATGTGGCTCATGGTTAATGTATCAGGAAGTGCAGATATAAAATGTTTGCATCATCACAGAATATTCTATTGAACGTGAAATAGACTTAGTTTATGAAATAATTCCATAATTTAAGGTGGAGAGATAGTAACCTATGCATCATCTTCAACAAATGGATGAAAAATGAGAGGGATGAATAATTTTTTTCAGGAGAGTTTTGGTGTCCTACAGAACAAGAATGTTTGGAAGCAAAATGCGCTCCATGGAAACTGTTAAGTTTGGATGCTTAAGGCAATCAAACTTGGTAGACAACTGAGATGGTGCATTAGAACTTGAGGTCACTGGGCCCCCACATTAAACAGCTGCAAATACACACACATGCCATACACACACATATCTTAATTTTCTTTTTCATGTTAGTATAACAAGAATTCAACATCAATGAAGGACAAAACCTAATTTTATATTGATTTTAGGGAATAAGTAATGTTCCAAATGGCCTACAAAAAAAGATACATTTCATCAGATTATTGGATATAATGATTAACTAGAAAAAACATGCAATTTTTCATTCACTTTGAACTACATCTTTAATGTCATATAGTTCTAATTACTAATTCAATTAGAACATAATTTTCCTTTCCAAAATAAAAAAGTATTGAATTTAATGCTTACAAGTTAATACAATTTATGTTTTGTAGTATTACAAGGTTGTAGTTTCAACATTTATCTCAAAAAGTAACGTGTCATTACCTAATGAAATGTAATTTTGGGGAAAAATGATTAAATATTTCCAGATAGCACATAAGTGTTATGACATAATGTTGATGTTCAGAATATAGCAATTACATAAACCCTGAGTATTTTTTAACCTATTAAGCATTTATGAAAATGATCTTGGAAATCGTCTTTTGTTGTGCCCCCCCATCCCCCCAAAAACAGAATACATGATGGCGAAAAAAACAGGCAGAAAAAATTATCTTTACTAGATATGTCTTGGGTTAGATGCCTGTTTTACAATGAGGTTCCTTCTCTGGAAAAGACCCTAAAACGAAGAAGCAAGCCCCCTCAGTGGCCATCTCTATACTACATATTCCAGCCCATCTGATGATAGATGATGATTCTGACATAAACAGCTCATCCAAAGTGGACAAATAAAATTCTCTCTTCCAAGAATTTTTTAAAAAGTTACTGGACTCCAGTCACATTAATGTCAATTCTCTTGTTACTAAATGATATGCTGATGCAAAAATCTTAGCATAGACACAGTTTCTTCTTTCAGGAGCCTTGGTTATTCAACCATTTCTGTAACTCTTAGTGATACGCCCAATGTTTTTCTACTCTATTCTTTTTTGTCTTGAGAGAGTCAACCTTGGTTTCAAATACTAAGTCCAAATGAAACCTAACTAACAAGAGTCTCAGAAAAAGAAACCTGCTGTTCAGCAATAGAAGGAGATAAAATTTGTTTGCAAATTTCTAATTAAAGTTTTACTTTCCAATCAGATTTCTGCTTCCTTACAGATGTAAAACGTGATTTTGTTTATATTTTATTTGATTTCAAACTTTAAACAAATTTGTGAGTATGAACAATGTTTTTACAAGTGTAAGCAGTTCTGAAAAGCTTAATGTGGTATCAGTTTATAAGTAATTCAGACAGCAATAGGCTATTCTTATTACAGTGTCCAATAATAATGGGGATTCAACAAATAGCTGTTAATGAACTTATTGACTACACTGCTATTTCCAGTGCTTGATAACATATGTAGTTTGCCTCACTCACTTTCATTGTACTTTTTGCATTTTCTTGAAAAAAGCTGAATGATCCCTGCTGAGTTTTCTTCCTAGATCTCAGAGAATCACAATTTCTTTGACATCCCATGGTTTCGTCCAGTAGTAGCAAAACCTGAGCCTCTGTGCAGCATGAGGGCTTGTAAATAAGTGAATGGGGCAGGCAGAGACTGTGAAAATGGAAGAGAACTTGTGCTGTGTAATGGGGCCACCATCACTCAGCTCCAAATTCTCTCATGTAGGAATGCAGACCCACTGTGGTGACACTGCTGACTCAACTTTTCTTTACTTTTTTATGTTAATGACACACTATCAAAATTCTTCACTATCTTCACGCTTTAAACATCTCTATTTGAAGGCTTCCGGCACTCCACAACCGAAGAGGAAACCAAAGAGGCTTTTTAAAAAAATAAGCTTTAGTTCTTATCTATAATATATGATGAATGTTTGTTTCACATAAATATTTTATGTAACATGAATGATTCCATTTATTGCCATCATATGAGCCCACTGAATCCTGCTGATTGTTTCAAATTTTGTTCTAGGGGATGTGTACCTTTCCTAATAACATATGTAATTTTTAATAGATTAAAGTTTCCTCCACTTCTACTGTCTTCACCTGTTTCCATTGCATGTCTAGATAGAATCAGTAACTACTCATGGACTGATTGACATCAGCTTTAACACAGAATAAATTTATTCTATAATTATGGAAATTGAAAAAGAGGGCATAGAGACACTTGCATAAATTGGGGAAGAAAATATAATTACATTTTTAAATGTTTCTTTAATAATTGCACTTCCAGTCAACAATATTAGGACACATTAAACACCTACATATTTTAGGTGACTTTCAAATGGAAGAGCTAGTCTAGAAGGAATCAAGGTTTGTAATTTTTGAGACAGTTTGATGGTATCAATGGACAATATATTCTGAGATAGTTTGGTGATATCAATGGAAAATATATTCCTACCTAGCATTTTTATAAATAACCCAACATATATGTTCTCCAATTAATGCCAGCGTATTTATTAATACTATCCTTTTTCGTGTGCTAATGCTCCGTGATCATTCTGATTAGAAATAATTAGAAGGAAATGTTGAATTATATAAAATAGGCACTTTTAATTTATAATTAAAAATGTAAGAACATGAAACTGCAAAAATTGTTTTTGCTATGGACTAGTGTTTAATGCTGAATGCCAATAAATTATCTATATAATTCATGAGAACATTGTTAACTACAACTTAATTGAATTGTGTTAATCTTTATGTGCTCTTCAAATTTTCTTGAAGTATCTAACAAGGCTATATTTATATATTGGCAATACAAATCATTAAATCTTTGAAAATAGTCAACTATTACATTTATGTACATTTATATAATGGCAAACAACTCGTTGTGTCAACTTATTTCACTGAATCAGGCTGGTTAGGAACCATAATCTTACTATAGGTATTTAATTAAATCCAACACATGCTGTAATCACTATGAAAAGTAAGCAAAATAATTACCTTTTTTTGCTGTGTGTCAGAGCAACATGTTCAGACTCATGTCTCACTTCTGAAATTGGTCTTCTTCAACTCCCTTTGCATTGCTCTGTTTTCTTCAGTAGAAGGTATATACCAGAGCAGGTCAATTATGAGGTATTGATATGCAATAGTCCAAACTATACAAGAATACGAATCTGTGTTTGAGACTTTAAATAGACTCTCTCCTGTTTTTAAGGTTTTGTCTCTGTATTTCCATGTTAACAGACCACATCACACTAAAGCAGGTTGCTACTGGGACCATCAGACCATCCTTAGCTGTCAGATAGTGCAAACTCACTGACCAAACACTGTTTATTAAACTGCTAGGATTTATGGATTTAAGTTTTGAGGTCCCTGTGTTACATTATTATAAATTCAGCAGCTTCATCAGAATCAGGTTGAAAAACAGGAAGCCTGTCTGCCCTCATTTAACAATGTTTCTGACACTGAAATGTGACGAACTGACAGCACAGGAAACAGAAATCATATTTTTGTGTTGGATAAGTGCAACATGGGGAAAAGACTGGCTGCATTGAGCGTGCTTTAGTTTCTTTTAATTCTTTGAACATTTTGAACAGTATGTCATCTCATGACATGAGAAAAGTAATCAAATTTCTAAGAAAATTTTGGATTTGTTTCAAATTGTAGAGAATAAACAGTATAAAGAAATGAAGAGGAAAGAAACTCTAATTATTCCAGAATTACATTTGCCATACTGTATCTAATGCTCCTTATGATAGCAGGTAAACTTCTGATTGAGAGGAAAAGAAATTTTGCCTTGTAATTCAGCATTTGATGTCCAGTGAAAAGATAAAGTAGGTTAACAGCTCAGGCTTCCCCGAATGACTAATGACAATGTCAGATCTATTTTAGAAGGAGATATCACTGTTGCTAAAGTGTCTCGAGGCTCATGAACCCTTTTATTGAAAAGACACAAAGAAAAGCAGTGATCAAGGTCACCATTCACTGTGAACACCAAACAACATAATGACATGGACTATTTGAAACTTCAAACGTTTTATCAAGCAGGAAAAATTGAATTACTGAGAACAAGAATACCGTGAAGCATCAAAAACCAAGAGGAATAATTTTAAAATGCTAAACTAGATATTCTGAATGTCAAATTCTTCACTCATTTGGTCAGGCAGGCATGTGGGAGTAGTAAATTAATCACAAATACATTGTGCATTTGTCACTTTTGGAACCGATTCGTGTTTGATATTGCTAGGTAACATTTTACCTGCTAAGACTCCTCAAATGAGCACAATCCTACCAGTTACTTGCTCTTCACGTTATTTGTTCACTGGACAGTGAAGCCTCAGGCGTCTGAAGATGATGATCAAGCACATTGAAGAGAGGAAAATAAAAATAGAAATTGACATGAAAGAACACGAATTATATTAACCTGCATCAGCACAAGGTATGGTAGAAGAAGAGAATCTTTGCAAAGAGCTGATTAATAGGAAGAGGAATGGCATCGCTTTCAATTGTATTAGTCATTTTAAGGTGTATATAATTTTCACTCTAACAAAATATTCTATATTATTCTAGTTTTAGACTAATACTTATGAACATTTTTAACTGTTTTAGGGATTAATAATTTTGACAAATTCATTTAAAAATGCGATACTGAAATTTAATTAGCTATTTATTTTATATACATTTTATTTAAATCATTTTTTTGAGAAATAGATAAGAAACCTAGAAATATTAAAGAAAAAATGAAACAAGAAGTTCCATTTCCATATTACCGATTTTGATATTTTTCATCACAGTTACTTCATATTCATTTTGTTCAGAGATATTTGAACTTGTAGGATAAATAAATTATTATAGCTTAAAGATTTCTACTC
The DNA here is from genome assembly GCF_021613505.1 of Equus quagga. Taxonomy (NCBI): domain Eukaryota; kingdom Metazoa; phylum Chordata; class Mammalia; order Perissodactyla; family Equidae; genus Equus; species Equus quagga. The sequence continues at coordinate 129,530,817 of NC_060269.1, forward strand.
CTTTAGCTTTATTATGGCTCAACTTTATAATTTCTTTATGGAGAAATACCATATTCTGTCATATTTCTTTTCATCTTTCTCACTATTCCTTTAAAGTCAGTTTTTATAATATCACTATGTAGTGTGTACTTTTGTGAAATCTATTGTGATATTTAGCTTACATCTATCCTGTCATTTTTTTTGTTTTTTTAAATTTAAAAAATTTTTTTTTGAGGAAGATTAGCCGTGAGCTAACATCCACCACCAATCTTCCTCTTTCTGCTGGGAAAGACTGGCCCTGAGCTAACATCTATGCCCCTCCTCCTCTACTTCATATGTGGGACGCCTGCCACAGCATGGCCTGACAAGTGGTGCACAGGTCCCTACCCAGAATCCCCACAGGCGAGCCCTGGGCCACAGAAGTGGAATGTGTGAACTTTTAGCTGCTGTGCCACCAGGCCAGCCCCTATCCCGTCATGTTTTATTTTTTTTTTGTAAAGATTTTATTTTTTCCTTTTTCTCCCCAAAGCCCCCCGGTACATAGCCCCCGGTACATAGTTGTATATTCTTCGCTGTGGGTCCTTCCAGTTGTGGCATGTGGGACGCTGCCTCAGCGTGGTCTGATGAGTAGTGCCATGTCCGCGCCCGGGATTCGAACGAACGAAACACTGGGCCGCCTGCAGCGGAGCGCGCGAACCCAACCACTCGGCCACGGGGCCAGCCCCTGTCATGTTTTATTTTTTACTTTAAATCTCTATATTTCATACTTACGGTGTTCACTAAATTCACAATGAATGTACGCTCATACTTCATGTTTATTCAACAATATAGCTTTTCTCCAGTATTTAAATCACTCCTTCAAGATTCATCATTTTGAAAAATTCTTTCAGGAAGATACATCTAATTTAAAACTCTAAAAATTGAAATATTTGTCTCAAATATTTGTAGATAGATGGATTTGATCCAGTAATGCATATAAAAAACTAACATATACACGTAGCCTGTAACTTAACTATTTTCATGCTGTTATTGTCTTTATTTCTTTGTAACATAGCAAATCTTTAAAAACTGTTCAGTAAGTGTATTTTAATATTTTTTGATGTCATATGTTCCTGAGATGTTACTCTTATCAAAATTGTACATGTATCAAAAACTACTCACCCCATAATGTAAACTATTTTAATTGACAGTCTCACGATAAATAATCACAGATCATTTTAATAATGTTGTCATTATTTTCTATACAACAAGGCGACTGAGTTTCTCTTGGTTAGAATAAGCTAGGATATGCTATGCTAACAAACATAAATAATGTTTAACATAACAAATGTTTATTTATCTCCTTTGTATATTATCTTCTGGATCCAGGCAATTCTCTAGGGCGATTCCTCCAAGCAGAGACTCAGCAATACCAGCCGATTGACTCCACTATTTCCTTCCTGGGTATCCTTAGCAATATCTTTTGCAGGACAAGCAAAGACCCGGATAATTAAGCTTTTTACTGCCTCAGCTCACAGTGATCTACATCATGTCTGCTCACATTTTATTGGCCAGTATTTGCTATAATTTTATACAACTTCAAGTAGGGCTGAAAATATAGATGCTTTGCTTTTTCATCTACTCTGATGAACTCTGTCTTTGTGTTAGAATATGGAGTCTAATAACATTAATGTAATTATAGAAATTGCAAGAGTTAGATCCAACATTTCATTTGTTTGGTTTTTTCCTTTTCTTCTTTCCTTTCTTTTTTTGATTATTCAATTATTTTTTGAAAGTACACTTTATGGATTGGCTTTTTAACTGTACCTCTTTAAATTATTTTTCAGTGGTTTATCTAGGAATTGCAATATATATCCTTAACTCCTCCCAGTCTTCTTAGAGTTAATGTAAGCAAACTTGAAAACTTGTAGGCCCATTTAGCATCCCCAACCCCACCCCATTCTATTCTTTGTGCTTTAGATAGAGTATTAATAAATTCAATGAACATATTTTTTGTTTTATAGTGTCGTTGGTATTATTATGAAATCTAGAGGAAAATATATTTTTTAATTTACCAGATATTTTCCAGAGATGATACTACTTATTCTTTCACGAATATCAAAGTTTCCCATTGATATCATTTTCCTTCAACCTGAAAAACCATCTTTAGTATTTCTTTTATTGCAGGTCTGCTGGCCACAAATTCCCTTATTTTAATTTACTTGAAAACACGTTTATTTATTTCCATTATTGAAGGATATTTTTGTGCTGGATATAAAATTTCAAATCTGCAACTTTATTTAATTCAATACTTTAAAGCTGTTGTCTATTTTGTGGCTTCTATTGTGTTTGTTGAGAAATCAGTGGTCTTTAGAATCGTGGTTTCTCAGTTTATAAGGTTATTTTCCTCAGGCTAATTTCAAGACATTTTATTTATCATTGATTTCCAGTATTTTGAATATGATGGGCCTGGGCATGATTTTCTTTACATTTATCTTTCTTGGGGTCTGACGAGCTTCTTGAATATATAGATTTATGTCTTTCACAAAATTGTGAAAATTTAGGGTCATCATTTCTGACGTGTTCTCTTTCTATGCTTTCTCTCTGTATAACTCTTATTACACATATATTGGACATTTTTATATTGTCCTGCAGATTTCTGTGGCTTTTTTCATTTTTTCAACATTTTATTTTCTCTGTGTTCACATTGGATAATTTCTATTGAGCTAACTTAAAATTTGCTGCTTCTTTTTACTGACATCTCTATTCTGCTATAAGCTTATCTAGAGATGTTTAAATTTCAGATATCATATTATTTAGTTCTAGAATTTTCATCTTGTTCATTTTTTGTGTGATTTCTGTGCTGATATTTCCTGTCTTCTTATTTATTCCAAGCACCTTTTCCTATATCTCATTGAGGATATTTACAACAGCTGTTTTGAGTTCCTTCTCTGATAATTCTAAAATATCAGTATTAATTTCTATTGATTTTATTTTCTCTCAAGAATGGGCTGCATTTTCCTAGTTCTTCATATGTCATGTAATTTTGGATTGTATTCTGAATGTTATGATGTGTAAACTTTAGATTCTGCTCAATTTCTCCCAAGAGTGTTGATAATATTGTTTAACTGGCAATTAACTTGGTTATACACAAACTAAAAATTCTGTCTTGTACGGAGGTCATGTCTCAGTTTGGTTCTTTTTTTTCCCTTAGCTTGGTTGTTTATAGCCGGCTCACGTGTGATGGCACTGAGGTCAGCCAGAAATCTGAACATCATTTATACATAAAAGTTTGGTTTCTCTCTTTGGCTCTCCATTTTCTGCTATTCTTATCTTGCATTCTAAAGGCTCTATTTTCCCTAATATATATGCTCTTGTCTTTCAATCCAAAAAGACTGTGTGTTGTCAAAGTTGTGGTCAGCCAAGAAAGAATGACTGCAGCATACCCACAGCTATAGCAAAAAAAAAAAAATGGAGGTGGTGTATATCACATGCTAGTCTCTTCATCCAAGTTTCTACTTCCTTTCAGAATCTGCTTACTTTTATCCACTTTCCAGAGCTTTTAGGTAGGTTGTTGTATATTTTAGAAAGTTTATAGTTATTATCTGCAAGAGTGTTGGCCTCTTAGGAACTTACTCAGCCATACTGGAAGTGGGAACTAGTGTAGACTTCTTGGTGCATGGAAATGAAGGTAAATTGAACATTGGTGAATATTGGAGACACAGTCTTCCATAACTTGGTTCAGTTTACCCCAAACTCCTCTAGTAGAAGTATTGGAGTAGAAGTTTCTGTTTAAGATAAATGGCACAATAAAGTAGTTTTTACCACTTAACTAACATTTGGTGAAGTGCACAGAAATAGATATTAGATAAACCCTTGTTACATTAGTACTCTGTAAAGACTGAATAAAACATAATAACTTTTCTCTAAAAACTGACAGATATTTCTTGAATTTGTTAATTGAATTCACTAAGTATAAGTATCTAAGGTGTCAGATCAATACTACATTTTAATGTGGCAATTAATGAACTAAAATGTGAGATAACTTTAACATTTAATTGCTTGATAGCTCAATTTGACATCATTTACTGCAGATTTACAAGAGAAAGAATATGAATAGATTCCTTCTGGTAGGAAGCCAGAAGCTCAAAGGAACCATGCCACCTTCTTGAAATAAAATAGTAAGAAGGACTTCCTGAAGACACAATAATTCTTACATACAGATAATTTTATTCAGTCAAATGTAGCTGGTGAAATGGATAACCACAATTCTGTTTTACTTTTAAAATATATAAATGATTTGTTTTGTGAAAATTGTCAGTCATGAAGTAACATTTCATGAGATGATATTAAAAGAGGTATAGTTATTAAAAATGAATATAGGTCTGGCCCAGTGGTGCAGCGGTTAAGTTCACACATTCTGATTCGGCAGCCTGGGGTTCACCAGTTCGGATCCTGGGTGCGGATCTGTGGACCATTTGTCAAGCCATACTGTGACAGATGTCCCACATATAAAGTAGAGGAAGATGGTCATGCATGTTAGCTCAAGGCCAGTCTTTCTCAGCAAAAAAAAAAAAAAAAAAAAAAGGAGGATTAGAATCAAATGTTAGCTCAGGGCTAATCCTCCTGCAAAAAAAGAAAAAAAATAAAGAACTATATATGATTTAATATAACAAATACCTTCAAAATGGCTTCCATTTGCCTCCTCTGACTGCATATTCTAACTACTGAATACCTTTAACTTGGAATCCAATTCACGAAAACAACAAAATCAAATCAAATTGGGAGACAAAGTACAATGACTTTACCAATATGGAATTATATCATATGTAATATGGAATTATAAAACTTAACTTTGATTGTATCTTTTAGTTCATAGGATATTAAATGTCAGTCATCCTGAGAAATTTATCCTGAGAAATTTGTGAGACTCGCCAAAGACAACTAGAACACCTTACTAATACTCACATATACATACATACACACATGTTGTCAGAAAAATTCTAAGATGGTTCTCAATGATCCCCCTCCTTCTCGTATTCCAAAATAAGAACAATGATAGCCCAGGCCACACCAGATAATTGCTTCTAATGCTCATATCCTAACAGTCTTCAAAACCATTGAGACCTAAGATTAATGTTCCTACTCATCTTTTCTTTACGATTGTGATTTGCAGAATCTCATCCATGTCCTAATCCCAAGCAACTTTGATATGTTATCTTATGGCAAATGGGACTTTGCAGATGTGATTAAGGTAAGAGCGTTGAGATGGGGAGGTGATCTTGGATTATCTGGGTAGGCCCAACGTAATCACAAAGGTCCTTATAAGAGGAAGGTAGGAGGGTCAAAAGTAGTAGTAGAAGATGTGATGATGGAAGTAAGAGGTTGAAATGATATGAAGAAGGAAGCAAGGAATGCAGGCAGCCTCTAGAAACTGGAAAAGGCAAGGAAACAATTCTTTCTTGAACTTTTAGAAGTAATGTAGCCTAACAACACCTTGATTTTAGACTTCTGACCTCCAGAACTCTAAAAGAATAATTTTGTGTTATCTTATGCCAGTGAGTTTGTAGTTATTTGTTACTACAGCAATAGGAAACTAATAAAAGCAGTAACTGCTCTAGATAAATATGTATATATAACCTATGAACTAGAAATTCTACTCACATTTATACCCATTAGACTACTTATCAAATGGCATGCATTAGAATTTTTATAACAGTAAAATGTATATATCAAAACTATATTGTAAGTTCATTATAAGAAATTATGAATTAACTTCATAATATACACAAAATGAAATGTTATAAACAAAGAGAAAAAATATACCATGGATACACCCAACATAAATTAATCTCACAAGCAGCATATTAAGCCAAAGATGTCAAGTCAAAATAGGTAAATAATATGTGATTTCATTTATTCAAATAAAAAATACTTTAGAAACAGAGAAAACTAATCTATGGTGTTAGTGGTAAGGATAAAGGTTTCTTTAGTGAGTTGTTAGTGAGTGAAGAAGATCACAAGGGAACTTCTTGGGTGTTGAGAATATTCCATTGCATAATTTTGGTGGTGGTAACACAGGTTGGTTCACTTTGCACATCTTTATCAGGCTACAAACATACTATTCATGCATTTTTTTGTATATGTGACACTTCAGTAACTTTAAAAAGTTTACTTTAAAAAACTATAAGACTACTTACTTAAAACAACACTCTCTAACCCCCAATTAAAAGAGTTTAAGGCGAATCCGATTAAACGAGATGGTCTGTTTGGGCACAGCATTATGTGATAATGCACAGCAGGCTGCTCATAGTTATGGGCTAGCCAATGCATTAGGATACTTAGTTCAGTTGCCCTGTTACAGTTCAACCAACATAGACATGGAGAGCAGAGGACACAGTGCACTCACAGAAAGAATTGTGGGTAGGAAAATTTACCTTAAAAAGGAACTGCAGGGTGTCTGATTGGAAATGTTATTTTGATGTTTCACTACATGAACTTTATATAATCACAATATATGAGGGCAATCTACTTTGATGATCTAAGCTTTTGAAAGGAACTTTTTAAGGCTTTTACAACCCTAATTAAGGTGATTTGGAGGCAATAACTTTAATGTTGATCATTAAGCATGACACAGATGGTAAACAAGAGATACTGAGAAGCCCAGAAGTCCCTGCTGTTATTTCAAAAGCAATATGTTTGAAATAAAGTCATTGAGACTGAGCTGCTTCTAATGGGACAAGGTGATCTGGGAAATAGGTAATATTGCCTGTCAGAATAAATTGTCTTGTTTCCCCTGGTGTTCCTTAATTATTAATTAGGGCTCAACATTTAATGTCCATTCCACATTTTTCTAGATCTCAGTAACCATGACACAAAGTTTACTAGAGTAAAATAGAACTAACTGGAGAAATAGAGAAAGTGATTAAATTAAAATAATATCATTAAGTCCATTGCTCATAAAATCACCGAATTATGTCTTATTTACAAAAGAAATGGCAGTTTTTAATTAGTTGAACTGCGATTATTGGGCCTAAGATGATAAACTGAAAGCTGATTATTTTTAAAATATGGAATGCAAAATTAAATTATTTTCATACTGTTTAAAGAATGGAGCTTTGAAACTTTTAAAATGACTACAAAGTGTAGTTGCTGTTGTTTACTTTCAATATACTTATGAGAAAAACTAGAAGGAAATGAATAGGGTTGTTTGTGTTTTCTGATTTTTTATAATATTTTAAAACCAAAATCCATCTTTTAGTAGGTTTTTTAGATAGAATTAAAGTTGGGAAATTATAATTTTTGATTGGACGTTGTTACACAGCTACCAAATTACAGTAACTTATTTTGGAGATCAGTTTGACTCTGTGAAGCTTTTGGGAAAGAAATATTATGTAGAAAAAATAACCAAGTCATAGACTAGAAGTACATTAAATTAGTGGTTTCAGAACTTTTGTACACTATTTCAGCGATAGATTTTGCCTATGAGTGATATGTTCCTTCATTCAGTCAACAAACACATTCAAATTGTATTACATCCATTTGTAATTCCTAACTTATCATTAACTTGTTAATGCAACAAGGAATATTTTAAGCATATTTAGACCATGGCTAAATAACTGATTTTGGACCAGCCCTCCACTATAAACAATTGTAAAATTTATCAAAATATGAGACAACTATTTTCAAGTATTTTCAGGTATTAAGCAACAGACAGTGAAGGACAACAGTCCTTGACAGAAGGGAAGCACATAATGCAAGTTCCACATTTCCCGTGACTTCCTGCCGGGAGTCATACCCTAGACTGTGGAACATGAAAGGGGAGTGTAAGCAGGGCAAGATAGCATGAGTAGAGAGGACGGAAATCAGAATTCTGTGCTGCTTATGCAGCTTGAATTTATGGGGCATAAAAGAAAGAGATGAGCAGAAGAGAAGATTCAGGAATCTACCTGGCCCTCTTACAGGACTATTCTGTGCGTATGCAAGGTGAATTTTCCTAAAACCCATCAGAGAGTATCTGACTGAGAGCAGAATAGGGATACTACACATAAAGCAGGACTGGGGCATGTGAGAATTCTGGCTCAGTCAGGATGAGCAGACTTCACTAAGGAATTCAGCTACTTAGTTGATAACCCAGAAAGGACAAACAGTCAGGACTATACCCTGTATTACATAATAGGCTCTAGGACTAAGGTAAAATAAAAAATATACCAGCCCTGCCAAATAATAAATCAAGTTCAAAAGGATCGAGATTACCTGCCATTAATTTAGCTGCCTTCCAGAGCAAAATTCAAAATACCGTTAAACGTAATTACAAATCTCTTCAATGTATCATGCAAGTGTATAGCATAAAAGAAAATTATATCATGTAAAGAAGCAGAAAAATGTGACATAAATAATGAAATTTCTTTTTAGTTCAATTGATACAGACCCTACAGTGACCCACATGTTGGAATTAGTAGTCAAGGACTTTAAAATAGGTATTTAAATATGTTCAAAACTTTTAAGAAAATGATGGATATAACAAGTGAATAGATAGGGAGTTTCAGAAAATAAATTGAAACAAATATAAATAAATAAAAAATATAAATCTAAGAAGTAAGTATGATAACTGAAAAGGAATATTTACTTGAACAGGCTTAATAGCAGAATATAGATTGAAGAAAAAGTCAATGAAGAACTGTCTGAACTAACGCTTGAAAAAATGATGACTGGGGCAGCCCAGTGGTGTAGTGGTTTGCTCAGGAACAATCTTCCTCAAGCAAAAAGAGGGGGATTGGCAACAGATGTTAGCTCAGGGTCACTCTTCCTAAAACAAACAAACAAAAAATGATGACAACATTTCCTAAATTGGTGGAAAATATCAGTGCATTTTCGTGAAGCTCAGTGAAATCCAAATGGGATACAAACAAAAAAACCCATACATTATATATTAATTTATAAACCAAGAGTAAAAAGAAAAGCTTAAAAAGTAGCCAGAAAAAAAGTCACATTACACACAGAACAACACTCCAAAGATGACTGACCTCACCTCAGAAGCAATGAAGGCCAGCAGACAATGAGTGGCATCGTCAAAGTGATGAAAGGAAAACAAATAATGACAATAAAACTCACTATCAATCTAGAAATTGATGTTTAGCAAGAATATTCTTTTAAGAGCAGGAAAAACAAGGACATTTTCTAATGATTCAAAGATGAATTTATCCTCAGTAAGCTCAGGTGAAGTCTTTAGTGTGAAGACAATGTTGTAATGCTCTTACAATTTACGTGAAGTGGAACAATATTGATACTAAGAATATGATAATAAATTAAGGATGCATATTGTAATCCAAGATTAATCTGTGTGACCAATAGAATATGGCAGAAGCGACGATATGCCACTTTCCAGAATGGATTATAAACCCTACACATATCTTTTGAGATCTCCTTCTTCCTCTCCTTCTTGTCTCTCCCTCTCTCTCCTTCTTCTTCTGGAAGACAACCACCACCACAGTTCGGCAGCCTTTGGAAAGGCCCACATAGTGAGACCAAGGCTTTGGACCAGTAGAACTTTCTGGCGAGCGAGAAATTGATGTCTGCTAATAATTCTGCAAATGAGCTTGGAAGCAGATTCTCCAGCCCCATTTGAGCCTTGAGATTATTGCAGCTCCATCTGACAGCTTGATTGCAACCTCATGGAAGACCCTGAGCCACAGATATCCAGTTAAGCTGCTCCTGGATTCCTGATCCTCAAAAATGCTCTAAGATAATGAATGTTTGGCTTACTTCTGTGAGAGCGATTGCCCTGAGCTAACATCTATTGCCAATCTTCCTATTTTTGCTTGAAGAAGATTGTTGCTGAGCTAACATCCATGCCAATCTTCTTCTATTTTGTATGTAGGATGCCACCTCAGCATGGCTCCATGACTTGTGTGTAGTTCTGCACCCAGGATCTGAACCCATGAACCCCAGGCCACTGAAGTGGAGTGTGCAAACTTCACCACTAAGCCACCAGGCTGGCTCCATGTTTGTTTTTTTTAAGTTGTTAAGTTTAAAAGTGATTTGCTATACAGTCACAGTACATAATATACGATACATTTCACAACACAGATAAAAGAGACCACTTCCCTGAAAGGTAAAAAACCACCGCCGCTCACCTAAGGAGAAACAGACAAACAGCGTAGCCTGATGTCTATTAGAGAAATTAAAACATCAAAAGTGAAACTAAAAAGTATTGAATTTTAAAGTGAGTGAAAAATAAATCAGCATGAGACATCCAAATTTATGGGCTGCAACTAAAGCAGTACTAAAAGGGAACTGCAAAGCCTTCTACCCTGATCTTAGAAGGAAGAAAGGTCTTCAATCAATGACTAAAGCTTCCATCTTAAGAAACGACAAAAAAGCAAATTAAACCTACAATAAACAGAAGAAAGGAAACAATAAAGAGTATAAATCATCAAGTAGAAAACAAAAAAAATCCGTGAAACCAAAAGTTGTTGCTTTGAAATCAACAAAATTGATGGTTTTTGCTTGACTGATCAAGAAAAAAAGATGTAAATTTTAAATATCAGGAATGATAGAGGGGACATCATTAACAATAACTTATCTGTATCAATAGGTAAAATAGATAATTTATAGATAATTTATTTGTATTAATAAAATATTTTCTATGTATTTATAAATATTACACATTATTATCTAATTCAATTGTATGCTGTGCTAAGTAGGCACAGCAAACAATTGTTGAATTACTCATACTTTCTTTATAACTATGGCTAGTCACTTGGATTATTTCAGTAATATGTCTTAAATGAAAAACAATGTAATGGTTATTCATTCTTATTGATCTTTGTATGTTATAAAAATGCAAAGAATGTGCTTTAAATCAATTAGTAAAATATTTTAAAATTCCCACTACTACAGAACTAATCAATCATGATGATTACAGTAACAAAATGTGCATTTCTCATACCACTGGATCATAAGGTTAAGAAAAACTGGTTCATTCAGTTCTGTATCTATAAAGTTTATCACATTTTCAATATGATATACAGGAGCTCAATAAGCTTGTTTTACATGAATAAAGATTTCTAGTGAGCAGTTTTAAATTTGCCTATAGTCTGAACTTTTACATAGAACATTTCTAACTTGTTCACAGGAAGATATTTCTCATGATGGTGCTTTACAGTTTTAGAGAACAATGTTAAATTTCAGCTAAAAACATAGAACGCAAATAAGATGTACACTAAAATTATGAGAACATTGCCATATTATTTTTACAAGAATGTCAATACAAGTAGCTTTATGTCCGGGGCCGGTCCCGTGGTGCTGCAGGTAAGTTTGCACAGTCTGCTTCTCGGTGGCCCGGATTCGCCGATTCAGACCCCAGGTGTGGACATGGCACCACTTGGCATGCCATGCTGTGGTAGGCATCCCACATATAAACTAGAGGAAGATGGGCACGGATGTTAGCTCAGGGCCAGTCTTCCTCAGCAAAAAGAGGAGGATTGGCAGCAGTTAGCTCAGGGCTAGTCTTCCTCAAAAAGAAAAAAAGTAGCTTTATGGAATTGTTTGTTTGAGACACACTCCGTTTCTTCTTCCAAGCACTCTTGGGTCACCCCAAGTAACTTTCATGACCAAATATATGAATAATACTTCCATTCCTAATTCCTTGACATGGTGCCATAACTTTTAAATATTGTTATTCTAGTGTCTACTGGACTGGTATATGGAATCTCCATATGGAATCTGGAGGATATACCTGGAAACTTTTGTTTTATGCTTCAGCCAGTTTGACTCTCTTAGGCTGAAATTAATGGCTCTCTTAGAAATCATACCAAATAGATGGTAATTGTTGCCTTTAATGCTTTATCTTTGAGTTTATTCTTTGAAGTCTAAGCATAATTGACACTTTCATCTTTCTATAGGGGTGCATTTTTTTCCTACTAATCATTAGACATCTTTCCTTAGAGCACTACAGCTAACCTCATAATCTCCTTGAATATTAGTAGTTTGAATTTGGGATTGGGGAATGGTATTCAATCTGCAACTACGACAATAACTCACTTCAGTTTCAAAGATAGTGACTCATAATTACTTGGTATTATATGGCAAGGGGGTATTTCAATTGTTTTAATGACAATTTTGTTTTAGTTTTTAGTAATATACAAATAAAATATTAAGTCTTATCAGGTTAAACTTATTGGAAATTCATATTGAGTGGTTTATATTAAAACAGAAATAAATATTTTTGTGTCTTGAGTTTTGGAGAGAGAAATTTGTCAAGTACCAATATAAAAAATTGAGGAATATAAACAGAATATCTGTAATCATTCTTAATTAGCTATTAAAGGCCTATCAAATCAAAAGCTCTTATATAATGTCTTAAATTATCACAAGTCTGGGGGATAAATTGTCACAGTTACAAGCTTACGAGACAGATTTAAGTAACTACTTTGGTCTCTATAGTAAGAGAAATGAGAAATCACTAAAAGAATTTAAGCAGGAAAGCGACGTTATTGAATTTATATTTTAAAAATTATCTCTCTGCTTCTTCAGTGGAGAATGGATTATAGGAATACAAAAGAAAGTTCTTCAGTTTTTCTAGCAGTCCACTAATAAGGTAAAGGCAAATTTAAGGGCAGTGGTCCTTAACGTGTGGTCCACAGGCTTTGGAGGGGAACAGACTGAGACACATCAGTGGTTCCAGCAGATCAAAACTTTGTTAATAATAATACCAAGTTAGGGTTTACCATTTTCACTTTCATTAGCTCACAAATATGAGGTAGAATTTTCCAGAGGCTACATGACATATGGTGTCCTAATGGACTAACTGAAGAAGCAGAAACACGAATGCAGCTATCTTCTATTAGGTCAGACCACAGAGATTTGTAAAAATTTAAGTCAGTGCCACTCTCCTCACTCAGTTTTTGTTTTGGTAAATGCAGTTATTTTTCCATAAAGTATACCAACAAGAAATGGGTGTATTATTGCTATTTATAAATTAACAAATATTTTTCTTAATTCTCAGTTTTATAGTCTAATACAGTAAAGGTCAATAGTTTTAACCAAATAAACAAAAGCTACTTGGGGTCCTCAATAATTTGAGAGTATTTAGGGGTCTTGTGACCAGAATGTTGGAGAACCAGTGGACCAGCGTTCTGGCAGCTATAGCATTGCCCTCATAATTTTAACCTGTTAGTTCACACAGACATTATCTTATTCCCTGACCTCAATCAGCCTCTACATACAATCACTCTATAGTTCCTCTTGATTTTAGTTCTAAACTTCTTTTCATAACTATATAATTTTCACTATGCCAACTTCCACAGAACAATTAGGTCAGATACTTGGTTTTGACACTCTCAAAGTGCATTTTCATCATCCTCTATAGAAATATTGGAAGACTAAACTCTAAATTTCTCACTGTCGTAGAGATTAATTTGTCGAACCAAATCTATTTTCCCTTTTATCTCAGTAACATAAGCTTACTTATGGCAACAGTGGTCATGGGATTCTCACAGGGGGAAAATGATAGTAAGTTACCCCTTTTTTATTTGTTTAAAGGCTGCTTGTCCTGCATTCTCACAGTCACCTTTTCTTCCTGTCAGTTGCAAATGAGGACAATTACCCTTGGCAGCCATGTCATACAGTATTTGACTTTCTCCCTCTGAATTATTTCACTTAGCATAATACCCTTAAGGTCCATCCATGTTGTTGCGAATGGCAAGATTTCATCCTTTTTATGGCTAAGTAGTATTCCATTGTGCATATATACCACATCTTCTTTATCCATTCTTCCGTGGATGGGTATCTAGGTTGCTTCCAAGTCTTGGCTATTGTGAATAATGCTGCAATGAACATAGGGGTGCATGTATCTTTGCATATTCATGTTTTCATGTTCTTTGGCTAAATATCCAGCGGTGGAATAATTGGATCACATGGTAGTTCGATTCTCAACTTTTTGAGAAATCTCCATACTGTATTCCATAATGGCTGCAGCAGTTTACACTCCTACCAGCAGTGTATGAGAGTTCCTTTTTCTCCATATCCTTTCAACACTTGTTTCTTGTCTTGTTTATAGCCACTCTGAGGGGAGAGAAGTGATATCTCATTGTAGTTTTGATTTGCATTTCCTTAATAATTAGTGATGTTGAACATTTTTAATGTGGCTGTTGGCCATCTGTATATCTTCTGGAAAATGTCTTTTCAGATCTTTTACCCATTTTTTAATAGTTTGCTTGTTTTTTTGTTGTTGAGATATAGGAGTTTTTTGTATATTTTGGATAATAACTCCTTGTCATGTATGGTTTACAAATATCTTCTCCCACTTGTTAGGTTGTCTTTTCATTTTGTTGATGATTTTCTTTGCTGAGTAGAAGCTCTTTAGTTTGATGTAGTCCCATTTGTTTATTTTTTCTATTGTTTCTCTTGCCTGGTCAGACATGGTATTTGAAAATATGCTTCTAAGACTGATGTCGAAGAGTGTACTGCCTATGTTTTCTTCTAGAAGTTTTATGGTTTCAGGTCTTACATACAAATCTTTAATCCATTTCAAGTTAATTTTTGTATATGGTATAAGATAGTGGTCTACTTTCACTCTTTGAATGTGACTGTCCAGTTTTCCAAACACCATTTATTGAAGAGACTTTCCTTTCTCTATTACATGTTCTTGGCTCCCTTGTTGAATTAGCTATGCATAGATGTGTGGGTTTATTTCTGGGCTCTCGATGCTGTTCCATTGATCTGTGTGTCTGTTTTTGCACTGGTACCATGCTGTTTTGATTACTGTAACTTCACAGTATATTTTGAAATCAGGGAATGTGATACCTCCAGCTTTGTTCCTTTTTCTCAAGATTCCTTTGGCTATTTGGGATCTTCTGATAGTCAGTATAAATTTTAGGATTCTTTGTTCTGTTTCTGTGAAAAATGTTGGAACTTTGATAGGGATTGCATTGAATCTGTAGGCTGCTTTAGGAAGTATGGACATTTTAACTATGTTAATTCTTTCAACCCAAGTGCGTGGAATGTCTTTCCGTTTCTTTGTGTCTTCTTCAATTTCTTTCAACAATGATTTATAGATTTCAATGATTTCAAAATATGTTAATGCAAAGAAAAAAACTGAATGGAGCCAAGTCCAGTGTTCAAAGGGTGTACCACTGAGTGTATTAGCAGATTCATTTGGAATGGACGCTTATTCAAGATCAAGTCTGAACTATAGAAAGAAAGCTGGATATGCTTATGGAGCACATGAGTCCTTTTCTCAAAAAAATTCTCTGACAACCTGACTCCTTAGCTGTTTTACCCTGCTTATTTTCCTCAATATCTCTCACCAACATTGCATAGTATATGTTTTCTTATTTATCATCTCTCCGTCACTAGAATATAAATTCCATGACGGTAGAGAATTTAAGTATTTTGTTAACTGCTAATTCCTGGTGATTAACATAGTAAGTTTCATATAGAGATGCTTAACGAATATTTTATTGCATGAATAAATTTGTTAGTTTCTCATAGCACAGTGTGCCTTTATTTTTATGTCACTGCTACACTTCTATTTGTCATTTTTGCACATGTGAGTTAGTGCAATTATTTTAATAAGGCATATCACACTCAGTAGATGGGAAAGCTCTGAGGGGACATGAACTATGCTTGTTTTTTTCAACAATAGACATACATCCAGCACCTTACACAATAACTGGTATATATAAGAGGCTAGATACAAATTTATTGAGTGAATCTAAGGACTCTCTGGACTTTTTTTTTTTGCTTGAGGAAGATTAGTCCTGAGCTAACATCTGTGCCAATCTTCCTCTAGTTTTTGTAGGTAGGATGCTTTCAGAGCATGTCCTACTAGTGGAGTATGTCCGCGACCAACATCTGAACCTGCGAACTTAGGCCACCAAAGCAGTGAGTAGGACATTAACCACTCAGTCACAGGGCTGGCCCTTCTCTGGAGTTTTTGAGGTGGGAATAGCAGATGATTTTCTTCCTACAGGTTCAGGAAGAATGTGACCTGGAGCATATTTAGTTTAAAAGCAGCTCTTTAATACAACAAGGCTTTTGAGGTAGGGAGAAGCTTAAAAATACCAAAATGTATTTTTTGTTTGTTTATTTAGTTTTTCCTTCTAAAGTATGAGCTACTGAGTGGATCAATTATACACTGACCTTGATGGGTGCAAACTGAGACATAAGCAGTTGTCTATTGTGAAGTGTAGTCAGTGACTGATTTTTGACTGCCATAGTTTGACGTCAATCATTAACTGAGCTATAATGAGAAATCTTGAATATCCTTGAGATTCAGTTGTGTTGTTAATCTTATGTTGATAGACTTAATAATTTTTATAATATAGTTTCTCGGGATTATAAGAACAATAGAGATTTCATTTCTATTGCTTCACATAAAAATTGGAGGGCAGCAGGATGTGTCGACAGAAAATTGTGAAATAAAATTGAGTAACGGTAGATTGTATGTTTTTCTTGTATTGCATTGGCAGTTATATGTCATTGTTTTTCAGCTGGAAAGTTTGACTCTAAATTGTAGTCATTCTATTGACAACCTGATGTCTGGCTGAAACAGGTTGTAAGTTGGAGATTTAATTACCTTTACCTTTCCAGGATCATTATTTGGTGTGTTCATTATGGAGAAAGCATGTAAACATATTTCTAAGGTGGCATATGCTCTAGAAAGAACAAAAATTTGTTGAAAGAAAAATGTTCCAATAGATCTTTAAATTTTTCATCATGAATTTCTTGAAAAGAAGAGTTACAGTTTTATTAGGGATTATTAAAAAACATGACAAGTAAAAATTGTAGCAATTTTTGTTCTGAGTATAAGCATCAAGGGCATTTTTATAGAATGTACTTCAGCGTAGAAGATAGAGCACATATGTGGGAGATACGAGATACGCTACTTTGATTCCCCTTCAAGAAAGAACATTTTGTTCAGATGCAGTGGGTTGGCAGAGACTTAGATCTGCATCGTGACTTGAAGCCCCTGCCACGTGCCCTGTACTCAGAGTTCATCAGCTCACTGTCATGTATTGATAATTACCTGTTTCTTCTTTTCCTTTCACAGATATTATAAACGCAACCAACTTATCATCCTACTGACTCCTAAATGTCTGCCTCTTGGACAACCCCTCATACTCACTATGACTATAACTTTTTTTTAATAGATAAGCTTTATTTTTAAAGCAGTTTTAGGCTCATAGAAAAAATGAGCGGAAGTTACAGAGATTTCCCATACAGCCCTTCCCCAATATGTACATAACTTCCTCCATTATAAGCATCCTTTACCAGAGTGGTATACTCGTTACAATTGATGAACTTACATTGTCAAATCATTATTACCCAGAGTCCATAGTTTATTAGGGTTCACTCTTGCTGTTGCACATTCTTTTGGTTTGTACAAATATGTAATGGCATGTATCTACCATTGTAGCCTCATTTAGAGTAGTTTCACTGCTTGAAAAAAACCTCTGTGCTCTGAATATTCATTCTTCCCTTCACCTAAGTCTTGGCAGCCACTGGTCTTTTTACTGTCTCCATAGCTTTTCCTTTTCCAGAATGTTATAAAGATGGCATTGTATATTGGTATGTTTTCCAAATTGACTTTATTAACTTAGTAATATTCACATAAATTTCCTCCATGTTTTTTCATGGCTTGATAGCTCGTATCTTTCTAGCATGGAATAGTATTCTATTGTCTGGTTTACCACAGTTTATTTATTCACTTACCTTCTAAAGGACCTCTTGGTTGCTTCTGAGTTTTGGTGATTATAAGTAATGCTGCTATAAACATGTATGTGCAGGTTTTTGTATGGAGGTAAGTTTTCAACTGCTTTAGGTAAATACCAAGGAGTCAGATTGCTGGATTGAATGGTAAGAATATGTGTAGTTTTGTCAGAAACCAACTGCCTTCTAAAATAGCTGTACCATTTTGCACGTCCAACAGCAAAGAATGAGAATTCCTGTTGCTCCATATACTTGTCAGCATTTGGTACTGTCAGTGTTCCAGATTTGGGACATTCTAATAGGTGTATTGTGGTATCTCATTGTTTTATTTTGCATTTCCCTAATGACATACGCTGTGGAGCATCTTTTTCTATGCTTATTCGCCATTTGTGTATCTTCTTTAGTGAGATATCTGTTAAGGTCTTTCATCCATTTTTTTAATCAGGTTGTTTGTTTTGTTATTGGTAAGTTTTCAGAGTTCATTGTGCATTTTGAATAACAGTTCTTTATTAGATAAGCTTTCGCAAATATTTTCTGCTAATCTGTGGCTTGTCTTCTCCTTTTCCTGACATTGTCTTCCACAGAGCAGAAACTTTTTGTTTTGATGAAGTCCAGCTTATTGATTCTTTCTTTCATGGATCGTATGTTTCACGTCGTATCTAAAAAGTCACAGCCAAACTGAAGACCATCTAGGTTTTCTCCTATGTTGTATTCTAGGAGTTTTATCATTTTTGCATTTTACATTCAGGTCTATGATCCATTTTGAATTAATTTTTGTGAAAGGTGTGAGGTCTGTATCTAGATTCCCTTTTTTTTTTTTGGAGGAAGATTAGCCCTGAGCTAACTACTGCCAATTCTCCTCTTTTTGCTGAGGAAGACTTGCCCTGAGCTAACATCTATGCCCATCTTCCTCTGCTTTATATGTGGAACGCCTACAACAGCACGGCTTGCCAAGCAGTGCCATGTCTGCACCTGGGATCCAAACGGGCGAACCCTGGGCCACCAAAGCGGAACGTGAGCACTTAACTGCCGCTCCACCAGGCAGGCCCCACACTAATATGTTTTGTTGGAGACGAGGGAGCAGTAGTACCTTGTCTTCTTAGTTCACAGATATCTGGATCAAGAAGATACACGTTTAAACCTTATATAGGAATTACCATGAGATCCTAGTCTTTGAGTGTGATGTGTTGATTGGCCAGGCCTTTTGTTTGTCTCATTCCGAGGCATAATTGAGTGTATATTTCAAACAGAAAAAGTGGTGAAAGATTATGTAAAGATTGTGAAAGAGAAGAGATACTGTATATCTCAGTTATTTACAAACTAATTTCTGTAAAAAGATCATACTTCTCCTGCTCATTGACATAAGGGTTATCCTTGTACATTTTAATCAATGGAATGTGAGTGGAAGGGACATTTTACTTCTAAGCAGAAGCTTTAAGAGCCATGTGACCTGCCCAGGTTCCCTTTTTTCTCTGCCACAAGATTGGCAATGATTACTGCCATCAGATTGGCTATATGTAGGGAGAGTAAAATTCTACTTTGCGTTTTTGTTATTGAAAACTAATTTGATTGAGGGGGTCATTTGTTACCAGAACTCACCCATCCTTTCCTAACTGATGTACTCCTCATTATACTTTATGCCACTGCTTCATTTTTGTGCCAAACTATATTCAGGTAAACCTTTGTCCTTAGCCCATGTACCCTGTTTTAAATGTTAAACCACCCCTAAATGCTGCTTTATTTGATTTATTTACAATAAAAATAAATGACTCCTTTTATTAAGCATTTTGATTCATTTCATATCTTCAGTGAAGTATTTCAGAAGCTTGTGACATAATAGATACACAAAAGATATTATTCAAAATCATTATAATAATGCCTCTTGAAGTTAAATAACAATAAAAGCCTTGTTGAAAAATAAATAATTTTTATGACATTGTTTTAGAAGGAAGACAGAAGAAAATTGGAACAATTAGTAGATTTCATATATCAGCTAAACTATTCCTTTTAACATATGGTAACTGTGGATTATTTTCACAGTCCACAGATCTGTGAGTATGACAGTAAACATATGCTTGAGCTCTAAGCATCTCAAGTAGAAATAGTCTTAATTTGAAATAAATAATTTCCAGCACTGATCAAAAATTGTTTTCCTTATCTATTCACAGGCCATCTGTTACTAATATAATTACACTGTACATTATTAATGATTTTTGGCACTTATGTTAAGGTGGAGGGGGAGGGAAATTATAAAGAGGTTGCTAAACTCATAGAACAAGTGAGAAAAAGGGACACACCAAAAATGCACATTGAAAAGGGAAACAAAGATTTCCATAAGCATGTCTAAATTAATCACTTCTATTAATTTCTATTACCTCTAAATCTTTATTTCATGCATATAACTAACTCCAATTTGCAATTTTCCTTTAATGTGTGTTTCTTCTACTGGAATATAAACTCCATGAAGATATTGCCTCTGGCTCTGTGCTGTGTTTTTACCATTTAACTGAAAGACTTGTCCAAAATAGATACTCAATAAATATTTGTAGGATGGATGAAAGAATACTTGAGTGAGTGAGTGACTGCATTTATCTGAAGGATTCTGGAAAATTTTCACAAAGAAAATTGAGCTACATCTAGGAGAGTAAGAAAGGAGATACTGTAATATGGTCCTGCATTGTAATGTCAGGAACATTTGTATTTAAAATGAGCTGAAGTTTGATACAAAATATTAGTGGCACAAGGAACAAGACATGGACAGGGCCTCTATATCAAAAGGTAATGTAATGTTAAGAGAAACAGGAAGAGCAGAGCTGTGTAATTTCTTTCTCCCAACTTGTTTGTAAAGTAGAGTTGATAAAAGGGAGGAAATTTCAAGAGGTGTGTATAACAAAAACCTAACAGTAATAGGAGTTTTAACTTGGGCTATCTAAAAAGACTTTTATTTGTGCCTAAATAGAGCAATTTTTGCTTCTTTTTGGCAGACACAGATGGTTATGTACTTCTCCTATGCTTTCTTGCTAACAAGTATTTGCTCACAGTAGCAAAGAGCTTGGTTGAAACTCATAGATAGCAGCAAGGATTTCCTGATAGGAAAGTGACAGAAAGTTTTATGTATTTATTTATTTTGATGCGGAGGAAAAAGTTGCTTTCAAATCCCTGTGACACCTATGATTGATGTTACCTGGCAATTTCTAACATCATTATTTAACACTATTAACATTAACATCAATGTTAATATTTAACAATTTATAATACCATTATTTAGCTTGAAAGCATATAAGTCAATGTTTACTAGGATTCCTTAGTAGTTCATTAAGAATTTATCATTTACTGCAACTTGTCTATTTATTTGCAAGGCAATGATCAGGATGTTGAAGGCTACATAAAAACTCCAAATTAGTAATTTCAACAATTTTAACTTACCCCAAAAGTATGGTACAACTAATACTAACATCTCCTTTCCAGAACTTTGCATCTATATTAACATTTATTTTTAAGCATTTAGTTGGTATCTCATATTCACTATGTCCCAAGTGATTCCCAAATCTTATGCCTATAACATTCCTAAATTCCAGTCCCATACTCTTCCATCATCAGTAAATGGCAGCAGTATCTATCTAATTAAAGTCAGAATGCTGAGATTCACTCTTTCTATCTTCCTCTTCCTCTCACTTCTCAGTCTACCCGTCTATCAATCACAATTGTCAATATTTCTTCACTGTGAGGAAATACATTACTTATTCATCTTTTAACTCATTAAATCAATAATTTAAAAAATATTTATGACTACATATTAATTTATTGGCTCTGTGCTAGGCCATAGTGACATTATAGTGAAGGATAAAGTCCAGTACTTCTGGTTCTCACACTCTAGGAAGGAAGACACATAATAAAATAAGCAGACATGAAAGTTCTAAGTGTTATGATAAATCTTATCTCAACAATAGCTTTGCATATGAATTTATATTTATGATTTTTAAAATTCTTTTCAATTCTCTACACTAAGAAAGTGAACATTTTATAATATGTCTTTTACTTTAATGATAAATATAATATATAATTATACGTATCCCAAATAATTGAAGATACATAACTAGGAAATTGAAAGTAATCAGAAAAAATTAAGCATAACTAAGAAAATTATTAATTGTTACCTTTCCACAAAAAGCTTTCTACTGATGTGAGATTTTGTTATTTATGATAGGTTGATGTTAATGGAGCCACAAAGAAACATAAACTCATGATTCACAGGAAATTTCCTGCCTGGAAAGAGGAAGAGAGATGGCTTTCTGAAGTGCACTGATCTCATTATATGAGGTAGTTTCATTAGGCACTCCTGTAGCAGCTCTAAAGCAGCACAATTGAAACAAAACATATCTTAATTTCTTCTATAAAAGGTGTCTACATGCTTGGAGGCATTCAATTTAAGTCCACAAAAACAAAGAAAAACTCAGATCTTAAAGACTTTTGCTTTTCATATTAACATATGATCATTTTTATCTTGAAATTTTATGTATTATTTAGGTTTTATCCCTTTTTTCTTTGCAAAGAACAAATACTCTGAATTATATACTTTCTGTAAAACAGGCAACAAAACTATATTGCATAAAGTGTGGTACCATTCAATGTCATCTGAGTTGGAAATCAAAGTAAGTTTAAGTGAACTAAATAGATCCAGTTTCTATCACCTTGTGATACACACCCCAAAGCTCTGTGTTGTTGTTTGTATCACTGAGAAATAGGTTGAGAAATCAAGATTTGCCTCCAACTGGATTATTGAGAATGTTTCAGGAACAACATTATTCAAGGAATGAGAGATGCAGGATTTAGCAGAAGTAGAAGTTAAACTGCAATGCAATTGCAGCAAAACTTTCTATCCAACCCTGTAAGGAGCCCTGAAGCTGGATGACCCTCCCAAGATGTCTCAAATGAAGACAAGAGAGCCAAGCCTTTATACTCCTATGTTGACGAATCCTTGAACGTGGGCTGCTTTCAGGAAGGAGAATGATATTTGGTGATTTAACTCTCTTCAGCTGAGGATATTGCTTAGGAGAAGGACTCAGCAGTGAGCCATCAACAGGTGACACTCTTAGCAGCAAGGGGAATTAAAATTTTGTACCTGCTGGGGCTTTGGATGACACACCACAGTATGTACTTCAAGGTAAAACCAGTAAGATGTAAAAGTAACACCTCAGTGCTTACTGATTGCAATCTACCTCACCAAATTTATCCTACTGCATTCATTAAGAGCAAATGTTTAAAAAAAAATTATTCAACGTGATAAAACATTTGAGCTTGACTTTTAACAAAAATGGTGCATTATAATATAGTTAAAATCTTACTCTCGAGCTATCCTTTTTCAAGTCTTTTTTTTTAAGACATCGGGTTAAAATGCATTCAAACTATTTTAAAGAATTGTATTGATGATGATTGCAGGCTCTTTACATATTTTTACATTGCTAAATTTAAACCCAGTTTTTGTTCCTTAACTTACTGTCAAATGTCCTAATGTCTACCATAAGGCCTAACCATTCTTGGAGTTAAGCAGGTTGCCAACACCATGAGAAGGGCTGCAGGACCCATCACTAAGGTGAGGTAGTTACTCATATCAGCTAAAAACGGTGAAAGCCAAATGATGGAATCCTAGCATTATCCTTAAAGAACACTGAAGGTTGCTACCATACATTAAAAGGAAAAAAATCACTTGCTCAATTCTAGAAGTTCAGGAGGAGCCTGAGATACTAGACGAACCCAATGAGCTATGCATTTTAGATATGGCAAAAGAGGTTATAGTTAAAGCAAATTAAGAATTGTTAAGAAAACTGAGGAAAATAGCCTTGAAGTGACTAATGGTAATTTTCATTGATCTCTTATCTTTCAGCATATGTTCAAGAAAATACATAGCTAGGATGTATGATGACTGCTGTAGGTTACGGAAATATAAAATTATCTTAAACCAGCTCTAATATCACATGTAGGACAATGCCTATCTACTAGATTTTGATGTTTTGAGTTATCACCCTATGACCTCTCACCCATCTGGATAAAATGAGACATTTTGGACAGAAAATAACCAAATGGAACAAGCTTCTCATAATCTGTGTGAGGATTAGTATAGCAGGGTTAGGGAAGAACTATTTTGACATAGGAAACTACTGCTAGTATTAAAAATACTGAAATATTTTAAAGGAGGCAGAATCTGAGTCATGAAATGTGAAAAAAACAAAATCCATTGTCTTCATCAAGGTATATCTCTTATAACAAGG
This sequence comes from Equus quagga, assembly GCF_021613505.1. NCBI lineage: Eukaryota > Metazoa > Chordata > Mammalia > Perissodactyla > Equidae > Equus > Equus quagga. The sequence continues at coordinate 129,554,759 of NC_060269.1, forward strand.
ACAAAATATTTGACAAACCTAAATTTGGTTAATTATACTTAAGTGTGAGAATAAATGTTGCTCATTCAAAGCAAAGTCAAATATACATCAGTGATCTAATACTGACTAGAATATTTCAGATTATTGCTTTTTTTAGCACTGACAGCTGATTTCTATATAAATAAAAGGTAATTAAAAATGCTTTAGATTTAATAATACATAACTTTTAGAATAGTTTATAAACAATATCTTAATTTCTGATATACCTTTAATTTAAATACATGGAAAAAATACATCCCTCCATTTGTGTTTCCTATAGACAAAGCAATAAGATTTCCTCACAGAGATTAAGACTGTATTTTCTGGATAATTTGTATGTTTAAATTTAGTACCATATATTCATCTTCAAAGGAAGGTCATATACAGGCAGAGATGATGGCTATCTTTAGTGGGCTTATGTCTTTTGTTTTGTTTTGTTTGCTTCTCAGTCCACGTGTTTTATATGATTTTGACTTGAAATGTCATAGGACTAAAGAGTGTCCAATGAAAGCACTTTGTTGCTTTGGCTATAGTGATTAGTCCAACGTTGGGCATTTGATCCAACCTAATGATGAGGTTCAGAGCAGAAGTTTTATTAGTATTAAGAGGAAAAAGCCCCACTGTTATTACTGGGAATGTTAAACTCTGTGTATGTATGCCTGGCGCATCGGTTAAGAGAATCTCACTTAAAGCCATGTGGAAAGCTTCCTGGTAATGTCTGACTAGATGAACCTGAAATCTCTTGTTTTGGAATTTTCAATTGTTGATCCAACACACTCATTTTTTATTTGGTTTGGCTATTTTTACTTAAAAAATTAGTTCTTTATTATCCTATGATATACATACTAAGAGAAATAGACAACAAGAAATATATACTTAAAAAATTGTTTATATATGACTTAGGATCAAATTGTACACAAACTAGATAGTGATGGATCCTGGTAATCATATAAAATCTCACACAGATAATTGAATATTGATTTTACTTTGATTAATGTCTGCTTTCAAAGCTCATAGGGCCTGTTCAGCAAAGATGATAGTCATACATATTACATTTTCTTTGACGTCTCTTAGAGTCTCACAGGTCTTCAAATTTATGGTGAAATTATTTTGCCTCTAAAATTACTACCAAAAATTATATTGCTGTGTACTTAGAACTAAATGGTAATTAAAACTGAAAATAAGTTAGAAACACTACATTTAATAACATGCTGTAAAAGCTGTAAGATTAAAAATTCTGAATATTTTAGCATTTGGATTTTTAACATTGTTTGCACATATTATACATTTTATACTGGCTTATGTTAGACAGACTCAAGTAGGAAAATGATCAGAGGTGTCTGCTTTATGCAAAGGTATGTGTGAAAAGGTAAAAAGAAATGTTTTACTATTGATGTTTCTGTTCAATACAAGAAAATCATTTTTTATCTTTCAATTCTAAAAAAAAAAACTCTTCAGGGAAAAAATACTTCTTTTTCTAGGATAACATTTCTCTCTAGAGTACACCCTGAAAAATTGTTTCAGACAGTGTTCTTATATATATGAACATAACTTTATTTCAGTTTTACACATCATTATATTTTGGCTGCCTATTGAAATGCACATTTTGAATTATTTTTCCTCATGATTATTGCTACACTGTATTCTAATACTGCATCTAGTGTTGCTAATAATAAATAAATGGATAGATATTAACATATATAATCACTTTATCATTGTCTCTCTGTAGATTAACTGTAATCTTCCCCCTTTGAAGATATATAGGATTTTCTCTTTTCCTGAATGTTCAAAATTATCAATAAAATATCTAGGAGTCTGGTCTTTTTTCCTTCATTTCTGAAGCATTCTCATCTCATTGTCTTGAGTATTGACTTCACACCCTTTTCTCTTATCTCTTTTTCTATTAGGCAAATGTTCCCACTCCTGAGAATTCTTTTCTGATGTATAACTTGTTTCTCATAATTTTTATCTCTATATGCTTTTGCAAAATGCTCTCAGAACATTCCTCAGCTTTATCTTTGAGCTCACTAATGTGTTCCTTAACCATGTCCATAATGTATTCATCTTATCTATTGAGTTAGATTCCCATGGTCATTTTTTATTTTTATGGTATTTTAATGCATCCAGTATACTTTTGAATCACTCTGTTGATATTAGTTATACTTGCTGTAACATCCTCTTCAGTTTTTCTATTAACTCTATTTCCTGAAACTTTTCTGTTTTCACTTTTTTATGATGCTGGCTTTCTTCCAAAATGTAGTAATTCTTGGTTATATGCTTACTTTGTAATCGAGTTTCACTAGTTAATTTTTCTGTTGAATCTGCACAGCCAGTCTGAGGTTCTGCAGGATCCATGTAACTGGTTGCTGCTTGCTATGTAAATGGGGGAGAGTCGTGGCATGTCACTGAGCGGGATACCTTACTCTATCTATAACTATGGCCAGCAGCTCAGGAGTTTTTGGTCCTCTAACTCAAGGTCTCTTATCTTCCATACAAGAGGGTGGCTAACTGCCATTCCATCCCATTCTTGCTGCCCATCTCAAGGAGAGTGTGGAAATATATGCTTAAATCAACCACTCTAAGTTTCTCCAGCTGTAATAATCCTCAAGTCACCATGTGATTACATGCTATGTAGCAGGCCCAGAAATCTAGAAAAGACTGAGACTAAGAATAAAACTAGAAGCCAAAAGATGTCATATAAGTTGAGGGATTAGAGTTTCACAAAGGAAGAAAGGTTACTACTGTCAACATTTTGGAGAAATCATCCAAAAATAGAAGCTAGAAACCACTCCTTGAATTTCCAATCTGGAGATTCAGTGAGTACTTCCATATTATATTAATTGGTATAGTGAGAGAAAGTCAGATTGGAGTGGGTCCAGAAGATAATAATAGAGATTACTGAGGATATCAAGTAAGCAAGTATAGATGCTGTTTTCAAGAGGTTGACTGAGAAAAGTGACAAGCATAGAGCGAGAGTTTGCAGTGGCTATTGTTTGTTTCTTATCCAATGTCCATCCTCACCTTCTTTTATTATAATAAAGCCCTAATTTTATTCAAGACATCTGTGGTACACAAAATTTTCACAACGTCACACCATCAAACTTGTGTAATTCCTGTCACTTTCAATGAGGATGGAGTCTGTGAATATGATAAGATATCTATCCCTTGATTGTAATATGTTATATGGAGTAGTCAACCTTAAAATAGAGAGATTATCCAAATGGGCCTAAATTAACCACATGAGCTCTATCATATCTGAGAATTATCTCTAACATGTAACAGTAAAGTAAGTCAGGGAGATTCCAAGTGAGAAGGACTTGATGGTCCATTTCTGGTTTTAAGATGGAGGGAGCCTTGTGAGAAGGGATGTCAGTTGCCCTTTGGAACTGAAAGACATTATCAGCTGACAGCCAGAATGTAAATGGGGACCCAGGCTTGCAAGTGCAATGAACTGGATTCTGGCAACTTCCTGAATGAGCTTGGGAGGAATTCTCCCACAAAGACTCCAGATACAAGCCCAGCCTGGCCAATGCATTGAGGTGATCTTGTGACCTGCTAGACAGAGTACTAGAATTCTGACCTGTAGAACTATGAGCTAATAAATGGATATTGTTTTAAGCCACTGAATTTATGGTAATCTGTTATACTGCATTAGAAACTAATCTATCAGTAATATGCCTAGGTAAAATTTCTATCTTCCCCATAATCTCTTGTTTAGAGGTGGTCATGGGGAAAATATTCTGATCACTTCGATATGTAAGTAGATGTCTTCCTCAGAGTGCTGGAAAAGTGTTTACTTATTTAATATAGGCTTCCTCGCTTTCTTCCTGCCTTAGCATCCTTGACATGTAAACGTAGAAATGGGTTATATGGGAGCCATCTTGTGATCATGAGGCAAAAAACATGGGGATAAAATTCAACATGATAAAGATGGTAGAATTAAAAAACAATCCTTAGAAACTAGGCAGCTGATAGATGAATAAAGCATGATACTAATCTTGGAATTACTACCTCCAGTCTCCTGATCGTGTGAGAAAATCTACCCTTCTTTGTTTAAGCTTCTAGAAGTTGATATTTCAATGACTAGTATCAAACATAATCATCACTAATTTAGGGATAAAGGGGCATTTTAAAATTGTATATTGTCCGTTTCTTGTTTATTTATTAGAGCCAATAGATGGAGCGCATTAGCACCTTCATAAGCTGGTTTTGGAAAAACTTATATGACTGCATGCTAAGAGAATGGTGCCGGAGAAGTTAATTTAGAACGAAATGTATAAGAGAATACAATAAGGGTGAAATCGAAAACAGAAGGGGGAAGGTCTATGCTCTGAAACTGAACAAAAAAAGTATAACTATGTTTTTGGTTAATTTTGTAGGTGTGGGACAGAGCTGGAGGTGGGAAGTGGGTGCCTAATCACTTCAATTATCAGATTAAGCAGGAGGTAGGGCCTTTTGCTGAAAGTGAGAAAGATTAGAATTTCAGGGACTAGTAGAATTTTTCAATCATTTCTTGATGAAATGTGAAACAAGGATGTTTAAGAAAAAGTTAAAAAGCTATTAAGTGGTTTTAGGTTCACAAATGTATGAGGGAATATTTTTTTTGAAATATTGGCAATCTGTATTAAGGTGAGTTTTTTTGCCAGCAATACTGTATAGTCAAGAAATGGAAGCAAAGCCTGAGCATTGGAAGATTGGTCCATTATTCGAATTTTTCTGGAAAAACTCACATCTGTCTTATAGAGGGTAATTTTTTAACCAATTTCATTAAGATAAAGTTCATATACTGGTTTCTTTCGCTTGGAATATTTTCATCCATTCATGACCTTTCCTTTTTACTGCTGACTAATATTTGATTGTATAGACATATCACATTTTGTTTATCCATTCATCAGTTGTGGACATTTAGGTTTTTCCACTTCATAGCTATACAAATAATGCTGCTTTGAACATTTTCGAATAGACGTGTTTTCATTTCCCTTAGGTACACCTAGGAATGGAATTCTTGCATTATATGGAAACTCTGTTTAACGTTTTGAGGAGCTGCCAAACTGTTTTCCTAAGGGTCTACATTGCTTTACAGTCCCACCAACAGAAGGGATTCAATGAGCTTTCTAATTATACCTTATTCTCATCAACACTTGTTATCATCAGTCTTTCAGTCTTTTTTGTTATAGCCATCCTACTTGTGTGAAGTGATATCTCATCGTGGTTTTGATTTGCATTTCCCTAATGGTTAATGATGTGGAACATCTTTTCATGCATATATTTTCTTTGGAGAAATACCTACTCATAACCTTTGCCCATTTATTATTTGGTTGATCTTTTTATTATTGAATTATAAGAGTTATTTATATATTCTGGATATAATTCTTATTAGATATATGATTTCAAATATTTCCCCAAATTCTGTGGATTCTGTTTTCACTTTCTTCATGGTATTGTTTTCAACACGACTATTTTTAATTTTGATTAAGTCCAATTTATGTATTTTTTTATTTTGTCATTTCTGCCTTTGGTGTGATATCAAAGAAGACACCAAAGATTTGCTCCTATGTTTTATTCTAGGAGTTTTTATAGTTTTAGCTTTTACATGAGATTTATGATTCATTTTGAGTTAATTTTTGTGTAGTGTAAGGCAGGAATACAATTTTATTCTTTTGCATGTTGATATCTAATTGTTCTGTGGGGTATTCACATGTATTTGTGAGTTACTACTGCAGATCACCTGACAGGAAAGCCCTAAAAGAAGTGTGGAATTTATATTCTGTTAACAAACTCACAGACGAGTTGTATGCGCACTGGAGTTTAAGAATGACTTGATTAGAAGTGTCCACGAGACATAAAAGCCAGTAAAGTGATGTGAAAGCATGAGGGAGAAAGAATTTTTGAGTCTCCATGTAACATGTTACCTTTTATTCATTTGTCATTAATAGTGATGTTTTAGTGACTTCATGACAAGATCTAGTAGCAGTGTCATTGGGCAAGATTCGAGATGTGGCCACAGGAGAGGTCGCCTAAATTTAAATAAAAGTATGTCACTGGAATTGAGCTTCAAAAGGAAACTGTTTTGATTATGACATTAACACAGGCATCGTATTTGGGCAGGAAAATAACAGACAATGAAATCATGAAAAAAAAGGTAATCAGGTACTAAAACCTTTCGTAAATATAGTTAAGAGATGCAGAGGCCCAATAACTTAGTACTTCTCTTTCTTTCCTGAGTTTGGAACCAATTGAAGAATAAGAAAACAGAGTAAGTTAGATGTATATTAAATGTTAACCTTTATTACTAGTGAAGACAATATTGGAGAATCTGGCCTACTTTTGCAGGAAAGCAGAAACTTGAAATGAATCCACTCCGTCTTATTTTCAGTCTGCTCAGCTCCTTTAACAAAATACCATAGACTGGGTGGTTTAAACAACAGAAATTTATTTCTCGCAGTTCTGGAGGCAGGAGTACCAAGATAAAGGTGCTGAAGAGTCTATGTCTGGTGACAACCCACTTCCTGGCTTGTGGACTGCCTCCTTCTCCCTATAGACTCACATGGCCTTTCCTCAGTGCATGCTCACGGTGAGAGGGAGAGATCTTCTTCTCACAAGAGTGCTAATTCCATCATAAGGATCCCACCCTCATTACCTAATTTAAAACCAATTACCTCCCAAAGACTTCACTTCTAAATACCATCACATTGGGGGTGAGGGCTTTAACATATGAATTGTGGGGGAACAAAACACTTAGCCCATAACATAGTCCTTGGTAGTAATGGGACACCTCAGGCCTTCTGTGTCGCCACAGACTCTACTGCTAAATTAACTGAATGAAAAGCTACAGATACTTAGTTGATCTCCCAAATTCATCTTTCTGACACATAACAAAGGGACAGAATAAGAAGAAAAAAAAATTGCACCATTAGAGATCCGTCCTCATGGAAAGAATAATCAGGAGTGGAAAGAGCCACACCAGCTAATATTCCAGAGATTTTGGATATCTTAAATCATTGGCTTTAATTGTTAATCTTGTATGAATCAAGGTTGTAGGCAACTTTTTAGGGTAAGGTATTAATAGCCTTTTCAGGATGATTCATTCCTGTTTCATCTTTAGGAACTTAAGGCTTTGTCCTTAATACCAACTAGTCTTCCTTTGGATGTCCAGCAGAGATGGCATGAGGGCAATATGTTCTGCTCAGAATATTTTCAGAACACTACTACATTTAAGTTAACTAAAAAATCACCTTCTACCGTGGTGAGTAGGCTGATGGCTCCCCAAAGATATCCTCGTCCTAATTTCACAAATTTATAAATATGTATTAGTTTACTGTGGCTCTGGTAACAAAATATCACAAACTAGGTGGTTTAAAAAAAAACCCAGAAATTTATTCTTTCACTGTTTTGGAGGCTAGAAGCCCAAAATCAAGGTATCGGCAGGGCCACTTTCCCTTGGAGACTCTGGGTAACATCCTGCCTTATTTCTTTGTAAGTCTGGTTGTGGCCATTGATACTTGGAACTTCTTGAATGCAGCTTCATCGCTCCAATCTCTGTCTTTTTAAAAAATTTCATGCTGATTCTCCTTGTATCTCTCTATGTCCAAAGTTTCCTCTCTTTAGGACAACAATCATGTTGGATTAGGGTCCAATCTAATGACCTCATCTTAACTTTATATCTACAGAGATGCTACTTCTAAATAAATTCACATTCGAGGATACTTTGGGTTAGGACTTCAACATATCTCTTTGTGGAATAAATTCGATACATAACACATATCAGAGGGGAATTAAAATTGCAAATGGAATTAAGGTTGCTAATCAGCTGACCTTAAAATAGAGAGATAATCCTGGATTATCCAATTGGGCTTAATGTAATCACTAGGAATTAAAAGTAGAAGAGAGAGGCAGAAAGGAGTCAGAGTTGGAGAAGGAGATGTGATGACTGAAACAGAGCATCTGGGAAATAGCAACATGAGAAGAACTCAGCCTGATTTTGTTAGCTTTGAAGATGGAAGAATGGGGCTAACAAACGGGAGTGGCCTCTAGAAAGAATCCATCCTAGGTTTTATGATTTTGCTAAATTTTGTTATCTTATTAGATACCATAATGTTTGGTTTTTCTAGTTATAAAAGTACTATATGTTGACCACAAAGAATTTGGAAAATGGAAAAATGTATAAGACAGGAAATAAAAATCATGCATTTTTTCCAGGTATATTTCATATTATAAACTAATATTTTATATTCATCATTATAAATTGCTGATTTTCCACATCACAAGCACCAAAAGAAAACAGGAAAATATTTTATGTAAAATATTAATAAAAATAAATAATGGCAAAGATTAATATTCTCCATTTTTCCATTTATATTTAGGATGATTCCAATAAATGCTATTTCTCAATCTGAGCTAAGCTTAGTTCAAATTTTCTCCCATAAGGTGAAGGCGTTATTAACTATGTCTTTACACAAAAATTATTCACACAGAAGGCTGTTATCATATATTGATACATGAAACTGGTGTCCTAGAAATACATGCACTACATATTCACACACACAGATGCACACATATATACATAATCATATATACTTTTATAGGCAAAATTAAAATGTCAGTAATCATCATTGAGTGAATAAATTGTAGATGATTTTTTGTCTTCATTACATAATTTTATTGTATTTTTCAAACTGAACATAAATTACTACTGTGACTAGAAATTAAAAGTTAAATTATCTTGTTTTACTTTCATCTTTATTTAAAAGTTAAATTATCTTGTTTTACTTTCATCTTTATTTATGTGAAAGGATTTTAAGGCAAAATTCACAAATAGATATAAATATTGTTCAAAAATAGTATTTTTTCTTTCTACTTGCAGAAATTCCTTCATTATAGAGAATAACATAAAAAAGATACTTTCCAGTCTTTTTAAACCAATATCTAAAATTCAAATGTATATGAAAAACAAAAATCAAGTCAAGCAGGATCATTACTTAATTATGTTTTTTTAAATGTTCATTATATAATGAGAAACAATCATATTTGTTCTTATAAAGCAGTAAGAAAATACACAGACTTTTGTTTTTAAGTAAAAATGCATCTCTGTCTGATTTCATCTAAGTCAAAAAATTAAGTTGAATTATTTCTACTGCAAAATATTTTCAAAGTATGTTTATGCAATATATTATACTTAATTTTATTAAGACCCTACAAATTTTCTACTTACATTTTCAAAATATAGATTTTTCATATCTATCCTATCTTTATCTATCTTTCTATCCATCTTCACACACACACATATATATATTTATTTATGTAGGTAATTAAGTGCTGAACTAGGAGCAAGAGATCAGGAGAGTCAGACATTCAATCCATTGTCGTGCTAAGCTATGTTGAGGAAGTCAAGTGCTCTTCGTGAATTTCAGTTGCCTTATTTGAAAAAGAAAGTGAGATTAAGATGTTTTCATTTCCACATCAGTCAAATGAAGATATTACTACTCTGCTTATCATGCATTGTAAGAAATACAATTAGATAATATGAAGAATTTAGCAAAATTCTTGACACATAGAAAGTGTCCTAATTTTATTTAAGATTATTTCCAATTCTAAAATTCTGTTGTTCAGTAACTAAGATTCTGTTCATTTTTTTTCTGTTTAATGGGAATAAAGTACAACACTTCTACAAATTATCCATTTGTGCTCTTACCCTTCCCCTTTCAGGCCACGGAATGAAGAGTGCTTAATCCGGCTGTTAACCATTGTAACCTGAGGGGTTGTTGAAAATAAATCTTTTTCGGAAGGCTTTCAAAGGTCCACTGATGATTTCGAAATAGCTTGAGAATCAATTAGATTAACTAAAACATTTTCTACTCAGACATCTCTTAGAAAACTGATGTCTGTATAATGTTTCCTTGACATTGTGAAACCTCTACCATCTCAGCTCTACAAAATGAGTTCTAAAAATTAATACTTGAAGGCAGATTTTTTCCAAATAGTATTTTTTCCTAAAAATTCTCATTTCTAATTAGCATTAGGTCAATATGAATAGTGACTTTTTCTTTGGAAATTACTACTTCATCTTTTTGTGATTTCTTTCTCTCTCTCCCCACACGTACATGCGTGCGCATGTGCACACACACACACACATATATAATATTTTTAGGCAAAAAAACCCTCAAAGTAAAGAAAAAGTATTAAATCAGTCCTTTTTCTTTATTTTCAATGGTTGCAGGAATGAATTATAATTGAAATCTAAAATATGGTTAAAATTACTGCACATTGGACCCAATTAGAAAACTTGTCTTAGATCAGTCTGATAGTAATTAACTTAGTAACTTTAGCAAGCTATTCAACCACTCTGGACTGCAGTTTCTTCATCAAATCGATGATTTGGATTGTATTATCTCTAAAACACTATAAAATATATTTCTGAGATATGTGACTGTGTATAACCAATTAGCTGGAATTTGCTAAAGCAGGCATTGTTTACCTCGCTCACTCCTATATCAACCAATACCTGGAAATTGCTCATCACAAGTAGATTTCCAATAAATATTAATATACAAATCATGCAAATTTCTTTTACTAGTTTGATAGAGTTTTGAATAGAAATTTTTAAATCAACAGGCACAATAATATACTCCAAATAATATACAAAGTATATGCAACCTAATTCATTATGACGCTTTTAAAAATTAAAATTTCAGGAATTTAATGCAATTAACTTTCCATGAGCTTGTTCTCATCACGTAGGGATATGTGCTCTTATGCAAGCCAGGACAGAACTTAGTTGCCAAAACAAAATGAGACCTTGAAATCTCTATAGTATCCATCAATATCCACTCCAAATAACTTGTTTTTACTTACAATAGACTCCCAATAAACATCCATTCAGTTAAAGCAAAAAATACAATTTAATCTCCAAAGTCAACTACCGCAGACATTCCATATGTCATTTTCTGAAGGCACATGGCATTGCTTAATTTGTGCAGCATCTAAGGGATTTAATTCTGCTGAACAATTTGAAACTAATGGAATCTCTTGTCACCAGTCACAGTGGTGAGAGTACTGCTGACTTCATTTCAAAAGGGACCACACTGCTCTGAAGTAGTCCTTTCTATAGAAAATCGAAAAAATCCTTGACGCAGTTTCAAAAATAGGCATTTTAAGGGAAATTACCACCTGATCCATTCCAAAATAAAGGACTGTGCCAATAATATAATGTCAAATGCCAACTCTTGTAAAATATGTGCAAAATCCTAATTGGCACTGACTAATATAATTTCAAACACATAAATTATATCTTATATTTATGTGTAATATCTTACATGTATTATATATACTTAATATTACAATTGCCTTATGATGTTAACATTAAAGTAGAGTCTTATTTCCTTCAAGAAAAAAAAATATGGACCTGAGTCTGAAAGTTGAATTGTCTGATCAAGATTTAAGTACTGCTGTTAAATTACATGGTCAGCCTTGTGATAAATTCTGATTAAGAATTTACACCTTTGTGAACAGATTAGCAGACCTAATTGATTTTGATCTGTTAACTTCAATTTGCAGCTTTAAAAAGGTGTAACCTCACCCGGATTTATGGTTTGAAGCTCTTGTGTTTGAATTAATGAATTGTACATCTGATCTTATATTAAGAAGAATTTTGGTTAAGTACATATATTTCTCTGAGTGGAAGGTCTTTGTCTTAACTCCTAGGCATTGTATGTATTTTCATAAATGTGCCCATTTATTAATCTCCAAACAGCTGAAGCAACAATTTTACGTGTCATGTATTATCTGTCAACCATCAGTTTCCACTTCCATGTAATTATGAGGAGAACTGATCCTCTGATTTATCTTCTCCTCATCCTCCTGGACTTTGCATGTTGTGATAGACATATGGTCAGGATGTCCTGTCACTTGTTAACATACCATCTTGCACATAACAATTATTTATCATAGAAGCTGATGGAGACTCCGAGAAAATCCAGGCACAACAATTATAAACCATCACTTGTAAGTATAGGTTAAGGTTTGAAAAATCATGGTTTATAAGAATTCGTTATGTGAAGATAAATTTCTGTTCAAAATAAATATGGCATCTGAGTGCAGGCTCTGTTTTTCTGATTCTTATTTCATCCATTTTATTAAAATTTTGACATCAAATACATGAAAAATATTTTGGCCTGTTGATAAACATTATGACCCTACATTATATAGTACTTAAGCAGGCTCAAAATATTTTTATTTCATACAAATGATACTTTTTTCCTGAAATAGACAAGAATAAAACTTACTGCGGCAGCTAATTAGCCTCAAAGACAATTATCTATCTTTATAGGAGAAATTTTCCTTTCGATTGGCATTATGGAGATTTTTATTAGTCATTTCCTTTATCATTGCCAATAATAACTTCACTCCTCCAAAACCTTGATTTCAAGGAATCCACACTCTGACCAACACTTCCTAATCTTCTAGTTCTCTTTCCACTACTTCTCAAAAATGTATTTCGCCTCATCAGGCCTCCTAGCTTTGACTGCCTGTTAATTCTTCTTTATCCTTCTTTTTATGCACTTATTTTCCTCTTTAGCCACTTTGATTAGATGGTTCATTCTATCATCATTCCTTTGCATATATTCTTAAACCTCTGTCCTCTTTCCCTCTTACATATCTGGGACAAGGGGAAGTGATTGTGGCATTTGCCTTTGGCACAGAACGTCAAGATGCACCATAAAATTCATAATCAAGATAAACAATATTTTAATACATTTTTTTTGAGGAAGATTAGCCCTGAGCTAACTGCTGCCAATCCTCTTTTTTGCTGAGGAAGACTGGCCTTGAACTAACATCCATGCCCATATTCCTCTAGTTTATATGTGAGATATCTGCCACAGCATGGCTTGACAAGCAGTGTGTAGGTCCACACCTGGGATCTGAACCGACGAACCCCAGGCCACCAAAGCTGAATGTCTGAACTTAACTGCTGCACCACTGGCCCAGGCCCTTATTTCAATATTTTAAAAATAAAAATTAGTGCAAAAAATCTACCATAAGCAAAACACTAAATTAAAAATAAAGGCAGCATCAGTATTTTTCTTTTTGTCTCAGGCTTCAGTATGGCTCAGCTAGGCGCTATTACTGATCCTGCCTACCAAAGTCATTTATCTTCACATTGTCTAAGAAACTGATTTAATTCTATCCCAGTTCCCTATAGAGTCTTTGTCTTTTTAATATTGGACGCTGGGTATAACATTGGGAAAAACAGAAACTTTGGAGGCAATCTAACTTAATTTCAAGTCCCTGCTTTGCAGTATATTATGTTTTTACTTTGATGAATTTACATAAATACCTTAGAGTTTTAGTTAACTGGTCTGCAAAATGGGGATAAAAATAGGGATAATCAACTGTAATTGAATAAGTAATTATAAAGTGTGGCAACCTGCTTTCAGAAATACATCCTCTATTCCTAGTCTAAGTTGACTACATTTTCAAAGATGCTTAAAAACAAGCCATGCTGCTTTTGAACTCGGTACATGCCGAATCGAAGTGCTCCTCCTTCTCTTCTTCCCCATGCTTCATCTCTTAGAAAATCACTACTTATCCCTCAGAACTCAGCCAGGTTGCCACTTCTTCAGGAGACTGTTCTCGAACCCCTAACCAGATCCCATCCCCCATTGTAGGTATTCCTATCAGCATGCACCTTGTAGCATTTGTCAAAGTTGAAATGATTCATTTATGCAATTAATTGGTTAATGCTTGCCCCCCCCGATACTAAATTGCAAGTAAGAGTTCAGTTTCTTTCTTTATTCAGTATTTAATTACAAACACATAGCACGGTGTCTGGTAAACAGTAGGCCTTCAAAGTGAGCAAACAAATAAAAACCTTTTTATGAGTAATGTTTGAATGAATGGTGTTAACCTTGCATTAGTTGATTTTCTTTCCATTAACATTCTAATCAAAGATCTAGGAAGAAAAGACAAAAATATTCGAATCAAATGATCTATTCTAAGATTTTATAGGATGTACAGCAGGGTAAGGTTTTTGCAAAGAATTTCAGGATGTTTTATAATCATAGGACTTATTATGTTAGGTTAATATGTCAGTAATAAATTATCATGATAGTCCTCTGTCGTACTTAAAATACATACTGTGTAATTCAACATGCATTCCTGTTAACATATCTTGAAAGACTCTAAATAAAAATCTACATTCTTAAAATGACCAAAGAAAATCTTTCTGAAAAAATGCCAATGAAACATTTACTAGCAAACCATTAAAGATTTGCATTTCCTCTGAAATATTGCAGCTACACAGAAATAAAAATATAACTATCAGGAACCAGGATATAAATTATTATTATTTACCTGGAAAATCATGTCTTAGTTGTGTGACTTTGAAGAACTTCAGAATCCTCACTTGTATAATTTTATAAAATTCATGGTTATTTGAAAAAAGAATCTCATGAGATAAGTGATGTTTTTAAACTGCAAAACACAATACAAATATTTATGCTAACTTACATAACTATTACATACAGAGCGATTTCCTAGTCTAAAGGAATTTTGAGAGTTCATAAAATTTACTTTTAGTACTGTACTGAAGAATTTGCCTAATGTTGCAGTTAGGCAATTATTGTTAAGACCGAAATCACTAACTCTGAGTAACTTGTGACATATTTTAGCATTTATCTGTCTGGAAATTATTCTCCTTTCACTTTAAAGCTTCAGCTGGCCCTTTGGTAAACTAGTGGGTGTGATTTTCTGTCCCCAGAGATTACAACACGCCTCAAAAAGGCCATCAAAATTCAGTTCAGGTGTCTTCCATCCAGTATATGCTTCTCATCTTTAGTCATGATGTCATGCTTCAAAGGACAGCATGATAAGAATATAGTAACTCCATGACAGTTAAGGGCCCTGCTAAGAAAACCTTAGCCCTAGAAAAACATAAAAATCTTAACTCAAAGATGTGATCAAGTTAAGCTCTCTCCATACGCACCTGAAACACAAAAAGCAGAGTCTGAGGTTACTCAGCTGTGAAGTAACAATGCTATTGCAAGGCGATCACTGAGCAATCTTCTTGTTTTTCCATGAAATGCATTTTCCCAAATCTAATGGATTTGATAACAAAGCAAAAGATGATATCTGGAACAAAATGTTCACATATGAAACTAACTATAACAACTGTGGATTGTCTATGATGGAAGTGACAATAATTAACTACATTTTATAAGCCTAATTTTAATAAAGTCATCATGAGAAGTGTTAATACAAAGAACAAAGCTTCTAAAATGCATTTTTAAAGTATTAGTGAATATGCAAACAGTTACGACTCATCTATAAATATATTTTACGGAGATTAGACAACATTCTAGTTATTACATAAAAAAATCTTTCAAAATTTTTCAACGTTGTTCTCAATTTATTATGTTTTCCTCTTCATGTAAATGAACGCTTTCCTGAAATAATTTTTCCATAAATCCAAAATGTTGCTTAATTTATAAAAACTCTGCAAACATTTTATAAATTTGTATTTTCATTAATTTTGGTAGTATATTTACTCTTACATTTACTGAGAGCTGAGTTCTAATTCTTTGCTGTGTACTTTAAGAGGCTAGTAAATTCAAATGTTGACAGTCTTATTTACATCCAAAATTACATTGCAGAAACACTAAAATCAAATGACTTTTCTTTCTAAGTATGCAAACAAGTTATTTAATTAACATCAAAGAGAGTCAGAATCAGAATTAAGCATAAGAGTACTTAGTTAAGCCCATTTTTTACAGATAAGTATACTGAGGAACAAGGCAGTTTGGGGGTCCGCAAAGGATCCCCCTCCTGGTGACTGATAGACCAGTATCTGAAGACCATTCTCCTGAATGCCAGTATCCTACACATAGGTTTATCTTATTACAAAGTTGTCTTGAAACCTACCTAAAGCTAAGCCAATAGATTTAACATAGATGATAAATTTAAATTGTTGAAGAATTAACTATTATTAGGAAGAAATTTTATCACTATAAATTTATGTTTAATCATATGTAAATATCTGATAGTCATTCCCATAGACTAAAATGAGAGAAATTTCTTCTGAAAACAAATATAAGAATATTTCTGCAATATTCTTTACTAATATGGAAGAATCTATTTCAATATTTAAATATCTGTTTTTTTGTAAGTGAAGCAATTCCAGGGAGATACTTATTTGCATGCAATATACAACTCATAACATATATTTCAACAATTGTCTATAACATATTCCATTCCACATTAATTTTTTAAATTTACTAGTCAATTACAGTCACATTGTATTAAAACATATACACATAAGAAAATCTTCTTACTGTAAGAAAGAAAAATCATATGATCCATAGGCTTAAAATAAAATTTTAACCTCTTAAATTAGTCAGTTTACTACAAAATTAATGTAAAGCCAAGACTGAGAAAAGCCGTAGTAATAAAAACAGAAGTTACATTCTGAACATAAATATAAATATATATGTAGGAATTCATGTCTTCATATTCTAAACTTAATTTGGTCATCTTTAACCCCAAATATCAATCTGTCAACATTTGTCCCTCTGGCTGATTTTTATCAGTGGTTGGATGAAATAAGGAAAATACATATTAAATGCCAGTTGTCTTGTCATGTGGCTTTGCCACCCCTGAGCATCCACTGTAGTTGAATACAATACGATTCTTTTCTTTGTTATGAAATATTTAAATTATTTTTTAGTTAAAGACACTGATAGGAGCAAAGGTGTGTTTTCTAAATGCACACCTGAATTAGGCAAGAGGGAAGGTAAAATTAAATTACAATCTTAATATTCAAGACCATTTTAATGGTTGAAAAATTTTGAACTCAACCTTCAAAATGAGATTTAACACATTCAAAATTCTATAGTCACGATTTCACTCACTTCCTAGTACAGTATGGTTGATATTTTTTCTTTTGCAATTTCATCTACCTATATATCGTCTGAATATCCTAAAGATAAATGGAAATATCCTATATCAAAAGTTGCTAACTTTTTGATTGTTACATTGTAAGAAAGAGAAATTTTTCCTGGGATATTTTATTCCACCTCTGGAATAGAATGTTGAATCTAGGGTAGCGAATTCTAAGAATAAACACCAACTGTACAACATTCAATGATGTGTAAGGCATCCAATTGTTAACATTATGTTTTTATTGTTTATACAAGATGACAAAATTAAATATTTACAATAACTCAGTTATTTTGAAAATATATGTGTGACTTCAGAGAACTGAAGGAACAATCTTTGAATAAAACATATGAATAATATGACAGACAAGGAGGTTTTGGTACACTTGCCATAGGACTTCCTAACAACTTGGGTTGTCCAATTTTGAACAGATGGCTTCTTGTGAAAATGACATTCCACTTAGAGACATCAACATCGAGAGACTGAGTAACAGTGGGTTCAGTGATGATGAAGAGATTCATGCATTGAAAGTATTTTGTGCTAATGTGATTTTATGATCATGTGGAAGTTTACGCAATTGTAATATTTAATATTCATTAAAATGTAAAATACAAGCTTTATATCAATAAAATGTCTTCCAGTTTAGTAATTCTTTAGTTTTGCCTAGTATACTATGAAAGATTTCTGTTAAATTAACATCAGCAGTCATATTTATTTTTCATTTCCAAAAGTGCTTACTTGTCTCTTTGAAATCACTTTCTTCTTTTTGATGATGTTTCACTCCCTGGTTACTTTTATTCTTTAATTTTTAAGTAATATATGGGAATGTTTTATATGTTACTGACAAATCCAAGAATTGATTTTATTGAGGACTTTCTACAATTTTTACTCATGATGCACTTTTTCCTCATTTGTTGCTAACATATTTTTTTTTTTTTTGGAAGAGGATTAGCCCTGAGCTAACATCTGTTGCCAATCTTCATCTTTTGTTGCTTGAGAAAGATTAGCCTTGAGGTAACATCTGTGCCCATCTTCCTCCTGTTTAAATGTGGGTCACCACCACAGTTTGGCTGACTAGGAGTGTAGGTCCACACCAGGGATCTGAAGCCCCAAACCAGGCCACTGAAGCAGAGTGTGCTGAACTTAACCACTATGCCACGGGGCTGGTTCCTGTTGCTAACTTTTTAAAAGACACTTTTTCGTTGAATTTTACCAGTGGAATCCTAAGGATATAATTGGGAAATGCTTTTCAATAGAAAAATATTGAGCTTGTTTGTATCAAGTCTAAGGTAGAGCTATCAATCTGGTGCCACCTTAATTTATTAATTCGCAAGTCCCACTTTTACAAAGTTGTATAAATCTGTACTCTATGTTTATGTGACAACAGGCTCACTCTTGGTTGCAAGAAGTCTCAAAAGAGACTGTTTTTTCCTTGTATCTTTAGTGTGTTAGGGTTGTTTCTTGTTATTTTCCAAACGAATGTCATGAGATTCACCATCTTTAAATGCATAAAAACTTGAAAATATTGATGGATAAACACTATTAACAATTTCCTATAAAAATTATCTAGATGTACTGCCTAACAGCCTTAAACAATTGTGATACCAGATAGATTGGCATACTTGGGGCAGAAAGTTACATTTTAATAGTGGTTCCTGTTATTAAAAATGAAGTATATTCACCCTATATGACAAACACATTAATAGTAGTACCTTATCAACTTTGAGGGTCTTAAACTTTTATTTTAATATAAGAAATTTGCTGAATTGCCAAAAACACTCAAAAAGGATTTTGTACAAATTAAAATGGATAAAGAATTAATTTTTTTATTATTATAGATCATAGCCAAAAGTTAGAGTTTTCCATTTTTAATTTTCCTTAATCCCTTATTAAATTATATATTTCACACTTGTTTGTTATACACCCATACTCTTTCTTGATTCAATCCTTGCTGAGGATATAAGACAGTTAAAAAATCAATCCCTCATTTGTAATTTATTAAAGGTAGTGACAGGAGCAAAACTAACATGTACATATATGTAATACAAAGTGGAATAAGATAAAGACCATGATGGAAAATATATGTTGGTAAACGGTACATAATGGGAGATAATTGTTTTTAAAGTAGGAAAAGATTGGCGGTTAGAGAATTATAAAAGCTTTGAGAGGTTTGATGGAGAAGAAAGAAGAGATTGGGTGTGGAAGAACATATTTTTATGGGAAATATACAGGAAGCGGTGGTTTGCAACTTGAAGAAAGAACATACTCTATAATTGCACTTATACGTAATATCTAAAATATACAAATGTATAAAGGTAGAAAGCAGATTAGAGGTTAGCAAGTGCTGAAGGGAGGAAGGAAGAAGAACATGGGCATGGTTGTTAGCTCAGAGACAATCTTCCTCAGCAAAAAGAGAAAGATTGGCAGTGGATGTTAGCTCAGGGCTAATCTTCTTAAAAAAAAAAAGTTGGTCACAGATATATAGGTTTATTTATGTACTCTTAATTCTATTTGAATGCACTATATGTCTATTTCTATCCCAGTACCACGCTATTTGATTACTGTTCCCTTGTACGAAGTTTGGAAATCAGAGAGTGAGAGTCTTCTGAATGTGTTGTTCTTTGGTAAGATTATTTTGACTATTCAGGGCCTCTATTCCAAATTTTCTGATTTTTTTTTTTTTTAATCATGACACTATGTTAGATTTTGACAAATACCTTTCCTGCATCAATACAAACGATTGGGGTCTTTTTCTTCTCTTTTTTCCTCTATTTTGTTCCCTCCTTTTGTTCCCCCATTAATGTATTGTACTACATTGAGTGCTTTTCTTATGTTGAATCAACTTTTCATTCCTGTGATAAATCCCACTTGGTCATGGTATATAATCCTTTTTATATGCTACTGGATTCAGTTTTCTAGGATTTCGTTGAGGATTTTTGCATCTACATTCATATAGAATATTGGTCTGAAATTTTCTTTTCTTTTGATTCTTTATCTGGCTTTAGTATTACGATAATGTCAAAATCATAGAATGAGTTAGGAAGTATTCCATGGTCTTTTAGGTTTTGGATAACTTTGAGAAGTATTGGGGTTAATTTATCTAAATGTTTCGTAGCCTTCACTAGTGAAGCCATTGGGCCCTGAGCTTTTCTTTTTGGGGCAATTTTTGATTAGTGATTTAATTTCTTTATTTTTTATTTGTCTGTTGAGATTTTCTATTTATTCTGAAATCAGTTTAGCTAACTGGTATATTTCTGGGACTTGTCCGTTTGATCTACATTATCTAATATGTAGGAATACAATTGTTTATATATTTTGTTATAATAATTTTTCCTTCCGTAAGGTTAACACTTAATATGTCCATCTTCACTTTTGATTTTAGTTTTTTGTGTCTTCTCTCTATCTCCCTCTTTTTTTATTTTCTCTTAGGAAGATTCATCCTGAGCTAACAACTGTGGCCAATCTTCCTCTATTTCGTATGTGAGCTGCTGCCACAGCATGGCCACTGATGAGTGGTGTAGGTCCACACCCAGGAACTGAACCCAGGCCACCACAATGGAGCATGCCAAACCTAATCACTAGGCCACCAGGTCTGGCCCTTCTCTCTTTTTTTCTTCGTCATTCTAGCTAAAGATTTTTCAATTCTGTTGATCACTTAAAAGAGGCAACTTTTCATTTTGTTGATTATCTCTATTTATTTTTCTATTCTCTATCTTATTTCTCTGCTCTAATAATTAGTATTTCATCCCTTCAGCTAACCTTGTGTTTAGTTTGTTGTTCTTTTTCTAGTTACTGAAGGTGTAAATTTAGGTTGCTGATAGAGATCTTTCCACTTGTTTTAATGTAGGCATTTGCAGGCATAAATTCCCCTCTGATCACCGCATTGGCTGCATCCCGTAAGTGTTTGTATGCTGTGTTTTATTTTTCCATATAAGTATTTTCTAATTTCCATTGTGATTTATTTTTTGAGACTTTGTTCAAGAGTGTGCTATTTCCATACATTTGTGAATTTTCCAGTTCCCCTTTTGTCATTGATTTGTAGCTTTATTCCATTGTCTTCAGAAAATATACTTTCTATGATTTCAAACATTTCAAAGTTATTAAGACTTGTTTTGGGGCCCACTTTGATCTATCTTGGAGAGTATTCTATGAATCCTTCAAATTGTGTTTTTTGCCTTTTGTTATGCCTTGTAATTTTTTCTTGATTTCCAGATGTGAAGGACCAGGCTCTGTTGTAAATAAGCCTTTAGTAATGAGGTGGTGAGGTGTGGGGTAAGGAGAATTGTTCTACAGTCCTATGATTAAGTCTCGGTCTTTTTGTGAGCCTATTTCTTGAACTGTGAACTTGACAAGTGTTTCTCATTTTTTCTGCCTCCTTTAGGCGGGAGGTGATCGCTCGAGCTAGATTTGAGTATTTCCTTTCTCCAGGTCAGTTAGGTTCAGGTAATATTCTAGCAGGTTAGGATCTGATTAACTAGTTTCCCCCGAAGGAAGGCCTTGTTAAGAAGAACAGAGTGTTCTGTTATATTTCAAAATGATTCTTTTTCCCTTCCTCTGCTGGAAGCACAAGAGGATTTTTCCCAATATTTACTATGGGAACCTGGTCAGGCTCTTGGAGGTGAATCTCACAATATTATGAGGACTCCTCTATGACTGGATCCCCCTGGAGTTTTTAACTCTCAGAGTTGTCCACAATGAGCCTCCAGCAATTCATCAGTTACAGTTCAGATTGTCCTACCCCGGCACTGGTTACTGAAGTGGTTTCCACTCATCAATCGACCCTGGCAAGCCAAGACTCCCGGTATTCACCTGTCTCTCCAATACTGGGGATAACAGTTTACCACGTGTCCTCACCTCTCTTATGAATCTAAGAAGAGGCATTGATTTTTCTGTCTGTTCAGCTTTTACTTCTTAGGACATAGTGGCAACTTTCAAGCTCTTTACATGTGTAACCAGCTGTACTTGTTTTTGATGTTACTTTGGGAGATGAAAACTGGAAGATGTCTACTCCACTATTTTGCTCTTGCCCTCATTTTTTTTTTTTTTTGGAGGAAGATTAGCCCTGAGCTAACTGCTGCCAATTCTCCTCTTTTTGCTGAGGAAGACTGGCCCTGAGCTAACATCTGTGCCCATCTTCCTCTACTTTATATGTGAGACGCCTACTACAGCATGGCTTGTCCAGCAGTGCCATGTCTGCACCCGGGATCTGAACTGGTGAACCCCGGGCTGCTGAAGCAGAACGTGTGCACTTAACCACTGCTCCACTGGGCCGTCCTCTCTTGCCCTCATTTTTAAAGCTACTTTTACAAGATATAGAATTCTATTTTGTTAGTCCTTTCTCCCTACTCATTTACCCAGTATTTAAAGATGTCTTCCTTATGTATTCTAGCTTATGTTTCTGATGATAATTTTGTGCATATTCTTATCATGATTCTTTTGTATGTAATGAATACCACCCACTGCCACTCCCACTTGATTTTAACTCTTTTGCTTATTTATGGTTTTCATCAGAATGAATGATGTGACTGCATATAATTTTCTTTGTATTTGTTGAACAGAGGATTTGCTGGGCATCCTCTATCAAATTTGATCATACTAGTTTTGATTTTCATTTTGGTGATGGTTTTTCCCAATATTTCTCCAAATATATATGTTTTTTTCTTCCTCATTTTCTCTTTTCTATTCTTCAGGAAATCAAATTGTACTCTAATTATGCCTCAGTTAGACCACTGGATAGTGTCTCACAAGTCATTGAGACTTGCTTACTTATTGCAATTTTTCTTTTTCTCAGTGCTTGAGCTTGGATAATTATGTTTTGAGTGTGTTTATTCTTTTTCATTTGTGTTCTGTCAATTGTATCCAATGCTTTTTTAAAAAATTCATATATTGAATTATTTAAATCTACGACTTTCATTTGGTTCTTTTTCATAGTTTGCCAATATCTCCTAAAATTCTTGATGCCTTCAATTATTATTACCAACTTTTTTCTCTAGATCCATTAAATATTTATGACAGTAATTTTAAAGAATTTGTCTATGTATTACAATAACTGGATTTTTTTTATTCCATTCACATTGAATGATATTTTTTCTTTGTACTATGAATCACATTTTTCATACACACCTTTTGGTTTTCATTTTAGATTGTAGTCTCAAATCCTCCTTCTAAGTGTGATCTTTTCCAATGATTTATATCTGGTATTTGAACATATGTTTGTTTGTTTATTCTGTCTCAACATAAGAATGTTTGCTTTATTTATAAGAATTTTTATTTTAAAGAAAATTTGCTTTATGCCATTAGGATAATTTCCTCTTAATTTGCTCATTGTTGAAACCATGGTACATAGAAACATACTAGACACAAAGACTATACCAATAAATCTTTGTTCAATAAATGAATTTATTTATTTATGAATAACTCTTATACGTGTTTAAAATAGTTTGAAATCATTTCCATTGAATACGTACCTCAGTGAATTTTCATTTACCATCTTCAAATAAAGTGAAAGCTACAGAACTTTCCATAGGAAAAACTCCTTACATGTTTAGTGAGACAGTCTTAATTTAGGAAGAAATATTAGTGTGGATGGTTATTAGCAAGTTCTAAATGTTTTCTAAGCCAAGTAACTGAGTAGGAGTCCCCGAGGAGCATCTTCATCATTAAAGTTACTTACAGGAGTGAATGACTGACAAATAGATCAATAAAGATTCTCGTGGGGAACCAAAATGAAGAAACTCTATGTCTGGTACTTCAGGGTCCTTAGAGACCAAAGAGTGTGAACACAAAGTCTGTAAATGTTTGACAAATATTGCTAATGACTGCAAGTAAAATTTATATATGCACCATGTGTATATTCGGAAAATGTTTACCAAAAACATTTAAATTAAAAACTTACTTATAAGGAGCTATTACAAAGGAAAATATAGGTAGGAGCAACAGGAAATGAGAAAATCTGAGAGAAGACACTTCTCCTTTTTGAACAGTCAAGAAATTAATGTGGAGATTAATTTTCCTGATAGGAAAATTTTCCTGATAGGAAAATACTTGGTTTTTTGTTGGAAAAAATTATTTCAACAATGACCAACAAGTGAGAGTAGATATATTTTATATGATAATGAGGAAATTCAAACAAATAAACAACAAACAATGATCTATTTGCAAATTAGCTAAAATTATAGAGCTTCTCTAAAGTAGAATTAATTTTTTTAATTGTTTTATTTCCATCTAATTGATTACTAATTTACTTTACCCAAAGTTATAGTTCTGTCCATTCACTACTCATTTTGGGATTTGAAGCCTTCTCAGGGTAATGAATCTTTGACTTAGTCATCAGATTCTATTACCCAGCTCCAGTCATGCCAAATAACTTCCCTCAGTTGCTGTAGTGGGAGGATAGCATTTCCTCCTTTTTCCACAAATTCTTGAATTCCAGAGCAAACCTTACCCATATTTGCATGATTTTTTAAAAAAGTGATTGCTAATGTATTTGAAGTTTTGATATATTTATTGAAATTTGTAAAGATTTTCAAATTTCCATTCAACAGCTGACTAAAAATTATACATATATATATACCATTGATTTATTTAATTCTTACTTCAAAGTAAATTTTTAAAGAGGAATTTGTTATATATTTTGTATGTATTATTTAATTTCCTCTAGAAAGACACCTGCTTGTAAGCGATGTATGAGAGTATCCTACTTGCATATTTCCAAAATATGGATAACATCCTTCTTTTTAATACTTTACTACACAAAAGAGCTCTATTAATACGTCTCATTAATACCTGTATATATACATAGTCCTAGCATTTATCAGCTTATGATACAAAATAGTCATTTGATTAAAAAATGTTGAAGTGGAAAAATAAGAAATTAATAAGTGGAAATAACCTAACTTATGACTGCATTATCCCATCTGATACGGCTGGAAAATGTTTCCATATATTGTATATGAAAGAATCAGAAGAAAATGTCGGAATAGAAAAATCTATGATTAACTATATTTTGTGGGTTTTTTCCCCAGATAAATTCAACATAATCAGTTCACTATAATTTGGTACTGTTGTGGCTGGAGACGTGTACTACTCTATGAAATGTTACAGACATGTACTAC
This sequence comes from Equus quagga, assembly GCF_021613505.1. NCBI lineage: Eukaryota > Metazoa > Chordata > Mammalia > Perissodactyla > Equidae > Equus > Equus quagga. The sequence goes on from NC_060269.1 coordinate 129,579,820, forward strand.
TCTATGAAATGTTACTGGTCCATTATAAGGTCAGTAGATAAACTGAGAGTGAACATTTGGAAATTTTTATAGCCATGTTGTATATAACTTATAACACAATAATTCCAATTTCTAGGCATATACTCCAGAGATGTATACAAGAAGTTTCATAGAAGCAATAATTCTTCTAGCTCCAAACTGAAATCAGTTTGTGTGCAAGAGCCAGAAAATGAATGAATACATTTTAGTACACTCATCGAATTCTATCTTTAGCAAAAATAAATGAGGTAAAGCAACAAAATTAACATGTATGAATTTCAGGGAAAAAATGGTGAATGAAAAAGCAAACGAATGAAAATATCAACAGTGTGATTTCATTAATGTAAAATTTGAAAACATAGAAAACTGAAGAATACTTTGATTAAGGATATTTACTAGTTAAATTTATAAAGAAAATCATGGAGAGGCTAAATAAAAATTTCAAGATAGTTAACCTTTGAGGTGAGGGAGGAGCAGCGATCACAAGGGCTCTGTGGCTTTATAAATATTGCTGATTTTCTATCTATTAAGTAGATAATTTCTAATAAAAAACATATTTTAAGTAAAAATCAGTAAGTACTAGCTGGTAATCTAGATCACTACTTCTCAAAGTTTATTGAGCATATACATAACGAGCTCATCTTGTTAAAATTGTTTTGACTTAATAGATACTGAGTGGGATATAATATTCTGAATTTCTAGTGAATTCCCAAGTGAGGCCCATGCTCTCAGTTTGCAATCTACACCTTGAGTAGCAAGAATCTAGATCTCATTAAAAAAGAGAGAGATTAAGAAATTAGCAGATGAAAATGAAACAAAGGTACAAATATGGTTATGAGTAGTAACTTCAGTTAAATATTAGATCATTATACTTCAATATTTGTATCAATTTTGGTATAGAACAAGGATGGAATTTTGAATTAGAAAAGGTAGATTTATATATTGAATCCCAAATTTTTAGTTGTGAAAATTTTGCAAAATTACTTTAAACTACTTTTGCCTCAACTATATAATGGGAAAGAGAACCCCTATCTTTTAGAAGACTTCAGAAGATTAAGTAGGGTAATTTTCTATAGAGCACTTAACATAATTCCTGGCACATGATATTACAGTTCGATAAATTATATTAAATCTGTTAAGCATTTGTGATAATATGTTGACATTAACTTTTAAAAGTATTTTATCCTTTATTATAAAATGATACTTCTTTTCATCTATTTTATATTTTATGTTTATTTTATAAGAAAATAAGAGCCAATTCAATTATGTCGAATAAACTCACTTTTGATACTACATGTTGTAATTCTCCAAAGTTTTAGGAATTGATCCTTGGTTTCTATTTTGTCTGACAATGAAATCTCCATCAAATACCAAACAAAAGAAATAGAAATCTATGCTTATAATAGTTATATAAATGAATTTCCTAAAACCCTCTCAAAGCTTACAAGTGGTTTATGTAGAAACAACCCATCCTCATATTGGAACGTTATGATATTCACAGGTTTGTTACCACGGTTTAGTTAAGTAACACCAGTCCCGCAATAATATGATTCATATTTCATCTTCCATGGTATATTATTTGTCAGTAATTGTATAAAGTACAAACTTTGTTGTTTCACTGCACAAATGAAGCACTATGTAAATAATAGATGTGCATCCTGATCAGTAACAAATCACATCATTTCTTTCGAAGTCTGTCAAAGATTGCTCCCTATGCAGCCATTATTCAGCTCACGCGCAGACAAGAAAGTGTGTGGTTTTGCTGATTTCATATCTTGCAATGTAAATCCATCTTCATCATGTTACAAAATGGATAATTCAAGTGGTAGTTGACAAAGTTAAAAGTGCAACATAGAAAGGAAAAGTGATAACACTGGAAAATAAATTAGAATTAAAATATAAATGGAGTTATAGAGAAAATATATACCTGACCTTGAAAATGTTGATATTGCTGCCTTTCTAGAGACCCTAGAAGAGTGTAGTGAAAATGAACTTACTAACATAAATGAGGAGAGTGATTGTAACAAAAAAGATGAAGATGCCTTGGAGAAAGTGACACCAGCAAAACATTTCATATTAAAGTAACCGTCAGAGATATTTCACAAGGTTGAAAGCGCAAAGGATTAAATGTGGGTGGTGGATGCAAATTTAAAAAGAAGTAAGACAATCTGCTAAGTCATTGAAAAGATAGCCACTCCATCTTGAAAGTTATATGACAAAAAGAAGGCAAGCAGTGTTCAAACTATTCTTAAGTACTTTTTAAAGAAATAAAAACTCTGTAATGTTTTAAATAACAGTGTATAACAAATATGATATTTTTTCATTTCCTTTTACATTACAAAAGATATTGAAAGACATTTTGACTTTTTAATTGATTATGGAACAATCGTAATTTTTCATTCTGATAATAAGATAATTTTCCATGATTTTAGATTTTAGCTTTCATATTAATTTTTATAATCCCACACTACTGTGTAAAATGGCTACCCATAGATTGACCTGGAAGATGATCCTTAGCACCAAACTAAGACTTGTTTCTAATTATGTAAGATTTATTATATATATATTTTTAATTGACTATAACAACATCACATGCTTAGATATATAGCTATATTTTCAAACTTAAAATAATGCAATTACTGCATTTCTAGATTTCTGGTTTTGTTTATTTTTATTCATGTTAATTTATTTTTTTCTAACCATTGATTCTGCTGTGATGCTAATTCTAAGCAAGTTTATACAGTTTTCTAGTATAATTTGTACAGCTTAAGTAATGTTCACAGATGTCTAATTAGCTTTCGCAGAATCACATACTTACTAAAAAATATTAGAGATTGGCTTACAAATCCCTCAGAACATTCAAATAATAAGTTAAAGAGAACTTAAAATAGTCTTAAAATTTATAAAATCCAAACATAAATCAGAGCTGCAAAAAGTGAGCATATGTTTAAAGCATATTGCACTTATCTAATTGTGTGCATTTGGTAATCTAAATTGTTTTAAGGGAAGATGTTGCATTTTGTAAGAAATATGCCTAGAAATTCTTGTATGGGCACTTCAGACAGAAATAAAACATAACCCAAGACTTAACCAAACGTGCATGGTCATAAGAATAACAATTGCCCTAACGTTCCATATGCTTTAGCTTTCCCGTTAGGAACCACCAGTAAGTGTTTCATAGCAAAAATATAAAAATAATTTCATCCATCTCTATTATAGATAATTCTTTTACTCTTTCTTTTCACTAGTAAGTATGCTTTTAAAAAATATATAACAGCTGTATCGATATGTAATTCGCATACCATATAATTCACCCATATGAAGTTTACCACTGAATGGTTTTTCAGAATTCAACACCACAATCAATTTTAGAACATGTCCATCACTCCAAAAAGAAAAGATATACCCGTTAGCAGTCACTCTTCATTTACCACCAACTCCACAGGGTGTGGACAATCACTAATCTACGTTTTATCTCTATGAATTTTCCTGTTCTGATCAGTTCATACAAGAGGAATTGGACAATATGTGGTGTTTTGTGGCTGGCTTCTTTCACTTAAAATAGTGTTTCCAAGATTCATCAATGTTGCATGTAGCAACAATTCATTTCTTTATATTCCTGAAAAATAGTCCATTGTGTGAAATAATGTAACACATGTTGTTCATCATTTTATCAGTTGATAGATATACAGGTGGTTTCCACTTTGGGGTTATAAAGAATAATGTTGTTATAAACATTCATGTAGAAGTTATTGTGTGCATACTCTTGGGTATAGACCTAGGAAGGAATTTCTGTGACATCTGGTAACTATGCTTTTAAACTTTGGTGGAAATACCAGACTATTTTCCAAGGGAGATCCACCAATTTATATGCAGCAGCATATAAGGATGATTCCAATTTCTCCACATCCTCACAAACATTTGTAAGTAGCTGGGTTTTTTTTAAATTATAACCATTTGAGTGGATGTGAAGCAGGAACTCGTGTTCATGATTTACGTTGCCCTACTGAGTAACAATGTTGAACATTTCTTAATATGCTTATTGGCTACTTGTATATTTTTTTGTAGAACTATTCAGATACTTTGCTCAATTTTCACTTGGGTTGTCTCTTTGTTATTGAATTTTAAGTGTTCTCTCTATATTCTAAATATAATTCTCTTATCAGATATATGATCTATAAATATTTTATCCCATACTGTGGGTTGGCTTTTAAGTTTTTTGATAGCGTCTTTTTAAGTGTCATTATTTTTCTTTTGTCACCTGTACTTTTGCTGTTATGTTTAAGAAACCATTGCCTAATCCAAGCTCACAAAAATTTACTCAGATTTTCTTCTTAGACTTTAATAGTTTAAGCTCTTATATTTGGGACTTTGATCCATTTTCATTTAAATTTTGTGGATGGTATGAGGAAGACATCCAGTTTCTTGGATTTAATTATTTAATGTGAATATTTATTTAATATGGATATCCAGTTGTCCTGGTATCATTTGTTGAAAGTTATTAATCCCCTTTCCCTCAATTAATTATCTTGTCTCCTTTGTCAAAGTCAATTGACCATAAATATAGAGGTTTATTTCTGGATTACCAATTCTATTCTACTAATCTATATGACTATATTTAAACTAATGTCATGCTGTATTTATTGTAGCTTGGAGCAAATTTTGAAAGTGGAGGTGGGAGTATCCTAACATTGTTCTTTTTTACAAAATTGCTTTGGCTAATCAGAGTCACTTTAATTTCCATATTAATTTTAGGATCAGCTTCTCAAGTTTGCGAAGAAGCCAAGTGGCATTTTCATAGGGATTGGGTTGGTCTGCAAATCAATTTTGGGAATACTGTCTTCTTCTTATTATCTGTCTTCCAATCCATGAATGTAGAATGTCTCTCGATTTATTTAGATCCTTAGTTTCTTTCAATAAAGTTTTATACATTTCACAATATAAGTTTTGCACTTCCTTTGTTAAATATGTTCCTAAATATGTTGTTCTTTTTGATGCTATGGTAAATGGAATAGTTTTCTTAATTGAATTTTCAGATTTTCATTGCTAGTGTGAAAATAAAATTCAGTTTTATATATTGATCTTGTACCCTGCAATCTTGCAGAAATAGTTTATTAATTCTAGTATTTTAGGTGGCTTCATTCAGGTTGTATGTATATAAACTCATATCATTTGTGAATAGCAATATCTTTACCTTTTCCTTTCCAATCTGGATGTTTTTAAAAATTTTTTTTTTCTTTTTGAGTGTTTTTATGATGAAAGGGTGTTGGATATGTCACGTGCTTCTTCTGCATCTGTTTAGATAACCATATAGTCTTGTTTTTTAGTCTGTTGATGTGGTGTCTTGTATTAATTGATATTCAGATTTTAAACCAACCTTGCATTCCTAGAATAAATCCTATTTGGCCTTGATGTATAACCTTTTAATACACCACTGGATTTGGCTTGTTAGTATTTTGTGGAGGATTTTTCTGTCAATATTCATAATAAATATAGTTCTTTAGGGATTTTTTTTTTTGTGATATCTGCGTCTAGTTTTGGTATCAGGATAATACCTCACAGAATGAGTAAGAGAATGTTCCCTTTTCTTTATTTTTTAAAAGAGTTTGTAAAAAATTGGTACTAATTTTTCTTTTAATGTTTGGTAGAACTCACTAGCAAAGTTTTCTTTGTGGTAAATTTTAAATTAGTAGTTCAATCTCTTTTGTTCTAAGTCTACTCAGATATTTGTGGTAAATTTTAAATTACTAATTCAATCTCTTTTCTTGTTCTAAGTCTACTGAGATATTCTATTTCTTCTTGAGTAATTTTTGGCAACTTGTGTCTTTTAGGAATTTGTCCATTTTGTCTAAGTCATATAATTTAATATAAAGCTATTCATAGTCTTCCTTTAAGATACTTTTTCTCCCCTTAAGTTTGTTAACAATCCACCCTCTTTCATTCATGATTTTGGCAATTTGAATCTTCCATCTTTTTCTTGGTCAGTCTAGTGTTGATTTGTGAACACTTGATGGAGCAATGTCCTTGTCCAGACAGTAGGGACTGGTACTGGTGGCGATAGACCTTAGCTACAGGTGGACATCAGAGTGCCAGTTGGTTGGGGTGTGGCAAATTTAGCTCTGGGGAAGGCCCAGCTGCATAGTCTCCATGCAGCTCTGTCAGCTGAGATCAGCAATGGCAAAGATTGCAGGGATCGTCAATGGCAAAGGCTGCAGGTGTCTGGAGAGTGCTCTTGAGGTTTGCAGTGCAAAGGCTGCTGGGAACTACCTGGTCTCTTTTTCTCCTATGGTCAAAAATACAGCCAAAGGGATCCCTATTGCCACTGTGTTCAGGTTGCAGACAACCTGAAGTGGTGGCGTAGATATCTGATGTGCAATTGCCTGTAGTGGAACCAGAGTTTGGAACATGGGTGCTCATGCATTGAGAAAAGCTGTAGGGTCTGGGGCACTGGCTAGCCTGCACCAGTCATGACTTGGATGCATCAGGCATGGACTTATGTGGCACAGCCATAGACCCAGGGTCTGGAGCACAGGCACATGTGGAATGACAGAAGTTCTGGTGTCCAGGGCACCAGCTTCCCCACAGAGGAAGTGGATGTAGGAACACGTGGAGCAGCCACTGGGCTAGAATCTGAAGTGCCCACAGAGTGACCTCAGAACCACGATCTGAAATGCAGGTACATCCAGATGAGCCATGGCTGGTGGTTCTGGGGTGTGTGGAGGAATAGAGGGAGCTGTCAGTCCTTGTCCCACGCTTGTTCAACAGCAGCTCCTTGATAAGGTGGGGGTGCAGCAGCATTTCCCTCTTAGAATGTGCGCAGTGGTGATGGCTGTTGGTTATCATTTGGCAAAAGCTATTTCCTCTGCAGAGCAAGCCACTGATGTCTGTGCCAACAAACACTCCAAGGTCCTCTGCTGTGCAAATCGTGGGGAGTCTGCAGCTCTCATGGGCTTTGTTGAGATTCTCAGCTGCAAAAGCTTCTGGAGTCCTCCATAGAGCAGGCCACTGGGGACCATGATGTTACTCGCTGTGTGGCTGATACTGATACCCCTTGCCCTTCTTCTATGTTCCTAGCTGTCTCTAGACATCTCTGCTAGATCATCCCTGTGATCCTTTCTGGGTGGTTATTTGTTTTTGCTCCACTGTGTTGCTGTAGGTTCTGAATTGGATTCTCAAGCCTTCCCAGAGCTATTTTTGTTCATGATAGCTGTCTAACTGCTTTTATGGTGGGAGACAAAGGCTGGTGGCTCCTCCTTTGTTTAATCTGACATCTTGGCCCTCTCATAGACGGTTTCTGTTTCCTGGTTTTTTCCATGTGTGTGAGTATTGCTTTCCTGTTTCTTTGCATGCCTTATAATTTTTTGTGATTAAAACTATACAGTTTAGATAATATGTTGTAGTAACTTTGAATAGTGATTTCCCAGCTCTTCTTGCTGTTATTTGCTTATTTATTTGTTAAATAACTTGGCTGAACTATTTCAGTGAGTCTACTTGCTCTGTAGTACTAAGGCTCCGATATTGCTTCTCAGAGTTCACATCTACATATGACAACTACAGTGGGACAACAGTGAATTTTGCTCGGCTCTATTGGACTCACTGTACCTTTTCTTATTTCTCTGTAAACTATTTGCCTGTGTTGTCTGTGTTGGTATCACACCCAGCTGAAATACTCCATTAATTGCTGGATTATTGTTCTATCATTTTGACAATTCTCTGCAAAATGTTCTGCGATTTGATACAAATGAATTTGGCCCACTTTGTAAGAACAGTTTTTGAAATCAGTCTTTGAGATTTGTTCTCACTCCATGAGGGCTCCTCTTAGTCTGTTTTCCTGGTTCTCTCTGATAAATTAGCTGGCTTATGGTTTAGTTTTTTGTTCTCATGGTGCTACCAACCTTACCTTAATTGCTTACCACCAAAATCTCTACTGTTTGAAGAGTGCCCTTAGTCTTGAACTTTCCCACTCTCATTTCCAAATAAAGTCAGTTCTTTCTGGGAGAGTTTGGAGCTCTCTGTAGTTAAATGGCCTGCCTCTGCTACCGGCCAAAATCTTTGAGACCCTTCTCCCGAGAAGTAAGCAGAGACAATGGCTCTCATCTCTCAGTGTGACACACCTGATTTACCAGGGAAGCACTGGGCAGGGCAGTTGCTTCAGTTGTAGCTTGCCTCTCCCAGCACTGATCATCCACTCTATTAGCAAGCTGGGATGGAGACAATTGCAACTCCAGTGTTCTTAGCCTGTGAGTCCTAGAGGTAGAGACTCTGTCTTGATAGTCACTGGTTGGGTGGAGGATGGAGCCTTGACATCACTGCTACACTCACCTGAAATTGAACCTCTGCAACAGTGATCTGGAGGTGGGTTAGAAACGCTGCTGGTTTGTCCCTCCTGCAGAGATACCATAGCGCTCAACTAGGAGCTGTGATGAAAGGGAGTTCTGTCTTCTTGGAGCAAGAGGGTCATGGATCAAGTGTCATAGCCTCTTGTTCTTCTTACTGACATTTGGTAGATTATTTCAAATAAAATTTTTTTCACTTTGCTTTGTCCTTCCCAGAGACTTTAAATTGTTGTGTTTTTAATAAATTTTTAATCAGATATGGTTGTGTTCCAAGAGGGTGAGTCCATGAAGCTCCTCACATTGTTAGTCTGGAAGGGAGATTTAGGAAATATGTTTTAAATAATGAAGGATTATTGCTCCCAGGATTGCTTCCATCTGTAAATAATACAAAGTAATATAAGAGCATATCTGATCACTATTGATATGTGGAAATGAAATGTTTGGTCAGAAAAACAGAACAGATGAAACTTACTGAGAAAATGCAAATAGTTTGTCATCAAATTTTTGATGACAATCTGTTTGCAGTTCCTGAGCAAATAAATAATGTCTCAGTCTTCATGGAATATGCTTTTTATTGGGGGATGGAAACATGAAATAGCAAGAGTAGAAATACATGTTTATTAACATTTTACATTCTAATATCTTATGTGGAGATATGCTGTAAAGGAAAATAAAATGTTGTTAATTGTCAGTTTGTGACTGGCCTGGGGTAGTGATTGTTGCATTTTAGACAGCGCGATATGGGAAAGATTCCTTGAGAAGATGACATCTGAGCAAAGATGAACATGAGCCATGTGAAGATGTGAGGAAATGTCCTTTCAGCAATAGGAGAGGCTGATGAAAAAGTCCTGAAAAGGAAAATTGATGGAAGAGTTTAGACTGTTCTAAGAACAGCAAAACATTCATTTTCATTTGAAAAGAGTGAGTGAGGAGAAGTGGTTAAGAGATTAGACAGCTAAAAGGGATGCTAAGAAGTCTGGGTGTTGTGATAAATGTCATGCAGAAGCCATTGGAGGTTATGAGCACGGGTATGATACTATCTGATTTATACAGAGGATGCATGAACATGTTTAGTTTGTTAAATATCTCACTGCGAGAAATACAGCATTGATAAAGTGCAAGGCAGGTAACAAAGAAAATTACACTTGTCTAAGGACATTGTCAGAAAAAAATAGTACTCCTACCCAGCAAACTCTTGAGGAAATCATTATTAGAACTAGGGAATGCCTCATTTGGTTTTCCTGAGTTTGCTACTGGAAGACTTTCTTATTTCCTGCTTTTGACCTATATTCTTACTTCTGTCATTTCTGAGCACTCTGAATTTCTGCCACTCACAGCTGTTGTTTCAGTCTTTATTTGTTGCAATTTCTCAAGATGATTGACAATACGCAAAAAAGATGGCTGGCTCTTTTCCCCAATATATTCCTCACTCCCCTGCATCTCACCTCTAGTCTTCATTCCCTAACACAAAAATCTCCCCCATGTCTTATATTGAAGACATATGGCAATGTCTTGAATATACACAGTGGTGAATTTAAATTACCACCTACTTTGAAATGGACTATTCTCCTCTTATTTTTAAATGCCACATATAGGATATTCTAGAAGTTTTAGGAGCAATCGGGCCTACAAAATGTCATAGGTCATAGGGTGAAAACACAAAGAAACAGATTAGCACACTAAAAGACACAACTCTAGGGCCTGACATTTTAAAGAGAAAACACATTTTTAACATGAAATTTCAATCTCAGAATTATTTTGTGGTTGCGTTTTGATGCTTAATAAATACACTTTTGTTCAGGTCAACCAATATTAAAATAGTGAGTCCAATTAGGGTATACTATATATAAAATAAGCATATTTTTATTTTATCTGCTTATGCATCAAAGATACTGTAAGACAAGATATAAAATCCACATAATGGAACTGGAATTTCAAAAACATATCTTTCTAATAATTGTGGCAGCCTGTTCTTCCTTACTGTCTACCACATCCTAAAATAAACACATTAAGGTCACAAAATGAAAATTTAAAAGGTTAGAGACATTAGTCCAAAATGTATATTGAGCCAAATATTCCCTGGAGAGCAGAGGTTTGGCAAATTTTGAAAATGTATGAACTCACTCAAGCTGTGGGCTATAATTTACTGCTGCATGGAAATATAGTGGCCTGAATATGCTAGCGTATGCTCCAGAAATGTCTAATTTACCTTCAGGCAAGAGTGAAGTTTATGATGTCTCAGGTTTACAATGTATTTTTGCAAGATGAGATTAGTGATTTTCAGAAATATGAAAAATAACTATAATTACTTCCATTAAGGGACTTAGCCAGAGAAATAATGCTGATAAAAGCCCACCTTTCTTGCTCAAAACCACTACAGCATATTATATCTAATGTGATTGCTTAATTATAGCCAAGTGCATGTACAATGAAATGAAAAAGGAGATCACTGCTTATGGACAGTTTGGGATAAGAATTTGTCTTATAAAAATACATATAGGCCGTTATACACAAAATATGTCTTGAAATTATAGGGAATTTATGGAGACCCTAAAATACATGAAAGTGTCCCTATGTTCTCTGGATAGGATTTGAGTGAGGCTAACAGAGATCTGAAAACTGAACTGCAGAGCTCTTCGGGCTATTCTTTGGCATTAAATCACCAAGCTACACAGAGGGATGACATAACAAATAACACCTCCAAATTTGTTGCTGAATTGAGCAGCTAATGTTTCAATGTTTGTATAGCGGCCAATATTGAAAGTGCGTGTGTTAACTCATTTAAGGTTCTCAGCAATCTAAGAAGTAGGTCATTTCTATAACTCAGATTTACAGAGGAGGAAACTGAGGTGCAGAAAGATGAAGTTGCTTGACTGTTTTACACAGCTAGGAAAGCAATTGCTGAGTTTGAAGCCAGCTAGGCCGCTGTTAGTGTCCTTGCTTCGAATCACTATCTTGATAGGAATGATATTGAGCATACATTTCACTTTTCATGAAGACAGTTGCTCTCAATGTTTTTAGTATCTCTTCATAAAATTTTTTTATAAATTAAAAAGTTTGATAATAAAATTTTAAGTATATAAAAATCTAAATTGTGGATTATTAGTACTCTTTGTAGACATAAGGTCCTTTTAGTTGGCTCAAATTATCTGATGAATCTTCCTTGTTCTTTGCAGGACATTCGCTCCTATCCAAAACATCCATAAGATATTTGGTCCATCAGACAATTGGTCCACGCCAAAAGCTTCTTGACATTTGGTCCTGTCCAAAATGTTCATGAACATATTTGGTCCATGCCAAATGGTTTTGGACAGGGTCAAATGTCAAGGGCCTTTTGTGTGGACCCAATGTCTCCACTGGCTTTTTGGACAGGACCAAAAATGACCAGACGTCAAGGATCTTTTCACATGGACCACATGTCTGATGGATGTTTTGGACCGGAGTAAATGTCAAGGACCTTTTGGTGTGGACCAAGTGTCTTATGGACCAAATGTCTTCTGGACATTTGGGACAGGTCCAAATATCTGCTAATCTTTTTTTTTTTTCTTTTTTATGATTATTTTATAGAGCCAATACTTTTTTTCTATATAAAAAATTGATTTGCATGGTTTCACAAAAATGTCTAGGTCCAAGATGAAGACTTCTAAACTTATGAGGACTTTGAGAGAACAAATAAGAATAATATAATGTCTTCCTAGCCACCGGAAAAGGGCCAGGTGGGGGAAATAAGAAGACAACTTACCTCATTATTTGAAAAGGTGGTCTCATATATCACTGGGTACTTTCTGCTTTCCTGGAAATTACTGGTCCCTACTCCCCTGCCATATTAGTATTCTGAAATTGTACATTGTATCATAAGTTTGAAGCTATAGGCTATATATCTAGAACCCAAATTCTCCCCCTTCCACAGTGTTGATGTGAATGTGAAGCATCTGCATTATTGTATAAATTTATATCCAGAGTTTAATGGTACAGATGTGGTAAATGATACATATGTTTTGATCTTTCAATAATCATTTTTATAAAGTACCCTACCTGGTTGCAGGTGTAAATGTTACAGTGGCCATATTATTTTGTGACTATTTGTGCCCATAGTTGCACAGGGTTGAGGTATGTTTGAACATTTGCTTTGGGCTGCTCATTATCATTTTTTTTTTGCAAAGTATCCCTCCTGTTTTTTCTATTTATTTTGTGTGTGGTAAAATACATATAACACAGAATGTATCATCTTAACCATTTTTAAGTGTACAGTTCAGTAGTATTAATGCTTACATACTGCTGTGCATCACCATCATCCATCTCAATAATTCTTTGCATCTTGTAAAACTGAGACTATATGCTCATTAACCAATAATACTCAATTCCCCTCTCCTACCGGCCCCTGATAAACACTACTCTATTCTCTTTCTCTATGATTTTGACTACTCCTAGTACCTCAGAGAAGTGGAATCATACAGTATTTGCATTTTTATGACTGGTTTATTTTACTTAGCATAACATCCTCAAGGTTCATCCATGTTATAGCATATGTCACAATTCTCTTCATTTTTTAGGCTGAATAGTATTCCATTGCATGTGGATACCACATTTTGTTTATTTATTTATCCTTCAGTGGACACTTACGCTGCTTCCACATTTTAGCTATTGTAATAATGCTGCTATGAATATGTTTTGCAAACATGTATTTGAGACCCTGCTTTCAACTCTTTTGGGTATGTACTCAGAAATTGAATCGCTGAGTTACATGGCAATTCTATTTTTAATTTTTTAGGAACTACTGTACTCTTTTCTACAGCGCTTGTGCTATTTTATAATCTTACCAACAAGTGCACAAAGGTCATAATTTCCCCACATCCTTGCCGACACTTATTTTTGATTTTTTTTTTATAGTAGCCATCTTAATGGATCTGAGGTGTTATCTCCTTGCACCTTTAGTTTGCATTACCGAATGATAGTGATGTAGAGTGTATTTTCATTTGTTTATTGACCATTTGTATAGCTTCTTTGGAGAAATGTCTACTCGAGTCTTTTGTCCAATTATGAAAAAGGTTGTTTTATTTTTGGTTGCTGACTTTTAGAAGTTCTCCCTATTCTGGATATTAACCCTTTATCAGATATATAATTTGCAAATATTTTCTCCCATTCTGTGAGTTGCCTTTTTACTCTGTTTATATTGTCTTTTGAAGTAAATTTATTTTTAATTTTCATAAAGTCCAATTTATCTATTTTTTGTTGTTGTTGCCTGTGCCTTTATGTTATATCCATAAACCACTGCCAAATGAATGTTGTGAAGGTTTTGCTCTATACTTTCTTCTAAGAGTTTTATAGTTGTAAGTTTCACATTTAGGTCTATGATTCACTTTGAGTTAATTTTTGTATATGATATTAGGTAAATGTCCAAATTTATTCTTTTGCATGTGAATATCTGGTTTTCCCAGCACCAGTTGTTGAAAAAACTGTTCTTTCCTCATTAAACGGTGTTGACATCATTGACAAAAATCATTTGAAATATATGTGAGGGTTTATTTCTGAGCCCTCCTTCCTATTCCACTGGTTTATAGGCCTACCTTGGAGATCTTGTAGGTTCAGTTCCAGACCACCACAACAAAGCATATATCTCAATAAAGTGAGTCACATAAGTTGTTTGGTTTCCCAGTGCATATAAAGTTATGTTTACACCATACTGTAGTCTATTAAGTGTGTAATAGCATTATGTCTAAAAAACCAATGTATATACATTAATTAAGAAAAATACTTTATTGCTAAAAAATTGTTTCCATCATCTGAGTCTTCAGCAAATTGTAATCTTTTCGCTTGTAGAGGATCATATCTTGATGTTGATGGCCACTGACTGATCGAGGTAGTGATTGCTGAAGTTTGGGGTGGCTGGACAACAACGAAGTTTGCCACATCGAATGGCTCTTCTTTTCATGACTTATTTCTCTGTAGCACATGATGTTATTTGATAGCATTTTACCCACAGTAGAACTTCTTTCAAAATTGGAGTCAATTCTCTCAAAATCTACTGCTGCTTGGTTATCTAAGCTTATGTAATATTCTAAATCCTTTGTTGTCATCTCAACAGTCTTCATAGTATCTTCACCAAGAGTAGCGTCCATCTCAAGAAACTACTTTCTTTGCCCATCCATAAGAAGCAACTCCTCATCCTTTGTAGTTTTATCATACAGTTGTAGCAATTTGGTCACATCTTCAAGGGCTCCACTTCTAATTCTAGTTCTCTTGCTATTTGCATCACATCTGCAGTTCTTCCTCCACTGAAGTCTTGAATCCCTCAAGTCATCCATGGGGATTGGAATCAACTTCTTCCAAACTCCCGTTAATGCTGACCTTTTGACCTCTTCCCATGAATCACGAATGTTCTTAATGACATTTAGAACAGTGAATCCTTTCCAGAAGGTTTTCAATTTACTTCACCCAGATCCATCAGAGGAATCACTATGGCAGATAGAGCATAACAAAATGTATTTCATAAGTAATCAGATTTGAAAGTCAAAATTACACCTTGATCTATGGGCTGCAGAATGGATGTTGTGTTAGCAGGCATGAAAACAACATTAATCTCATTGCACATCTCCATCAGAGCTCTTGACTGATCATGTGCATTGTCAATGAGCAGTAGTATTTTGAAAGGAATTTTTTTTTCTGAGCAAGAGGTCTTAACAGTGGGCTTAAAATATTCAGTAATCCATGTTGTAAACAGATGTGCTGTCATACAAGCTTTGTCGTTCCATTTATAGAGCACAAGAAGAGCAGATTTAGACTAATTTTTAAAGGTCCTAGGATTTTTGGAATGGTAAATAAAATTCTCTTCTACTTAAAGTCTCCAGCTGTATTGGCTGCTAACAAGAAAGTCAGCTATAACTGCTTGCATTAAAAAAACAAGAACCTAGCTTTAAATCTCAAGGAACTAGAAAAACATAAACAAATTAAATCCAAAGCTAGCATAAGGAAGTAAATAATAAAGATTAGAGCAGAGCTAACAAAATAGAGAATAGAAAAATAATGGCGAAAATAAATGAAACCAAAAGTAGGATGTTTGAAAAGATCGACAAAATTGATAAACCTTTACCCAGATGGACTAAAATGAAGAAAAACTCAAATTACTAAAATTAGAAATGAAATATAGGGCCTTACTATTGATTATAAAAAAATAAAAAGATAAGAAAGTACAATGAATAATTATATGTCAATGCTATATACTGAATGCTTATGTCCCCTCTCAAATTCACATGTTGAAGTCCCACTCTCCAGTATGATGGTATTAGGAGTTCTGAAATTTGAGGAGTGATTGGTGCCCTTATAAAATAGACCCCAGGGAGCTCCCTGGCACCTTCCACCACGTGAAAATATAGTGAAAAGATGGCTGCCTATGAACCAGGAAGTGGGCTCTCACCAGATACTAAATTTGCCAGTGACTTGATCTTAGACTTCCCAGACCCTATAAATTTCCACCTTAGTTCTGCTTTTGCTGCATCCTATAAATTTTGGTATATTATATTTTAATTTTCATGCACCTGTAAGTATTTTCTGTTTTCCTCTATGATTTCTCCTTTGATCCATTGCGTAAGAGTAGGATATTTAATTTCCACAAATTTGTGAATTTTCCAGGTTTCTTGCTGTTATTGTCTTCTAACTTCATACCATTGAGGTTGGAGAAGATATTTTGTATGATATGTATTTAAACTACTCCAAGCCCATGGCCACACTGTGAGGTTCATGGTGAGTAGGTGATCTGGGTGAATGAAGCGGTGCCCTCCACAGAAGTGCTGCTTTAGAAATTGGGAAAGAGGCACAGTTTCCCTTAAGATATGTCGCTCGGAAGATTATGTCACTTGGGAAACAGTAATAGCCATATACAACATGACACAGGGAAGCCTACTTGATATATACCATGACTTCCATCATTGAACCCCTAGATGCTATCTTGATTAAAGCTTTATAGACCTCTATTAACTTCCTATTTATCATAAACCATCAAGTTATTTTTATTTTGTTTAAGCAATTTTGAGAAGAGATCCTGTCCTATGTTTTGAGAAGATTTTATGACCTAAATATTAGAAATAGATCTAATTATTCATGACACTTTTAGAGCATTTAGAAGTGAGAACAGAGACAGTTTGAGATGAGACCAGCTTTGGTGGCTAAAGCTGAAAGCAGTAAGTCAGTCCATGTAGAGAAGGCAATTGCCTTCTTCCTTCCAGTTGTTTTCCAAGTTGAGATGCAGATTTACTCTTCCTATTACCTAAATTTTTGGCTCACCCCTGAATTCCACCAGTCACAAATATTTCTTTTCTTTTCTCCTATGGCACCTCTTTAGATTATGAATTCTGATACTTATGAATTTGATTATGAGTTTGGAGATAGGACTTAAGACAGCTGAGGAAGATGTGGGTAGACATTTTGAAAGACTATTTTACACTCTAGAGATGCAATATGCTCTCAGTTATGCCAAGTATCAAATAATAGTGATGTGTAGAGTTAACATATAAATATTTTTATATTGTTCTCATAATGACAAGAGACCATAGCTACATAGAAAGAGGTTTCCAGTAATATCACGGATTTTTATGCTTCGGAGACTCCAAGATTTTCCAGAAGTAGTCAACAAAATTAATTATAAAAGAATAGTTGAAGAGAAGCATTCTGAATTATAGCTGCCACCTGGTATTTATAAAGGAAGAATTGCTAGATATTTTTCCTTTGAATAAGCTACAACTAGGGAGAATCTTCACGTGGCTTGCAGTAACTATTCCACATGACTCTGTGAATCTCACACATGGAAATGGACATAACAACAACAACAAAACAGTAAAGCTTTAAAATTTAGTATTAAATCCTTAATTCTAGGAATTTTTGTTCTAATTTTTCTCTTCAATACCTATTTATAAAATTCTATGTTATGACTGAGAGATGAATGTGAATATGAATATATTAATAATACAAAGTAATTCTTATAGTATTGGTTCCCTTATAATTAGTTTAAATTATCTGATGAATCTTCCTTAAATAGGGGAAAAATAACCTGGTTATTCTAGAAACATTGCATTCAAGAAATAGGAATGTGCACACCTACATATTATTTAAGGGCTTCAATATTGGGGCAAATAGATGAATTTCTTTAGAAAATATTATTATGTGTTTCTTACACTCTAGTTAAACAGCTCAAACACTGCCAGATGTGGGGCACATTTTTTATTGGACCTGCATCATGTTGGCTTATATATTGTTCTTAAATCAGCATATTCCAAATAAGTTTTCTGTTATTCTGCTCATATTGAAACACAGAGTTTTGGCAAAACTGGATGCTCAGTTCTGCAGCATCTGCCTAAGAGAAATTACTTAGTTACTAATAACATTAGAAGGAATATAATCTTAGGACTGAATTGAGCTGAGAGGGAGTATATTTGTGAGCTGAGATACCAGGCGTTGGAGCAGTCAATTAAATCAAGTCAAAAATGAAGAAATTAAGCCTTTAATCACTTACTGCAATGGGATAAGCCAGATAATAAAGCCAGAAAAATCATCAACTCCCACTGGCCCATTTTCCCCCAAAGAACAGTGCACTATTGGAGGGTCAGGTGGATCAGCACAGATGTGGGGGTCATCTCGCTGTTGAGGGAGCCCAAAAGAAAAGGCTCCGGCAATTTTATGAACCCTGGCGTTGGAAAGAAAGCATGGGAGAAGGGTAGGAGAGGAGAAGTACTGGGTACTGAGTCAAAATGCTAAAAAGTGTCTTCAATGTTTTCCTTCCTCTCTCTCCCCATAAAGAGGCCTCAGCAGAGGCACATAAAAAAGACTTCTGGCCAAGGCCTCAGATAAAGAGAGCTAGGAATGAAGGTGCCTGGACAGGAGTGCAAATATCAGAAGAGTGTGACCATTTGTTGCAGCTCCTCTCAGAGACTGCAATGCACTGCATGAGCACCAAGTCTGCGGAGGACACTTTTTTCCCATGAGGCCTACCAGCGAATGCCTTTATCAGGCCTACAGTAAGGCCTGAAAAACCACACATAGGTTTTTAACCAGGAGCAAGATTCCTCAAGGACATTGGCCTGTAAATTCATCCTGTGAAGATTAAATAATCATAATTAGGATCTAGCACAGCTCCTGGCACTTAATAGTTATATACTAGATATTTCTTGAAAAGGTTAATATTTTAAAAAATTTTAATGAAATATTTAAGATTTTTTTTTTCACACAGCTTACAGAACATTAACTCAGTAGTATGGTTCTGGCCGAATATAGCACAGTAGTAAAAATCAGGAATTTAATTTTAAGTTTGCCATTTGAGAATGCTGTTATTCTCCTTAACTGCATGGTTTAGTTAAATAATATTCATAGTTTATAAAAACTACAGTTGTTCTTCTTAGCTCTGTGATTAATGATTGTTAGTCTCTCTCTCTCTCTTTCATTACTGTCAGGTCATAAGGTAAACCAATGTATTGGGATGCTCAGAAAGCTATTTTACTATTCACAAGTACTATACAATTTTAACGCAATGCAAAAATAGAGAGACCTACTATTAGGTAATGTTACCAAAAACAGAAGAACAGAATAACAGAAGAACAAAACCTCATATACAGTTTAGTACTTGCCTAGCATATTACTAACTCATTTAATATATTCCAAATCTTTACTGTATCCAAATTTTCATCTTCCTTTTGTTAGCCATTGACTTGTTAGATATTGTCTATCGTGGTAGTTTGTGTTGATTACCTTAACATTAAGAGTTTATTGTGTTATGTGTCGAGGTTCTGGCAGATGAGAAGTGATATGCACAAAGGGGGAAATTGAGAAGAGAATGGACAGGCTTAAGAGAAAACAACAGAGGGCTGTGTGACATAACAGCTGAGAACCACCATCAAAGATAAGAGCTAAGGAAGAAGACCCACAACTAGAAGGACCTGCAACTAAGATATACAACTATGTACAGGTGGGGTTTGGGGAGATAAAGCAGGAAAAAAAAGAGAGCTAAGGAAGAAGAGTAGAAAACTGTTGGCTCAGTGTGTAGAGAACAGGGGTAGACTCCACCTATAAGTGATACCATGTAGTATTTATCTTTCTCTGTCTAACTTACTTCATTTATCATGATACCCTCAAGTTTCATCCATGTTGTTGCAAATGACAGGATATCCTGCTTTTTCATGGCTGAATAGTATTCCACTGTGCATATATATATATATATATATATATATATATATATATATACACACACACACACCCCCCACATCTTATTTATCCATTCATCTGTTGATGGACATTGAGGTTGTTTCCATGTCTTGGCTGTTGTGAATAATGCTGCAATAAACGTAGCAGTGCAGATATTTCTTCAATATCCTGTTTACATTTCCCTTCAATATATCTCCAGAAGTGGGTTTGCTGGATCATAAGGTAGTTCTATTTTTAATTTTTTGAGGAACCTCCATGCTGTTTTCTGTAGTAGTTGCACCAGTTTACATTCTGACCAACAGTGCACAAGGGTTATCTTTTCTCCTCATCCTCACCAAGACTTGTTATCTCTTGTCTTTTCCATATTAACCATCCTAACAGGTGTGAGATGATATCTCATTGTGGTTTTGATTTGCATTTCTCTGATAATTAGTGATGTTGACCACATTTTCATGTACCTGTTGACCATTACTATGTCTTCTCTGGAAAATGTCTATTCAGTTTCTTTGCCCATTTTTTAATCAGAGTGTTTGGTTTTTATTGTTATTGAGTTGTGTGAGTTCATTACGTATTTTGAGTATTAACTTTGTATCAGATATATGATTTGCAAATATTTTCTCCCAATTCAAAGGTTGCATTTTCACTTGTCGATGGTTTCCTTTGCAATGCAGAAGCTTTATAGTTTTTATTTGTTTGTTTGTTTTTGTTTGTTTGTCTTGCTGAGGAAGATTCACCCTGAGCTAACATCTGTTGCCAATCTTCCTCTTTTTTTTTTTTTTTTATGAGCCACTGCCACAGCATGGCCACTAACACATGAGTGGTGTGGTTCCGCACCCAAGAACCAAACTTGGGCTGCCAAAGTGGGGCTGAATTTTAACCACTAGGCCATGAGAGCTGGCCCAGAAGTTTCATAGTTTGATGCAGTCCCACTTATTGATTTTTGCTTTTGTTTTGCTGTCAACTCCAAAAACTCATTGCCAAGACCAATTTCAAAGAGCTTACCCTCTATTTTTTCTTCTAGGAGTTTTATGGTTTCAGGTGTTCCATTCAAGTCTTTATTCTATTTTGAGTTTATTTTTGTGTATGATGTAAGGCAATGGTCCAGGTTCATTCTTTTGCATGTGGCTGTCCATTTTTCTCAACACCATTTATTGAAGAGACTATCCTTTCCCCACTTTGTATTCTTGGATCCTTTGTCATAAATTAATTGAGCATATATGCAGGAGTTTATTTCTGGGCTATACACCACTCACTGCATGTTCCTCTTACTCTCCGTCAAGGCCTCAGCTAGATAGTTTCCCTGGTAAGACAAGCAAATGCTTTTTTTCTTTAGGATTAGAGCCTTTGGTGGTACTGTTTTTATTAGGTTAAAACTGTTTTCCACTGTTCCAAATTATTACGAAGGAGGTACTAAGAGATATCCCCAATGAATTCCTTGGGGTCTACACATAGTCCTCTCTGTCTCTGATGCCATTGAGTAACAATAACCAAATTTCCCCTAAACAAACAGAATATACCACATTAGCCAGTGTAATGCTTCCCTTTGTTGTCTATTGGTTTAGCAGAATTAAGAGACCAAATGACTGGGAGTGGCTTCAGCTTTCATATTTATAAAATCATGGCTGTGTCTCCTGGTGGAAGCATTCCTCTCTTGGGCTCTATGATCTCCACACATTCTGAACCCAGGATCATGGGGAAAGGAAGTAAAAATTTCTCATCTGGTTGTTACATGCAGTCATGGGAGGTCTCTCACAACTTTATCTAGGTCCTGAACCTTTTATTCCTGGTTTTGGGGACAAAGCCTCATATACTGGCTGCTAGTTTCAGGTGTAGAGCATATGCTATAGAAATGCACACCCACCTCACAAAATGATATTTCCCATGATTTATTCTTGGGTAACTCATTCAAAAAATTTTTTTTTAAGATTCTATTTTTATTTTTTCTCCCCAAAGCCCCCTGGTACATAGTTGTATGTTTCTTGCTGTGGGTCCTTCTAGTTGTGGCATGTGGGATGCTGCCTCAGAATGGCTTGATGAGCAGTGCCATGTCTGCTCCCAGGATCCGAACCGGTGAAACCCTGGGCCGCCAAATCTGAGCGCACGAACTTAACCACTCGGCCATGGGGCCAGCTCCGCAAAATTTTATGAAGCCAACTAATTCTGGGTGATGGAACAAATAGTATTACCAGTGATTTCATGAGATTTATTTTATAGTGTAGGATGTGTGAATTATTCCTATGTATAGAAGCAATATCATGTAAGATGTGAGACAATGCACATTCTACAAGTTCTTAAATAACGATGCTGGGCAGAGAAAGCAAATCTCTACCTGGAATGTGTATCTATCCTTGTAGGGAGAAATTGTGCCTGCCCCCCCCCCCCCCAAAAGAAAAGTATAAGCTCTGGTAAACCCGCTACCTGCTAGCAGATCTTCCAGGATATTATTATTATTTAATTTTTTTTTGCGAGGAAGATTAGCCCTGAGAAAACTGCTGCCAATCCTCCTCTTTTTGCTAAGGAAGACTGGCCCTGAGCTAACATGTGTGCCTATCTTCCTCTACTTTATATGTGGGATGACTGTCACAGCATCGCTTGGCAAGCGGTGCCATTTCTGCACCGGTATTTGAAACGGCGAACCCCCAGGCCCCGAAAGCAGAATGCGCGCACTTAAACACTGCACCACCGGCTGGCTTCTATTATTTTTAATTTTAAGGCTCAAGGTCGGTCTTTGGTATCAGCATGTAGCCTTCTCACTAGCAACAGTAGGCAGACTAGCCTTGGTGAGAGAAATTCCATGTTTTGAACCATGCTCCGTCTTATTCTCTGCCTCCATGAGCCCTTTGTACAGGAGTCCATTAAGCAAGCACTGGGATGACTTAGACAATCTTCTAACATCTGAAGGATTGTATCTAACAGTTTATTATATCCCCCATTAGAGTGATACCTTTAATGGGCATGAGAGACATAAATACCTTCACCCTCCCACCCATTCTGACAGATTCATCCATGTGTATTCCCCTGGTCACTAATGTTCCATTTTTGGTCTTTCTGAGTCCCCAGTCAGTGAGTGAACCAGTTATCCATGCCCTACGAATCTGTAGATTTGAGCGCCAGTTCTCTTCCCACACAAAGTGGATATCCATATATACCCCCAAGCCTTCTGTGTATTAGGAAAATTTATCCTCATTGAAGATACTGAAAATAATGTACGTATCCTGGTGGGTTGAAGATTACTCAGTAATTAGAGTGAAATTTATTGTCTAAATAATTACTTAGGCAAGGAATAAATATGAATGATAAGCTTCATATCCAATTTAAGAAATTTGTAAAAGAGTTGCAAAAGAAACACAAAGAGTAAATAATAAATAGAAAAGTAAACAAAGTACAATTATTGTAAATATTTCCAAATGATATATTGTCTATAAAATTAAAGTGAATCAATTAAAAAACTATAGATCTATTGAGAGAACTCAGTAACTAGGATTGGTGAAAAAGAAATGTACATGAGCACAAAGGACACCCACACAAAAACATTCATACAAAGAAACAAAGCTCTTGTATACACCAACAATTTAGTATGCTGCTTAATTGCATGACCTCTGGAGTTGGAAAGCCTGGGTTTATTCTTGGCACTGCCACTTTATAGTATGTGTTATTTCATTATAAAAGAGGAGATATTAAAATTAGTACAAATGTCCAAATACTTGTGATGAAATACATGGAAAAATCATTTTTAAATTACAATATTAACTATTTATTTACTATAAATTTATTAAGAACAAAAATATGATAACATGAAGAGACAAAGATTTAAAAATACATCCTGAAGTGTTCATATTAATATTATAATATGTCAATTATCCTTAAATTTATGTGTATTTAATGCAATTCCACTCAAAATTCTCTTTTTTCCTCTTAGGTTTCCTAAAAGTTAGATAAATAAATGGAATATTTATATCTTGGGAAAATAAAGTTATATTTCTATCTTATACAATTAAATTAAACCACAGATATGTAATATTAACTTTAGAAAATAAAATTATATACATCTAAATATCTCACATTTATATACTGTAAAATACCTATGATACTGTAAAATATCATCATGAAAAAATATGCAAACTTAAATTTCATAAGGCATGCATAGATTTTACTACATGAAATTAAAATGTTTCTTCTATTAAAATATTAAAATCTGGTAAATTAAATATAAAGGTAAAAATAAGTTGGAGAGATATTTGAATCATAGAAATCTTCTAAACTGATAAAATAATTAATATGGAAAAAGCATCCCACACCAGTAAAAAGGGTGGCAGAATAAATAAAATAGGACAAACAACGGAAAACAGGCAACGCAGGAGAGAAGAAATATGACTAAACTAAAAACTTACGCAAAACTGTTGACATCATGAATAGGCAAACAAATACAAATAAATATAAGTAAAAATTTAGCAAGTATTTTCACTGATGAATTGGTAAAGCTTTAAAATATTAAATTTCTAATCTTTAAGGATATACATCTTCATTTGTTAGACTTATAAATTGGTATGTTTCCAAAGGGAATCTTATCATTATGAATCAACACACAATTAAAAATGTGTTCGAAAGCACTTCCATATCTAGGAATTTACTCTGAGGAGGTTATAAGGATACGAACACAGATTTAGCTCACAGAATATTCAGTGCATCGTTTTAAAAACATCACAAAACAAGAATCACCAATAATTGTAAAGGTCATACAGTTCAGATAAGGAGGGATTTCTAAAGCAAAGCATGTAAAAAATTATAGTGCATATTCAATATACACATTCTTGTATAACCTTTGTATTTACTAGGAAATTCAAATTTTTATGTGTGCGTATATAGTCTGATTACAAAGATACGCATATATATGCAAAGAAATATACACACACAAATACATATACATACAAAGATATATATACACAAAGATATATATGTATATATGCAAAAATATGTGCACAAAGTTATTTATAAATATGTATAACTTTGCAAGGAAGAAAATACAGTAATAAACTACTTAAGACATCAATTAGTAAAATTAAACTGGATTTATATAAGAAAAAGAACCAAGCAAACATTTAAATGGCCTTATGTAAAAAAAATTAAAATTAGAGAAAAAGCTAGAATCCTAAGGAGTCCAAAACATAAAATCAGATGGCATCTAGGTATTGAAAAAGGAATGGAAATATATATATCAAATGCATATTGGTGTGCAATTGGTATGTACTTTCAGGATTTTTGAAATTTTCTTCAATGAATCTGAAATGCTTTAATCAAAGAAACATAGCAGAATATGTGATATTACTGAAGAACTCTGCCAGTTGTATCCAAAACTGTCACCTCGAGCAAACTCATTGGATCAGATGACCATATTGTTTAACAAGAAACAAAAATAAATGCATTAAGCTTTTTACTCAAGAATTTGAAAAAAAACTAAAGAATCTGATATGTATACAAAGATTTATTTATACGCAACTTAAACCTCATCCTTCAGAGCACTATTTATATGGTGGACGTTTTGGAACAATATAAATGTCCAACTAGAGGTAGTTTTTATTTAGGTAATTATAAACATAAGCGTGGGATAGAATGCTATCAGAATAGAATCCACCACAAATCAAGGCTATTAAAATATTGAATGATCTAGGAAAGTGTTGCTATTGTAACATTATATGAAAAAGCAATCTATAATATAAACCATGGGATATTCGAAAAATATATTGTATGTCTATGTGTGTGTGTGTATTTTACTACAGTTAGAAAGAAATCTATCAAATTTTGTAATTATCTTTCTATTCTGAGAATGCAGGTGATGCTTATTTTCAATACAACGTTACAATCACTTTTGAGATTTAACTTTTCATCATCGTATAAAGTAATTTATGACAAGATAACTGAAAGGTGGCCAAAGAGATTTAGTTAAACCAATCACTAAAATGGCCAAATGCACTGGATGCCTATGTCAGGACCGCAGAATTTATATAGCGTATACATGGAAATCCAGATTATTACTGAAAAGACATTATATTTGCAATAGGAAAAGATATATGTAACAGAAAATTACGTGTCAAATAAACATTGTTTGACCTATAAGAATGAAATTGAAGACAGAGAAATGACTTTGCCTAAGAATTGCTTCTAGCTCATTGGAGTACAGTGGGACAATGCCCCAGTAATGGGACTAAGCCCAGATACAATATAGATTATACAGACCTGTATAATTGTGAAACAGAAAAGATACTTTGTAATCATCAAATAAGACTCCACAGATTTTTAAAAATAAGAGATGTGGAATTCTAAATATATAATAACCCTTTCATAAACTGAAATTTGACCTCAAAAAATGAGATTAATTGAAGAAAGCAGTGTTCTTTGCAACTGACAGACTTTGTGGATGAATGAAGCCTGGAAAGACTAACACCAACTAAGAGCCAACAATTAAGTGAGTGCTCACTGGGCACCAATCTCAATAGCAAACATTGTACGTGGATTAATTCACTCACTTTCACAATTACTCTGAATTAAGTGCTATTTTTATCCTCGTTATAAAATTAAGGATAAAGAGACACAGAAAAGTTAAGTGATTTGCTCCTATTTTCACAAGTAGTAAATGGTAGATGGAGGATTTGATCTGGAGCTCCTGCATCTAAAGTGATATTTTTGGTATACAAAGTAAGATCTTGTAGTAAATAAAAATGTATGAACAAACTAAGCTTATAATATCATGTTTAACATAGCTGCAGCACGTCTTTTTACAATCTATAATTGTGCAATTTTGATTTGATTTGAAAAGCTACTCGTAAAAATTTGAAAGTTCCCAGAATGCTCCTATGTAAAGTCCTATCATTAAAATGTACACCATGTCATTTTTACTTTTGTTGCTCTTTTTCTCTAAATGGAAGTTAAATAAGAGTGAACTTTAAATTCTACCTTCTGATTAAACTTTAAAATTAAAGCCAAATGCCAGCTCTAAAATAGGGACACTACCAAAAATGTTTCAAGATCTTTTTCATTCAGACATTTCAGGGCTCCCACTAAAATATAAAGAAAAGGAATTCCCTTAAAACTATTGTGTTGCATAGAACAACTTTTAGAGAAGAAATGCTGACTGGTTGCGGAGACTTCAGAATGTGCCTTTCAGAGTGCATTTAAGAGAAACAACAATAACATATTCTCTAAGTTCAGATAAATGAATGCCTGTTGTTGAAAGAGCTTCCTAGTGTCAGGCCTGGCTGTTTTGGGGACTGTACAGGGGGACCAAGCTGTGCTACACATTGGGAACCCTGCCAAATTTCCGGAGAACATAGGCAGAATTTTAAGAAGTTGCCTTGTCTTTCCTAAACAGTTGGGTTAAAGGGTATTTAAAAAGAAAATGTCAACCTGCTAGGGATACTAGAGAGAAAAGCCAGCAAATCTTTAAACTAAACTGAACTGAAAATAAGCTGTATGGCCAGAAGTAATAAATTCCAAGATCTTATGTGTTTTGATTTTTTTGTCTTACTTTTTCATTTGAAAGAAACCTAAATATTTCTTTCTTTTGGAAATTTATATTTTAGCAAAGCACATAAATAAATATTTGATATGACTGGATTTGGTGTTATTCTTAACAAAACTATATAGAAATGCAGTAAGAGCTAAAAATTTGATATGACAAAAGGAATTGACTGGATTTGGTGTTATTCTTAACAAAACTATATAGAAATGCAGTAAGAGCTAAAATAATTTTAATTTTAAATAAAAAAATATCAAAAGAAAATATTGAGAAAAAGAATAAGAAACTCAAGAGAGAACAATGCATTAGAGCTGTGATATCCAAATTGAAAGCCGAAATTTCATAACGGCCAGAGCAGGAGAAATTATCTCATGCACGGTCAAGGCAGAATCCTAACTGAATTCTTTGCATAAACTTGAGAACATATAAGGAATTGGTTTCCTAAGAGTGCCAGAGGAAAGAATAGAGCAACAGCATTATTAGAAGTTACAAAGGTTTATAACTGTCTAGATTCGAAGAAAGATGTTTTTATATGGAAGATGCATGCTGAGTCTAAAGTAAGATATTTTTTTAAAATTCATATCCTCAAAACCAGAGACAATCCTGTTAGTACCTAGGGTTAAATGGATTATGTACAAAGCATACTAATTAGATTGACAGCAGAATTCTCATAAAAAAATTCAAAGAAAATATTTGCTGAACTGGAAGTCTACACCCAGATCAGTTATCAAGCAAGAGTGAGGGCAGTATACAGATATTTTAAATTAAAGAGTTGGTATCACTCATGAGTTCTCACTGAATGAATTACTAAAGTACATAAATCCAGGAGAAAGGTTGAGATGCAAGTAGCAAGTTTAGCAAAAAAATTGGTGAAATTTGGTAAATATAATTAATCATTGGCTAAATAAAAATAAAAGTCTTTTATTTAAAGCTGAAAACACAATGAACTTCAGATTCCAGATAGCATAGCTGGAAGATAGAAAATTGTGTTAAAGCATTCTAAAATTCCTGTATGCTTTCACAGGGAGATACAAATATTTGTTACATTAAGATTTTGTGAAATCAAGAATGCATTGTACAAATTGAGAGGTTGCTGCAAAAAGATTATTCCAGGAATGCACATCTTTCAAAATGTGAATAACAAATAGTTGATCAATAAAATTCAAGAAAGAAAAAGAATAAAAAATAGAAAACATGCAACAAATAAAAACTTAAAATAGGATGTCAGAAATAAGTGATAACAAAATAAATAAAAAACAATACAAAATGAGCCAAAATGAAACCAAACTAAAGATCATCTAGAAACAACAAAGAATATGCAAAATATTTTAGAGAAAAGTATGATATTTGCTTGCAAGAAATAAAAGTGAGACAAAATATATGGAAAGCTGTATATTTTCAAGTTATCAATATTATGGTGATGGCAATCCCATAGTAATGAAAATAACTGTATAAAGAAATTGAAAGAATATTCCTGAAATTTACAGGTATGAACAAATGGTCAAGAATAGCCACAGTGATTTTGAAAAAGGAGAATCAGCAACATGATTGGGGATTGAACTCTCAGTTTTTTTTCAAGAACATGTACACATAATGTAGCAAAAGTTTTCGTAAATTGGATAGTAATTTAATCATTGATGATATTAAAATCTTTGTACTTTATTATAGGAATATTTCATACTTTAAAATCAAAAGACTGTGTGACTGTCATTTTTTAAGCTGTTTTTACTCCTCTAGATAATTACAGTGACTATATATTAGGAAAAGTAAAAAAATTAAAACTCATCAAAATAATCCCTCATTTCAAACTATACTTACTCAGCTGTGGTTGCTCACCCACATATTTTAAGTTCATTAAGCTTATTTAATAAAACAAGTAAATTCATTCCCCCAGTACTTCATTTGAGTAGACAACTGATAATCATGTTTGAGAAAGCCCATTCAAAGGTTTCAAAGGAATCATATTAGTACAATAGTTTTTATTTTCTTCCCTTTTAGAGCATCTTGAAGAGAAAGTACTATGTTACCAAATCAGGAATTAAAAGCCTAATTAATGTGCATAAGT
Source organism: Equus quagga (assembly GCF_021613505.1). NCBI lineage: Eukaryota > Metazoa > Chordata > Mammalia > Perissodactyla > Equidae > Equus > Equus quagga. The sequence goes on from NC_060269.1 coordinate 129,608,939, forward strand.
TAAAAGAAAACCTAAGTTTTGGGGATTAGTGTTTAAAACATTAGATATTTCACTGAAAATATTAAAGGGAAAAGTCTTTCTCATCCTAGGTTTTCAGAAACTGCTCCCTAAATGTGTGTGTTTTCATATGATTTCTATCTCAGGGTCATATCTATGTTTGTATTCCTCGGTCCTTGAATGCTACCTCTCTCCAACAACGTGAATTAAGCTCTTTAGGAGTCACAGAAGAGGGTCATTCATACTGAGCATGAGTGAATTTATTAAAATGCACTAAAATTGTTGTTCTTGTTGAACTCATTTTGGGGATCACGTGGAGGTATCATATGGTGAAATATGGAATCTTCCACTACTCTAACAAACTTTTATTTTCTCCTCCTCCTCTTCCCTTTGAAGAAAATTCTGGATCTCTGAATTTATCTTCTATATTATGTAGTACATTCTGCTCCTTTCCACCTACTCGTCACAGTTAAGACGCTTCAGGTTTCCACCTTTTAAGACTGAGCATTTCTTGCAGTATTCTTTCCTAAAAAATGTAAGTATATAAGTTATAGAATATACTAAAAATGGTAAGTCCTGTGAAGAAAAAAAATTTAAACAGAAAAGGGGAGAAAGGAGTATGAGTGGATTGGACTGTAAGAGGGGAGTTCTGATTTATAGCAGGGAGACCGAAAGGCTTCCCTGAGTTTTCTCCTCAAGTCACAAATAAACACAACTAATTGAGACGTATTAATTCTTAAGCTGCTTAAACCATCACTCTGCCCTCACCTCTTCAAATTCTGGGTTTTATGATTTAAAATAAATCACTACCTTGTCCTCTAAGGATTTGGTATTTACTAATCCTTTTCATAATTTTTTGGATTTCGGCTTTCTGGTACACGTATTTTCTTGGCTCAGGATTTTCGATACTAATGTTTCTCAGAGCCTTGGTCAGAGCTCTCTACCCAAACTTCTGCTCTTCAGAATTCCATGCCTGTATGAGTCACTCAACTAGCTTCTGTTTTGGCCAAGCTTTACTTCAGCTTCCAGGGAGTGAATCACACACATCCAGTTATATGATGCAGTCTCTTTCGAAGTCATCACTCCGAGATAAAAGCTGATTATGATGATGCAACAATGTTCAAGACATTTGGGAATTCTCATTTGAAACTGTCCTCAGAACTCTGGCAAAGTCTCTTGATTATATGCAGTTATGACAAAGTTTTTAAAATTCATTATTCACATATATTATAATTACAGATAGAGAGCTAGATAGATCTATCTTGAGCATATTATAATCCAGAACTTACTTTGAGAGTATATTTGGTTTTAGGGAACAAAACAACAAAAATGTATTCTGACCTATATTTGATAAAATTAAAAAACTTTTTTTGCTTAATAGAGAGTGGGCTGTATGAAATTTTAATTTTTTGAAAAAACAGAGCATAAACTAGGATTGTAATCATTGTATTGTTATGCATACTATTTTAAGACCACCCAAAATTTTTATTGAACTTTTAATTATGCAATTGATATCATGATTAAGTGTATGAAGAAGTGAAAAAAATAGGCTTAGAAATGTAAAATTAATTAATTCTTTCAATAACCTAATATTTATGAGAGCTTACTATTTGCCAAGTACTTGCTTTTGTCTTGTTTTGTTTTTTTAACTAAAGTATGAATTTACTGTTAACTAATTCTCTCATCTAACAAACAGTAAAATCCGTTGAGCATTTAGAAAATATAAAACTTTCTATTAACAAACATATAAAAAGTCCATAAAATACGTGTATTAGCAAATACATGCAGAAATTAAATGACTTTTTAAATCCTTGAAGTAATTTTCACTACCCAGCCTTTGAATTTAGAATCAACTTTTAATGGACATCCGACTCAACATAATGATTCTCATTTTGAAAACAGCTTGTCAATTATTTTGCCATTCCTGTGGTTACACTGTGTTTATGTCAACTCAATCACAATAAGAATTTATGTATACGAGCATTTTGTCATTCATAAGTTGCTGCTTTGGAGCTACATTATGGAAGCATTAACTATAATTAAGTTTTAAAGTTTAGGCAAAGGCCAACTTAAGAATGTGGCCGCTAATTGTTAGGGATTCAGAACACATCTTGGCACAGGATCACAGCCAAGCAAGATACAAGGGTGTCAACTTCAATTATGGATGTGTAATGCTTAGGTTTTGCGGTGGCTTTCACATCATATTCTAGAGATAGAGCATGCTGTATGGGAAAGATGGAGGGAAAATCTCCAAATTGATTATTATATCAGGCGGGAAAATTAAAGGAACAAAGTACCTATGCATATACAAACACACAGAATCCTTATGTGTCCTTAACAGCTCTCTTAATCACCAACTCTTGTCCCTCCAATGTCGCTTTTATGGATCTATGTGCTTCTCACAATTTCCTTAGTTGACAGCCCTCTAAGCCAACTTTTTAGGAAGTTTGAATTCCCATTCCTGCCAGCAAACACATTTTAAACCCATTATATACCTGAAGTTTAAAATTGGTGGTGCTAAATACGGACAGTAACTTTTCTAAAATAGTTGAATTCTGATGCCCAAATCTTACCACCACTACTCTCTCCCACTCCCCGACTTCTCATTATGGGTAAAGAATTGGGCAATGTACTCCTTTATCTCACAACCTTGCCTGTCAGGCAATGGGAATAGTGGCATTCTATTTTCTGGACTTTCTTCTGGAGACAGAATTGGTAGCAGTGGTTGAGATGGAAGCGTTGGTGGAATGCTGAAGGGACTGACAGTGGCAAATGGAAAGGGTAGGAGCCTTGAATTGATTCACGTGGAGTAGTGGAGACAGGTTTGATTTTTTTAAATAGTTGTAGGGGAAAAAAAGAACTATTTATGTCAGATGTTTATCCAGGCCAAATAATTTTGGGCGATCCATAAAAGTTTGATAAATTTATTTTTGCTACTCTATCCGCAGTAGCTAGTTTCCTACACCTCTACATGTTTTTCATATTACTCTCTTTCGTTCAAAATGAGAAGGAAATGATCCCTAACATGTTTCCCAAGTTGTTATTGCTTTCTACTCTCCCAGATTACTGATGTAGTACCCAGCGACACTTCACACATTTAAGTGTCTATAAAAAATGACTTTGTCTTAGAAGTGATACCATGGGTTCTCTAACGTCATTTCTTTAATGCATCACTTGAGGGCTCTTGTTTAAGTTAAATCCTCCTTCAGGTGCACAGAATATATTTATAAACAACTTAGCCTCTCCTTCTTTCAGGAAGGTAGACTTCCAACTCCATTTAGCAGCCCCAGAATCATTCTCATTGCAGGGTTCCAATTTGTGGCTCTTATTATTAATCATCTCCATGACTTTACCAAACGAAAGTTGATTTATCACTTCCAGACATCTCCATCTTGTGCATGTCACTATCTTCCTTTCTAAATCAGAATTTTCAACTGAGGACAGAAAAAATGTTTTAACAATGGCTAATGTTGCTAGTTCCAAGCTATACCAATCCTGTGCCATAAACTACACCTACAAACTATTATGATGTAAAGGAAATTCTATCAGTGTGGTTTAGTACCTATATTTGTGTAAATATATGCGTATGTGTGTGTATGCATGCAAGCATGTGTGTACATGCATACCTGCATGTAAACATGTGGACACACATGAAAACAAATAGCCTTAGAGAAGAAAAGGGTACAATATATGAGCTATATCATTTGTTCTTTTCAGTGTGATATATAGATATGCACATATATGCACACATATGTATATGAAAGGAGGTACTATTAATAAACATACCAAACATACAAAACAATAGGCGTAAACCAGAACTGTCCTTAGCAAAACATGATGTGTGGGTGTATACACATGCACACACACATCGCAGATTGCCCATATTAGTGTGGATTTGTGCTAAGCCTTTCTATTTTCATTGGTTCTTTTGAGATCAATAATATGTGTAGGTGGGGTTCGGCAACTACTCATTCTATTATAAGCCCACAAAAATGTAATTCGTGACTTGCCATAGCTGAGCTCCGATTGCTATAATCTTGGTACTTATATTACCTAATTCAGTATTCCTCAAGTAGTAATAGCTCAACAAAGCCAGAGATTTGAAAGTGTTTATATCCATAGAATATGTAAATGAATAATACTACATAGGTGTTTGGGCTTCTATTAAGTATGGTTTGATGTATGCTTCAAATAAACATCTGCTTATAAAAAATAAATTAAGCAGTAAACTAAAACCTATCTACTAAATAAAATGAACAGCTTTTCTCAATGCAGTATTTTCTTTTAAGCCACTTTGCTTTTTCATAATGTTAGTTTACTGAGGGCTAAATTGACATTAAATATTCCGCAAGTTCAGAGGTGTAAGAAGACAGGTGTTTGAACCTGTCTTTCTAGGAAGGACTAAGTGGAACAGATTGGACTTGAACAGCTTTTCTAACAGATAAAGATCATTGGGTTCATTATGAAGAAGAAGAGGGCATGTCTGATCAATATTGCCAGTTATTAAAAGCATTCTCAGTCATACTGTTTACCTTCTTTGACAAGAGATGCAAAAGCAAAATAATTCTGTAAATATGGACATATATATTACTCTACCTACATGCTTAAGTTGTGATCACTTCTACTACTGAGTCTCAAACATTTTTTCAACTGAAAGCCATCTTCATATGTATGTGTGTATGGCCAATTCTATTGCTGAATTTAAGAATAAAGAATTTTCCCCTTGGGGCTGGCTTGGTGGTGCAGCGGTCAAGTGCGCATGTTACACTTCGGTGGTCTGGGGTTTGCCGGTTCGGATCCCAGGTTTGGAAACGACACTGCTTGGCAAGCCATGCTGTGGTAGGCGTCCCACATATAAAGAAGAGGAAGATGGGCATGAATGTTAGCTCAGGGCCAGTCTTCCTCAGGAAAAAGAGGAAGATTGGCAGCAGATGTTAGCTCAGGGCTAATCTTCCTAAAAAAAAAAAAAAAGAATTTTCCCCTATTTCTTACACACATATGCACATACATTTGTTACACATAGACATTTGTGGCACACATGTAAGCATATTTATGTATAAATATAGGTGTATGTGTGTATTAAACATATACACACCTGCGTATAAAAGGGATAATTGAGGGAAATAGAAAGTGCAATTACTCTCATCTTACTATTACTTTGAAGTACTCAGGAGATAATTAGACGAGCAGAATTTGCATTCATGCATTTCGATAAAGAATGACTCAGATTCAAGATTTGTTCAAATCTGATAAAGAGCTCTTATTTGAAATTAATTATCCTTTTATTTTATCTAGTTGACCTCTAAATACCCTCAACTACATTGTGCCTGAGGCTGTAATTAGAATAGGCTCTCAGTTGTTTGTAGCTGGATGAATGTGAATGAGTGGTTGAGTTAATGGATGACTGATGGATTCAAGAATCACCCTTGCTCTACCATCTCATGAAGAATTTATCCACACACTCTGACTTGTGTGCACAACTGTACACTTCGTAGATTGTCCTCTCTTGAGGTCTCTGCAGTTAATTGTCTTTTTTATCTCAATGTGTCTTCCTGGCCTGGTACAGGGCTATACATGGAGTAGGATAGCAATAACTTGTCTATTTAATCGATGCCACTTCCAGATTTGAGAGGTTATGACCCAGAGAGTTGCATCAATTTGATGGGATGATCAATTCAACTGTAAAACTAGTACTTTTTCAGTCTTTATTTTTTCCAGTTTATTTGATCTCTATTTTGCAAATGATCCTGACTTGCTTCAGCCTCCCTGTTCCCCTTTCTGAGAAGTGTACATCTGCTTCTGACATCTGTCTTCTAACTTACTTTGTAAATTATGAATTGATGCCAAGTCCTTTTATCAACAAATTACCCTTAGAAGCATTTAGAGGCTATAATGATTCTTTGATTTTCTTTGACTCTTTATGAATTTGCAAAATGACTCAATGCTTATATTAGCTTTGTTTGTCCTTTCTTTTTCCATATTTAATATTTATAGTTGGCAGGCCCAGATGGTGTACTTTGTTATGTCCTGAAATGTTACTATTTTTTTCATTCCTTAATTACAATAATGGCAGTCTGTAATATCCCCATCCTCCATCTCTAGTTGACATTGTAGATTTCACATTTGTTGTATAATTTATTGAACTGACTGTTTGTTTGACGTTAAGAAATATACAGTAGTCTTTTCCTAACCTTGCTGGCTTTTGATGTTTGTCTATGTTGACCATTTGCCTTTGCTGTTAGACGATACCCTCAATTTATCATATTTTTTAAAGTTTTGAAGATATTTTAGATATTGATATCTCCTCATAGACAAGACAATGAGGAATGAGAAAAACAAAAAAATTTGAGTTTCATAGTAGCAGCCAGAGGCATTGTAGAAAAATATACCAACCAATTTTTTTTTCTATTTTTGTATCTCTGGAAGTACTCCTCTTATAATTTGATAGAGAAAACACGCAGATCTTTATTTTACATTTTAAAATTTCTGTATCTTTTAAAACTGCATTTCATGAAACCAGGTATTAATAGGCCTAATTCATATAATTAAAAGTACCATTGATTTCTTCTCATAAACTTATTTAGTCTTCTTTATTAGCTTTTGATCCAGACCACCTTTATGCTCAGAGAATCAGTGACAAACTCTTCCATCACATTTTCCTCAGAAGATTCAATAAAGTATATAAGAGCTTCACATGTCAATCTCTTCAGGTCTCGATTTTCAGTTACGTACTAGACTTCTACAATAATCTTTCATTCTCCAACTCTGTTTAAATTTTGTAATTGCTAATTTAGAGATTATAATGCAAAGTATTTTCTTCTAATTAATTTTAATTTCTCATATCAAGAGCTACTCAACAAACCTCTTTTTTATTTAAATATATATTTTTAATCATATTTGAACATTCTCTCCAAAATTTCCCGAGACAGACCTGGAAATAGAAGCCTCCTGTTCGTATAACTGTCTGCTCTCTGCAGCAAAGTCCAGACTTTGCCCTTGGATTTGACATCAAACAAGATTACGTAGATTTCTCAGCTATCACACCTGACAGTGTCAGCCACCTTTTAAAAAGACCTTTGTAGCATCACTAAAGACTGCTTTTCTCATAGCTCAATGAAAGCCCTATACACACATCAGAGGATGCTATATGACCCTTTGTCTCTCATGTCTATTTTATTATTTTATTCTAATTTCAACTTAGAACAAGGAGTATACACCATTCTAAAATTATTACAGTAGAGAAAAGACTGGGATGATGAAATATTTCCAAAATGGCATTTTACTTTATTATTTAATTTGGAATATGTAATGACAAAATACATTTTTACCCACAGTGCTTGTACCAAACACACACGTTGCTGAACACTTACCCTATACTAGGCAAGGAATTGCACACAGCTGCTTTGTGGCTGTATTCTAATAGATAAGTGTATTCCTGTGCATATGCATGTGCTGTTGCCTAAATTGTATTTACATGCACATACATAACACATTTAAGACATTTCACATGAAGGGAAGGACTTGGGACTAATCAAAAAGGCAGATCTAACAAAACCAGAACTGCCTCTTCTTTTTTTTCATGATAACAACTGGCTACCTGCAAGTGACTCTGACCTTCCTGTGCTTGGTTGCCACAGTTCTTGATCTTGTCCCCACTACTCCCTACATCCTGTCAGATCCGACGGGAAAACAGAAATTTTACCATTTTATTGTCATTTAACTGATTAGTATATATTACTTAAAAAAAAAACAACTTGAAAGCTACTAATAAAATATGCACATAGAGATGCTCATTTTCAGGTGTTTTCTGTTTGCACCACGCTCCCTTCCTGGGCACAGAGGTCTTCTTGTTCTGGAGTCCCATTGGCTGCAGCTCCCATGAAACCACCAGGCAGCTTGGGATAGGATCTGACCCTCTCTGAGAACTAGTTCTGTCTGTGAAACAATCCTGGTTATGCCTTACTGCCATTCTACTGCACAACCAGAAATTTTCCTTTTGTAGTCAAATGATCGTTTTTGCAATCATATTTTCATTTATTTTCCATTCTTTCACTGTTTGGTTTATGTGCTTTTCTTGCACAGGACAAAGTGAATAAAACCTAGTCTAAATTTCTAGAAACTCTCAGAGAATAGAATGAGATAGACATAAAAACAGGCATTTGTAAGACATTGTAAAGATGTGAAAGATACACACTCAGCATACTTACTGAGCAAGATTCCAAACCCCGGTGACTGCAGTATAAAGTGAACAGAACCAGCTTTCTGACTAAAATTGCATGAGACCCTGAGTGGAAAGTGTTGCATGGAGCCCTTCTCATTTTCCTGACCCATGGAATCACTGAGCACAGTACTATCGCTGTTGTTTTAAGCTTCAACATCCATGGTAGTAACACAGCAGAAGAATCTGAAAAAGCAGGTAATTAACTTATGTGAGCCTTAGAAAACGAGAGTGAAAAAATTTATCATTCTCCTCTGTACTGGACAGAATATATTTGACACTTTAAAGCACCTTGCATATTCTTTTTCTTCTCCTTTATATGTCCCAGAACATTTTTTTCTGTTTTTTTTTTGTCATTCAGCAAGCAAAATCTGTTCATGTTTGATTGCTAAAATTTTACTTGGCTATTTTCCCTTCTTTTACAATGTTTTTGCCTTCCAAATCAACCAGCTGCATCATCTGGGCACTCAGAGCATTTTGTCCTCACCTCCAGTTTTCCTATTACTTGTCATTGTGTATTTACTCTGTAAGAAGTATCCTACTCTGTACTATAAAGTACTTCGCATGAAATCTGAAAGTTACATGGTCTATGAGTTGAGCAGGAAATTAGGAAAAGGGCTTAATGGAGAAAGGAAAGGAGGCCAGAAAGTCTGATGAAGTCAGATCAGATTATCAAGACATGGTTCTCCACAAACTGGTTATTATTTACATTTTTTAGCTTATCTTCCACTACCAAGTCTTGACATATAATCAAGTACCTCTTTCCTACACCCATAATGTCTGGGGCTTTACTGACATTGTGGTGTTTGTAACTTTTCTTCATATTAGAATGTCTTTTTGTCAAAATCTTATTGGTTTATTTTCAAGACCGGTAATATTGTTAATGCTTTCTCACTGTTTGCATGTGTACTACACTTTCAAATCAGTACAATTTTTCATGTCATGCAAGAATTCTCAACTCTGTGAAACACTTCCAATTCTTTAAGAAGCACTGTCAGGGGAAATATGGTCATATAATCAATCAGCTTAATGACGACTCTATTCTCTAAGGATAAACGATTGCATACCATTTTTTCCCATCTTGCCTTATATTTTTGTACAGACTTTTGAGTAATCCAGTGTTCATAATTTTCAGAATCCATGCATTTGGAAAATATAGCTTTACTTAAAGTCTTCATATTGTTTGTGTATAATGATACTGTACAAAATCATTTGCATGTGCACAAAAATGTCACTTATCTGAAATTGACATAACAATATTGGGCTGGAGGAGGAGAAGGAAAGAAGAGGAGGGGCTAAAACTTACTGAGAATTAACTATGTGCTAGCCACCGTTGTTTCAGGGCTTTACGTGTTTCAGATCATTTAATCCAAAAAAAACTCTGTTAGTATGTATTAATATATGGTCCATTTCTGGCACATATCAAGTATTAAATAAATTCTATTTTCCTTGCTTTCTCTTGGATTGAAAGAGGTAGCTTATTCTGACTTTCTTATATATTGAGGAAAAAAAAGGTCTCAATGTATCTCCGTACCATTTAAAATTATTTACATTGGAAATATTTTTCAACTTCCTTCATTATTACTTTCTGTAATTTCTAGATTTGTTTTAAATTATTTTTCACTCTTACTTCTCCCCTGTGCTTGATTATTGAACTTTATTCTGAAATATAGAAAAGCACAAGATCATACACATTAATTTAAAATAGATGGCCTCCTTTCGCTTTTGCCTTTCCAATACTGTTTAATAGGCTGGTAGTGTGATTTTTAGCAGGCCTATTCCATACACAAGCCATTTGTCAGGCTTGGGAAACCATATTAATTCTGTAGCTCTTACTGTAAAACAGTAAGATCTATTGTATTTTGCTTGAATCATTTTCATTAAAATAAACTCTACTTGCCTGAAGTCAGAAAAATTTTTAGTTGAATCTCAATGCTTTTTCATCTTCCCTACCTCTGAGTTTTTAATAGACTACTGACATTAAATATAATATATAAAAAATTAAACTCTAAGCTCAACACAGCTGTTCAGGATTTATAAGGACTTCAATTTTAATGCCACGTTTGATCAGTTTAACATAGGGTTAAATCAAAGGTCACTATTTTTAAAACATTTCTATTCTTTTATATTAAGCCATATCCTTTATATACTTTTATTCTGTAAACTTACCAATAACTTTAGAGGAATGCTGAGTACACTGAAAAATTAAGTTAAATTTTTTAAGAAAACTAAAGAGTTATAGAACAAATAGTTTATATTTTAATATGTAGAAAATTAACCTACAATGAATTATAAATTTTGTCATTTCTATATTTTATAGAAACCTAATATAATACGTAACATTAAATATATAAATACATGTTAGCAAATGCTTATATTATGTCAAAATATTATAATTTTATGTTTTCTTTTTGATATATAAAATATTTTCTCTACACTTGCTTATTATCTACTAACTTATAAAGAAAAATGCATTTCCTGGATGCTCATGTAGGAAACATTTACTGTAATATTACTGCAATATGTACACATAAAAGTAGAAATAAACTTTTAATGGTCATACCATTTACTCAACAACAAAACGAATGCAAATTTCAAATTAAAAATGAACAAAACTAAAAAACCAATAAAATATACATATATATATATTTTTAGTGAGGAAGATTGTCCCTGAGCTAACCCCCATGCCTATCTTCCTCCATTTTGTATGTGGGACACTACCACAGCATGGCTTGATGAGCAGTGTGTAGGTCTGTGCCTGGGATCTGAACCTGCGAACCCCCGGTGGCCAAAGCAAAGCACGTGAACTTAACCACTACATCATCAGGCCAGCCCTAAAATATACTTTTAAACTATTGTGTTAATGTGCTGTTTTGCTTAAATGAAATACTATGCAAAATATAGAAGTAGTAGTGACTGCTGTAACATAGATTGATTTAACCTGGTCATGCTCATACTTCTGTGTGAAAGGTGCTGACTCAATTATCGCTCAGTGTTCTCTGTTTATACTATGAAAAGAAAACTCAGTTTCTCCAAAGCGCCAAGACAGTATTGGCCTTCACCTGGAAGGAATCTCTTTGTGCAATATAAAGAAAATAACTTTTTCTCTTTACAGCATGATAATTTAAGTAGTACTTCTTGGCTAGTGATTAGAAACACAAAGAAAACACTTTAAAAGTGATTATGGAAACACGTACACACAAAAGCAAACTTCACTGTAATATTTGATGGTAGTCAGTCAGATGTTCAAAGACACATATCGACATGTGTGAGAAGCGTACATTCTTAACTTATCATTAAAATTTTAGAAAATTAAAAATAAACATTCGAGAATTCTTGGACTCCAGGAAAACTTCTGTGGACTTTTAGATGCCCATGAACCTTGAGAAACATGTGTATCACCATCTTGCTGCTTCTAATATTTGTAAACCATGGTTAATCTTAAGTCTAGTTGTAATTTTCAGCAAGACAGAAAGAGAGGCATTGGAAGCACATGAATACTGAATGAAATTGTGACCAGATATAATACTCTCTGAATTTATGTCACAAAAATTTTTCTCATGGTATTTTGAAATTTGAATCTGAAAACTAATATTGATTAGATAATAACTCTTGAAATAAACCACCATGATAGAAATGTTTAAGATATAGCACTGAGACAAAAAGATGCAGCAAACTCTGTGTGTGTGTTTGTGTGTGTGTGTGTGTGTGTTATGAGCATCTCTGCTTTATATTGGATTCACTTTCATGTCTCTGTCATCCTTAGTTTGTTGACTACATATCCTGAATTTTCTGACATGTCCCAATTTCAAGAAATATGTGCTCAAACAACATGTCCCAGTTGTATTTCTTGCTGAGGGATGTTTCAAATATCTTTTATCACAACATCTTTTAGCAAGAAAAAAAATTTCTTCCAACAAAGCATTTTAAATTTGTATTCATTCAAATACAAATACAACTATGGCAAATGATCTCTCTAAATCCTTAGGAAAAATCTAATCCAATAGTTAAAAAAATGTTTCCACCTGAACGCAGACACTTCCTTGGGATTCAAGCAATTCCCCCATGCCCTGGGTTGTGGACAGAAGACAGAAATGAAAGAGGCAAACAGCTGAGACAAAGAAGGCATGTCTGACAAAGAAATGTCATCAAAAAATGAATTTTCCTCCATATCTTCCACTATGCGAAGTATTTTGTTATTTTAAGTACCAACATGACTAATAACAGTCCTTAAATTTCAAAGTTGAATCAATCAAATTAACAATGACTAAAAGTAAGTTATATGTAGCTGTATTGGCAGGTTTTATGCAATCATTTATACACACACACACACAGAAACATTGGTAGTTATTTTTTTTATTATGGAGATTAAACATATTAAATATATATTTATATATTTTAAATTAAATATTTTAAATCATTAATATCCATAATAACAAAAGTGATTGATAATAATAGGGCTTTTCTTTGAAGCAGATACGCAAAAGGATATATTGAATTAAATTTTACCTTACCGTTTGAAGGAAAATATTTCTTTCATAATTTGCCTTACTTCCTGAATCCATAAAGGAAGATAAAGAAGGGGAAGATTTTATTTCTGATGGCTGACACTAAGAATGATATTCAAAAGATTGTCAATTATCAAGACTTTGGACACTGAAAAATCAGGACTACCTCTATAAACAATACTATGGGCTAACCAGTAGGTATAGGCTAATATTAGCCCTGCCTGACATTGGACATTTAGCAGGTAACACGTATATTGCCACAGTAAAACAAATGAGCCCCGAAAACAGAGGAAGTTGAAAGACAGTGTTAAGCAGACCTCAAGTTGAAAATGGAGTATAAAATTCATCATCTCTTTTTGTGCCATGGCCATTGCACGCCAAGAATTGATTAGACTATTACGAAGACTGGAAAGCTATAGCATAGGTCACACAGAGTAGTAGTCAAGTCTAAGGACTCTGATGTTTAAGCCTACTTCACCACATAGCAGCTGTGTGAACTTGCATAAGTTACTTGATCTCTCTGTCTCCTCATATGCAAGGTGGGAAAACAAGATCTCACCTAAGGAATTGTTTAAAGATTCAATTAATGAATATATCTAAAAAAAATATTCAGAACAGTGCCTGGCACCTAATACATGCTAGATATTATTATTTCTAGTGACAAGGAATCATAATTCTATGAAATATATTGATAACTTTCCATTAATTATAGACCTTGCATTGAGAAATAAAATCAACTTTTAAATGAAGTCCTTTCCTTACAGAGTCCTTTATTATGCAACCTAGGCTTGATTTCAACGTAGCTCACAGGAAACTTACACTGTAAGTATAACTACATTTTATTTATTTTGTGTAATGATTGTAAAGATATGCACACTAGATTAAGCTCTTACATTATAAAAACAACAATCTGTATCATAGATATCCTTACTGCCCACTTGCATCATAAGAGTAATAGATTCTACTTTCATAACTTCCTACATGTGATACTGGGGAATAAGCATCTAAGGTGAAAGAATAAACCTGGTATCTCTACTTGATGCTGTAATTTACTATAAAATGTTTCTAAAGACAAAGAATTTAGGCCTGCTTCTGTGTGGCTATTTATTCCTTATATAAAATTCCATGATTGGCTATTGATAATTTGTATTATATCTATTCCCTATGTAATGCAAATTTTATGCTGTGGAAGTGTATAACAGTTCAGAAATGAAATCCATACATATATCGGACTTTCACTGACCTTGACTTAATTTTTCGGGGAAGAAAATAATCGCCTGCATGTTTCCAAGAAGAGTTAATACAATGAGGCAGAAGCGGTACTATCCAGGAGGAATTAGATTCCAGATTATATTAATCACTGTCTACATCCTCTCAACTTTGTAACACAGAAATCAAGGACAAAAAAATTAAGGGCAGGGATTAAACCAGAAACATTGTGCCAAAGCGGCAACATATATTTTCTGAAAACATTCTAATTCATTTTAAATCAAATTATGATTTCAATACATTTTAACTGTGGTACATTTAGCTCTTTTTAAATAAGGGAGTTAGTTTTAGGCTACAACGGAAGAAATTTTAGGCAAAATGGCCATTGTTTGCAATTACATGCTACAACTAGCTGGCTTTTTCAAAAATACTCTTCTAAAACATGTATATTTTCTGAACACCTTAATGAAATTTTTCTGTTTTGATTCTGCCAATATAACAAGCATGGGGTAGTTGCTATTGCATAGTATAGTTTGATAGAAAACTTGAAGAAGCATTATTGTTATATTCAGCACAGGATGCCCATTTGTGACACACAGGCATTTATCACTTTAATATTTAATTTACAATACATGAAAAATATAGAATAATTTTCATTGTTAACATGTGAACAAATGCTTGCTTTTTGTAAAAATAACCTTTGACAATTTCTGAAATATTTTTCCCCAAACTACTACATTACTTTTTCTAGGAGAATGAGTTTGGAAGTTACTGGATCTGAATTTAGAAACAAAAAATTGTCTCATACTGAGCACACTTCACACCTTTACTCCACGGGGGGCCTCACCCAAACTGGGATTTCAGGTGCTAATAATAAATATTTCATTTCAGTGTTAAAAGGGCCCAAGGTGTCATTGATTTTAGTATAAAATAAAGTATAAATATTAATCACTACGCAATACTATATAGAAGTAATGGTGGTTTTTGTTTTTCTATGTCATATTCAATGTAGGTTTTATTTTTACTTTCCTTTGTAGTAATAATATGAGAGGAATTTTGTTGATCAGATTTCTTTCTCCTCAGTACAAAAAGAAGACCCATTAATGAATAATTATAAATTTATTTCAAAAGTAGTACCAGTTCTACTGCATTAACCCTAATTTCACTTCAGTTTTAATTCTCTCCCTCTTCCTGTGTCTTCTAGTCATTCATTCTCTTTCACTTGCAATTCATTACCAGGAGGTTGGCATTCCCTCTCTACTCATGCTTTTCAAAATAAACTGACAACTTTGACTCTTCAAGCTTTAATGACATACGGTTTGGGACTTAATTATTGATATATTCTCTGTAGGTGAAAATATAACATTTATCATTATAACAAAAGTCATAACAACAATAGAAAAAGTTATTTCTGAAAAAAATGTTAAAATCATTGACCCCACTTTATGTGTTTTCTTTTTCCCAAAAGGAAACAGGAATATAGGACTTTAATCCCAAAAGCACAGGTTGCTAGGTTCCAGTTAGTGCCTGGAGAAATAGTCACTGATTATCTATTCCAAGGAGGAAACTCATAGAGGCTGAGCATTTTTTAAAAACCATTTTTAAATAGCTGTAATTTTTTTCATAGATTAGAAATACAAGAATTGTCACATATGCACACAGAGACACCCAGACACATACATAAGCAATGTTCCGCAATGGTGCATTTTAGATATAATAGTTAAATTGATTATTTTTTGTGTGCAACTGGGAATATGAGAAATAAAGATTCTAAAATCTAATGTGAATTCCTTATGTGTAACTTACAAGCTTGTTACCCAGGTGGCAGCGTCATCTATACTTGGTAAAGCAATTTAGAGTCACTGTAATTTGTATAGCAATGTCAATTTATTTGTTTGATATTCAAATGTGATGCTATGCTTAGCTTGAAATACTATTTTTAATTTTTCCCATCAGCCGTTTCTGGATGTGACTTCATATTCTTGTACATAAGATTTAATTCTCCATTATTTAGTTTTAAATGAATAATTCATGTAATTGAAAATTCCACCCACAAAAAGCATAACCACATATACCTATAACTATACATTCATATATAGTTATATATAATATAGTTTTATATATATTTATAAAATATGAAAATAAAGTTGAATAAAGGTCATCCATTATCTTTGACAAATATAATATAACTCAAAATACCATCAACAAAATGATCCTCAATATATGTAAACCCTGAAAGCAATAACTTCTTTTTGCCCTTTTCGCTGCTTTTACAAGTCTGGAACATCTGGGGATTCAACTGAAGAGCTAAGAAAATGTTGAAAAACTCTGTTCTTATTAACACCTGATTTTTGACCTTGAGGTTCTCATCTGTTCTCTTCATGTGAATTCTGAAACACATCTAGAGTATATTTCTAATATAATACTATCTTTGACATATCTCAGTAATATAATATTAAAAAATTAGTCTCTTAACAATTAAATAACATGCTGCTAACATTGTTGTTAACACTGAAATAATGGAAGCCATTAAAATGATAGGTTAAACAAGCTATTTTTTTAGTTAATTCCTAGCAATAAAGTGTCTTCTGTTTGTAAATTATTCTAAGATAAGAATTTTACATAAGGATGAATATGTTCAAAGAAGAAATTCTGAAAAGAAAAATAGGAATTTGATTTGCTTTCAAAAGCATCACTGCCTAAGTGTTTAATCACTTTTTATTGTATTTTCTTCCCCAAATGGCCAAACTCCCAAAATTAAAAGCTCCTCAAAATAAAATATGCAGTGACGTGAAAAACTGAGTGTCAATTATGCATTTACAGATAAGCTAAATCTGTTTTTAAGATTTATAACTTTAAGAAAAAGCTCAAAATATAGTTCATCAATAAATTCACCACATTTCCCAGTGGAAGCACACATTTTCTCTACTTTATTTATCTCAATTTATTTAATTTACTGGTATATGTTTTTTATTAATTTCCTTAAATTTGATCTTAATTCAGCAAGAACAACTGCAATAAATTCTTCTCTTGAACTATCTTCTTAATTCACGTCTGTTTCCTTACATGATGTTGCTGTCTAACTGTTCCCTGAGAACAAGATTCCAGTCTTAGTCAATTTAGATATCCAATGACTAATTCTTGAATGAATGAATACTACATACCTATACAGTATGACCTTCTCATACAAAATATATTCAACCTGAGATTCTTTGTCACCTACATAAAACTGCTCTGACAAGTACATATTAAGAGGCATCATTAATCGCCCAGTGGTTACCCGGATGGGTGTTGCAAACTGTCAGAAAAAGAATACTTTCAGGCATATTCTTTTTCAGTTCCTCTGCCTTTAGCTGCTTTAGTTAAAACTGCTTAAATGAAAATAAGACTTTCAAATGTTTGAGAACATGAAACACCACATAAAGTTCAAGAGTATCTCTGTATTCTTATAGATTCCATTCTGAAGATAAAATTCTCAACCAGGTATTTTCTTCGATTTCATATCTTCAACTCTTGCTATCATGAAATGGTTCCCATTCCCAAATATCTATTTGTGTGTGTTCTCTACATAAATGAGTTTATCTCCTTAATAGAGAACGGTATACCAAAATTAATTTTGAATATATTTATTGCTACTTCAACTCTCTCTTGATATACAAACCCGTATGACCCTCACACTCAATCCAATATTTCCAGAAGACCTACAAGAAGATTGACCTTTGTCCTGATAAAACTATCAGAAGTCTAGAACATTGTGGTACAAAGGAACTAACATTAAAAAAAGTAATGAAAAACACCAAGTTTTAAGAAGTAGCATGATGTGTTTGCTTTTGGACAACTTGAGATGCTTGTAAATTTTCCATTTGGAAATATCCAACAAACCTTTAGAAATGTGGATTTTTTAGTGCCTCTGTTTAGTCAATGCTCTCAGGTGAGTATTATTGTGCAATAAAAAGATGCTCCCACTTTGTTCCCAGTCCAGTATGTCCTTTAACATACCTCTTCACCATGTCTTCTTAAGTTTGTTCTTTTCAGGCTTGTATAATAAGCCAAGGCATTTACCACTGCCTACAAAGCTAAGTTGATCCCTACGTTGAGTTCTCTTTCCAAACAGAGTAGATGTTCAGAAGCTGTACCCAAAGTTCTGCCCAGTAAGAAGATTTCTCCCCACCACCGTCATTCAGATTTACCCTGTAGTGCAGAAGGCACGTTTCAGCTTGCACCCCCATACTTGTCTGCCCCATCCATGAAACAAGCTTGGCCTTTTTCTATCCCTGTCAGCTGATTATGGGGAGTCCTTTATAAGGCCCTAAGTGAAGTGAAAGAGAGTCTGAACCAACTGTTCTAGCAACTTACTTGTGCTCTCTGAATCTGCTCAAGCCCAGTCTTATATGCACCATGTCCATTTAATAAGGGGCTGCTGAGGTGTCACCAAATGTATCACTTAATGTGTCTTACATTCCCAGACTCAAGATTGGCACGTTTAGCTGTATAATATCCTGTACCTTGTCTTCAACTCTCTGTGCCCTCTGGGTCTAGAAGATAAATATCTCTGTAAATACTGCCAAGAAGACTCTCCCTCACTTTCCTTTATTTCCCTGATTAATCAGTCTGAGCCTGTCATTTTCCCTTTTTGGCTTATCAATGGCACTTAGCAACAAGCACCTACTTTCACAATCTTTATAGTTACTATTTCCTCCCTATCCCTCAAAAGCCAGAAACATTGTACCAGCTATTACATCTCTGTCCCAGTCCACCATAGACGAAAGTCTCGGCAGTGACACTGCTACAGCATTCCAGGGAATAGCCAAATTTCACCTCCCACTAGAATATATAAAAATCACCCATAAGAACAGCATTGACTTCGACAGTTTTTCAAATTTAAATTCTACTGTCTAAGTGAGGAGCTGTTTCTGCCCTAAAGTAAATAATAACGTGAATTTCTGTTTTGTGTTTGTTTTTTTCATTTGTTTTTAAGCACTCAGAGGATCAGAAAAACACACACATTCACCTATTACTTGAGGTTGATCATTTCATTTGCATATCTGAGTTTTGATGTTCAGCTACAACTTTTTCAATGGTTATGAAGAAGAAATTTGAACATAAAGCCTCTTTTCACATTTTCATCATGAACTAACATAAGTTTAATCTACTACATAAATAAAAAACACAAAGGAAAATTGGAAGTCAGGGACAAAATTTTAACTATATTTTGCTGGATTATGGGAGTAGAATACTTCCAAAAATTGTTGAATAGTTCATGAGATTTTTCACTTAAAGCTTTCTTTATATAATAGTACCTTTTCCATGGTAGTAAAATATACAGATTTAATATTTTAAATTTCTTATATTTTTTACACCAACCTGACATAATAGTTCATTTCTCATAAAAATAAACCTATGAAAAATAAAGCATTTATTATTAAAATAAGAATTTTAAGTCTGAGGGATGTATTTTTGCTGCTACTTCAACATGAATGCGGCATCACTGTAGTGATGTACTCTCCTGATAAATCATTTCAGAGCTCCCATTGTGATGATATATTGTGACTTACATATAGATCATCATGGTCATCATGATGCTTTATTAGTGTCATATTTCACCAAAATGATGGAACCTTAATGATGTAGAATTTCTCAGTAAAATAGTGATGACAAAAGTTATCTCTTGGAGAAATGTTCTGTAACTTCATTGCTTAAAAGTTTACAAATATGCCATATACCTTTCCCACCCTGTCTC
This sequence comes from Equus quagga, assembly GCF_021613505.1. Lineage (NCBI taxonomy): Eukaryota > Metazoa > Chordata > Mammalia > Perissodactyla > Equidae > Equus > Equus quagga. The sequence continues at coordinate 129,628,611 of NC_060269.1, forward strand.
AAAAATATACTTTCAAAAATAGAACCTATGTCTGATTCTTTTGAGGCACAAAGCTGAATTTTGCAATGCAGCATGCATGGGTTTTCTTATTATGACATTCTCCCACATTGGCTAATCTGAACTTTTCCCATTCATTTTTAATTGAAATATTTTCCTGATCTTTCAACCAACAACAAACTTGCTTGTCTCTTTATATGAATAAATTGAAAGAAATCTATCACAGGTTATGTTATGCTAAATAAGAAAACCAAAATGCCTTGGCGTAAGCAATATAGAAATTTATTTCTTCTGTTGTAGTGTAGAGATATCTGAATATTCCAGGATGAGCGTGTGGTTCTACCAGATAACGTAATTTCACATCCAGATTACTTCTGACTTGTTCTATTACCCTCTAGGCTATGTTCTTCATTTACATGGCTAAAACTGTCTCACCACTGAGATGTACGCTTTGCAGCATCAGGGAAGGGGAGAGAGAGTGGAGGGTGAGAAACTTCCGTTGAAAAACAGGATACAGAATTTCACACCACTGGAGAAGAGCCTGCATGAAGTGATATAAATCTACAGAACATAATAATTTTCTTGAAAACTTTATATATTTCTAGCACTTACATTAAATAATTAATGTATCATATTCCTCAGATAAATATCAGTCTATCAAGTAAATTTATCAAAAATACTTAGAATAATATACTATGGAAGTATCGCCAGACTCCAAGATACATGCCTGTTACCAAGTTAGCAAATATGTTAATCTTAAAGTTGTTCAATACCACCTCATCATTTTCAACATTACATGACACTCTCTACAAATAAAACAGCATATATGACCATAACTAGATAAATAATTCACTACAGGAATAATATTGCTATAATCTTGTTTGGTGCCATTATTCTTTCCCACCTCCCTGCTGTTATAGCACCTTTAGATAATTCTATTATTATACCTAACCCATAGTCTAATAAATGTTTACCCTATCTCCTACTAGAATGTAACATAAGCTTTCAGAGTAGGTATTTGTTTTGAGTGTTGCTATGACTTGCTCACAGTCCAGTGCCTGGCATAGGTGAGATTCTCAATATTTGTTTCAAAAGGTGTTGTTTTCAGACTGTTGTCAATATTGACATTTAAAAAGAAAACTGTTAAATCATTCTTTTACCATAGTGATTTGACATACGACATTATTTGTTTAAAATATATGCAAACACACTCTTCTTTAACAGTAGACAATTTTACATAATACTTTTTCTTTTTGAGCATGTATTTCCATTTCACTTACGTTATAGAATTTTTTCTAGTTTAATGTATTTCTGTGTAAGAAGACTTTTATTAATGATGATCATGATTTTGCAATGAAAGTAGATGTATATATTGATAATTTTGTCTTACAATTATAAAGCTATACATAGCAAAAACAAAATTTCATTTGCATTAAATTATCAATATTAAGAATAATATAAGGAAATGCAAAGTACACTACAAATACTAATAATTATTAGACAATAAGTACAATTTATTGGAACTCAATCTCTTAATGAGGTTAATGACGCATTTTTTTAAATCCAGGGATAACTACTATATTTTTTTAATAAGATAGGGTTTGTAATCAAGTCTATAATAATTTTCATTTTTATAAGGAGGTAAGAATTGTTAAATAAAGAGAGGTCACTGAATCTTTTAAACTCTTCCCAAATTATAATTCAGACATAAAATAGTGACAGTAAAATGATATGAAAACTGAAATCTGCTTTTTCCTTCTACTTTATTAAAGATAGAAAATTAAAAATCAATTCATCTACAAAAGAAATTGTACTCACTGGGTAGAAATATAAACTTTAATTTCGTGCCATAAAAGGCTCTAGCAAGAGTAATAATTATGCCTATAATCATTTTAGTTTCAGTCCATGGCAACTTGCCCAATTTTATGAGAAAGAGTTTTGATAATTTTTTTAAGTTTCAATATATCTATGCCAACACTATACTTTTGGACAAAATATTTTTATATTCTTTAGATTTTAAATATTTTTTGTCAAAATATTGTATGTATATATTTTTCTCACCCAGTGTATGGGATGAATGTTATCACATTAGCAAAATCAATGCTCAATCTCACACCAATCAGTGAAATCTGATTTACTTTCTATCAAACAAAGAGGGACTTCCTTTCTGAAGTAGATAAAGCTGTTTATATACACGGTATGAAATATTATAAATACAATGAAAAATACATTCCAGAATATGGCTTGTAAGCTAATCACTGTCAAATTATGACTAACACAGGTCTAACATAGTAGTAAGTTTATTAACATGAATAAATGCTGTTTCTCAATACAAAATTTTAAAAAATATTGTCATACATAGCTAAAATTATAAGACATTTATAAAATAGGATATAAGGCATGTTATTACTTTAGTAATTACTTTAGACATGACAGTGTTGAAGTCTGGTATTCTGTTGAAAAAACTTGTAAGGATCATGTATAAATATTCTGTTATAACTCTGTTAATTTCATTAGACATCATGATCAAATTCTATATAGTTAATGAAAGATGAACATCTATATTATTTCAGATGAACAACTTTAGTAACTAGCACTTGATTTTATAATTTTGGTACTAAAAGTTAGAATAGATTAAACATTTAGAGATAAGATGGGAATAGATTGTAATATTTCATGATTTGATTTGGGTCAATAGGTTGTAAGTACCTTTGTAAATAATGAACACATTACAGATAAAAGAAGGTGTATAAAATCATTAACATTGAGTTATATCCACTATAAATCTAAAACATATGAAAGTTTTCAAAACATTCAGTTACATTTAATTGCGTCAGTGCCACTAACTTGAATGTCTTTTGCTGTTTGAAGGACATTTTCATTTCAGCAGTTATAGCTGGGAAGAGACTAGCTAAGAATTTCTTATGTTTAGATTCGTGGAAAAATGGCACAATCTTTTTTTTTTAATCAGTGCTTTCTTGCTTTGTTCTCACAATACTCTCTCATAAGGTCCATATATTACACAAAAACATTTATGAAATGAAAAATGTAAATTCTCCCATTTCCCATATTCTGTACAATATGTATTAAATTTAACAATATACCCACAAGCCAAAATACCCTACTTCTAACACCACGCTTATATAGGGGAAGACTGGAAGCCCCAGAGTGGTTTACTGTCCCTTGATGAATTATGAGTCCTCTTTAAAAATAATATTTCCCATTGCCCTTATGTGTGATTCCCTGGATGTTTTTATACGCAGAATAGTCTACCGTAATAAGATTGATGTCAGGTGAGAAGAATGCCTTTGTTTTATAAAGTAGGAGGGGTCATTTTGCAGATGAGGAAGAAGGAAAGGAGTGCCAGCACACAGTACCTATGCATGTAGACTATCTAGACCGTGATTTTTCTAAAACTGTTAGTACACTCTTACCTTTGGAAAATTTTAATGTAACCCCAAGAAGTATGTCTACCTATTTGAAGGCAAGTGCCTTAAGTAATCTGTATTTAACTTGATAATGGTAGGGCTTCTTTGTGTGTTTTGTTTCTTAATTAATAATGCATTAAGTATTTAATGAATCAACTTACGTCAAGTATCTGATTAATTTAACCTAATTCTATTTATTTTCACAAAGAAGAAAACAAACCTGATCTGGATTTGAGCCTAGGACAAGGTAAATTGATCTTGGCAAGAGAATGGCTGGAGCCTGAGGCAAGGTAAGAAGATGAAACAGTAGTATCTAGCACAACTACTGATTAGTTTAGCTACTTCCCATTTGACAATTCACCAAACCATTCTTGGTTTCCTTAAGTTCTGTTAAGGCTACAGGTCTTTTCTCTATGTGTGATAGGGAAGGAATAGAAAGAACAAAATGAGTATGAAATGCATCAAAAAAAGTATGCTGCAAGAATAATTTGTCCCAATACCTGTAGTTTTAAAAATCTTTAAACATTTTTACAAAGTTAACCTGTATTAGAATCACCTGAAGACACAATCTTGAAAAATCTCTTTTCATTATTAAAATAAAGAAGATTTTAAATTCTTTGCTTAATTCTTAGCTTATTTAATTTTTTTCCATCATCAAAGTAAGATTGAAGTAGAGGAAATAAGTCCTGAAATCTAGATTTAATAATAGTTATCATCAAAGTAAAAGAATTTGTTAAGCCTTCTCTAAACAGTATATAGTCTAGGAAAAAAGACATATTGTAAATAGTCAGCAACTTTTGAAACAGTATATGGTGAAAGCATAACATAATTCCCTAAACGTTGTCGTATTTTTATATATGTGTATGTGTAACTTTGGTATGGCTTACATATTATTGGCATGAAACGTTTAGAACAGTACATGTGCTGTATAACAGTATACAAGATCAAACAATAATTTCTTGAAAATTTGTGTCAAAGGGGAGGTGTCTTTAAGGACCCTTATTTCAGGAGGGTTTTCTCTAACGTAAAATGTTTAGAAATCAGATCAAGATCTGACCAAACTAAAAATTATCCCAGTTTGTTCATTGAATGAGGACAGCTAAAATCCATCTTCCATTTTGGATTAACATTGTACTCATTGATCATAATTTTAATTTAAGAACATGTTATTCATATCAGAGCAACATGTTGGCCTAGCCTTATGCAGTACTCATAGATCTTACTCAAAGCTCTGGATACTTTTATTTGTTGAGTGTATATTGCACAACAGACATTAAACTTTTTTGACATCATGGCTTTATGTATGTCTGTGCTTTTGAAATAGGTGCATCATAGACCTATTGTAAAATGTCTTGAGTATAAGATGTGCTATGCTATCAACATGGTAATAAAAATATACAGGTAGCTTGATATAATGAACTGGACCAAATTGTCAAACTCATTCTAAAACTGTTAGTACACTCTTACCTTTGGAAAATTTTAGTGTAACCCCAAGAAGAGACTCAGTGGTAATTTAAAAAATGGCCAACTACACTTATACTGAATGGTAACTGCATTTCAAACTTTCTTTCCATACATTAGGAGTCAGTATTATAGTAAATAAATGTTTTGGTCAAATGTAAATATATTGTAATACAAGATTTTTTTTTCTTTCAGCCATTTTAAATTATAAACCTAGCCAAAAAATAATGGTTAGCAATCTAAATTGATCTCTGAATGAATGTGTTACATGGAAAAGAAAAAAGAAATATTTTTCAATCCATGTTCAAAATAGCTGCATAATAGCAGGGAGCTAAAATGTAAGCAATATTATTATTTCTTTCCTACCGAAAAAGCAAGGTTATGTGAAATATTGGAATTTTATTTCCATGTCTAGCATTTGAAGATACTTGACGACACTTAAGTTGTCAACTGCCTTTTGTTGAAAGTATGATTTTATTGCTCTGTGAAATAACAGCAAGAATTTACTAGCGCTCTTTTCTTTTATGACACATACAGGAGAAAAAAAAAACACCGATCCATTTACTCAAGACCAACCAGAATCATTCTAACCTATCAAAATTGACGAGAGGTCTTCACTGCCAAAGTCGCTGCTGGGTTTTCACAGTTCATTGCAGAAAATCTGCCACCCCGATTACCATAAAAGGATAGAAGATTCATAATCAGGGAAGAAAGCTAGATTAATACTTGTAATTATCATTGAATTATTTAGCCTGCCATAGGATTATTATTATTAGTGTCACTTGACAATTCTCTCTCATTTTGTTAAACACAACTGTGAGCAATCGCCCTACCAAATATCTCTCTGTACTTGTTGACTAGCTAGCAAATATTCCTGGACTATCCATTATCCACACACACGAAATGCTGTATTATGGTGCTGTTGATAAAATACATGCCACTACCTGACCCTTTCTTTCTTGGAGAATTTGAGATTAAGTTAATTATACATTTCCTGGATTCTCTCCAGTACAATTTGAAAATTTATTATACTCTGAGAGTCCATGAACATTGTTATTTTTTTGCCATGTTAAACCAGCAACCGTACCTTGATTTTCATAATAAAGACAGAAATATAAACACATATGAATTTGGGTAGTTTTCCTGTTAGTCTGCCCAAACTTTAAAATATTATTCTTGAGATTAGTACATATCAAAATTTTAGATTAAACCATCAACTAGATAGCAACTGGATAGCTGGTTTAGTATTCTCAAAAGAACTGCACAATTCATTTCTTATGTTGTTGCACTGCCTTGTACAGATCCATACTTTAATGATCTTAACATTTAATTTTTTTAATAATTGATAAATGTTATTAACCTTCTGTAAAAATCAAATTAAAAATGTTCCGTTTGGGGCCTTCCCGGTGGAGTAGCATGTTCCGCTTCTCGGCTGCCTGGGGTTCGCCCGGTTCAGATCCCAGGTGCGGACAGGGCACCACTTGGCATGCTATGCTGTGGTAGGCGTCCCACATATAAAGTAGAGGAAGATGGGCATGGATGTTAGCTCAGGGCCAGGCTTCCTCAGCAAAAAGAGGAGGACTGGCAGTAGTTAGCTCAAGGCTCATCTTCCTCAAAAAAAAAAAAAAAAAGTTCCCTTTTTTCTTTTGCCCCTCCAACTGGAGCTTATTCGTACCCTTCTGATAATTAAAAGGTCCCTTTGTTTGTAACAATCTGGGCAAGAATGGCTCTAAGAGCATATTCAGATCTTGATATACGGTTACTGAATCTCTTTTGGCCCAGTTTCCTCAAACATCAAAGACTAGGATAAGGATATGAGTAGAGATAGTTTATTTCTGTGATTATCCAAGGTAGAATAAGTGATAGAATGAGAAGACTCAGATAGATGGACAGACAATGAAGGCTTGTTTCCACTGGAATCTCCTGAGAAACCTCCCCAATTTGTCCCCATGAAGATTTGGAAGCTGGCCCATTTATTAATGCTTTGTATATCTCCTTCATCGAAAGCTGTCCTCAAAGGATATTAACTCCTCTGCACTTGGGCAATGCTTAGGTGCAGCCCGAGCAAATTCGAGTGGGTTGTGTTCGGAGATAAAAAGGTGAATGATAGGATACAAGATGCTGTCAGTGTTAAGTAAGTGTCATTTTCCATGGAACTGTCTACTACAGATGTGGCTAAAGTCACAGGCTGCGACTTGACATCAGAAGTATTTGTGGTCATATCATTTTAGGTTAATCAGGGTATTTGAAACTTCCAAAAATTTCAAGAGGCAAAACTTTTATCACAAATCTGTAAATACAACAATAAATCACATTTTATTCAAATATTTTGCAGCAAATGTGCAAACAATGTATCAATTGAGTTAATATTTAAATGTTAGAAAAATGTCAAACTGAAAGCATTCATTGCTAGCCTTTGGAGCTAAGGAAGATTGTATGGCCATTTAACAAAGTATAAGAAGTAGAACTCAGGTTGAGGTAGGAACCAGAGTAGAACTCAGGATTCATTAGAGACTTTCTTAAAGAGTAGGTAACTGAATATCTCTAAAGATTTGCTAAAGAATCAGTGAATTTGTGTTCACTGATGCTTATGCAGGAATTTTAAACTTTTCCTAAGTAACTATTAGATCTAAATATATAATGGCAGTGAAAGATGAGGGGAAACAGTATAAATCCACAAGGACACAGAGTATGAGAGTGAAACAATGGATAAGAAGAATCAATGCATTTGAGGAAAATTGGAATAAACTACACAATATTTATTGAATTTTCAGACAAAGAACAAAATCTTAGCTCACAAGAAGTAGATAAACCTACAACAAGCCGTGACATGATATGGAATCCTGGAAAAGCCAGTGCATCAAGTAATTGGGGTGGCAGGAGTCAGGAGAAGATTGTTTCATAAATTTTATTTGGTGCAGTTAAATGTATAGATTTCTCTTCCATAACTTATGCAGGAAATAGAGTATCCTTTCTCTGACCCTTCAGAAGACCAGAGCTTTACCCTTTCAGACTGAAAGCCTGAAACCTCAGGACACAGGTGCTCAACACAGTTCAGAGTAGGTATTTCAGTTAGGATTTGCATTTGGCTGCATGTAACGTAAATTGACCACAGTGGTCTAACCATATTTTCTTGTTTAACAAGAATACTGGAGGGAGTGATTGCTGGTGCTGGTTCTGTGGCTTAGGGAAGTTGAATAAAATGCCTTGGAGAGTTTCACGGCCCTTTACCCATGGTTGCAAAAATGGCTGCTGGAGTTCCAACTATTGAGCCACATTTCTGGCAGAAAGATAACGATATCAGAGAATTGTATCTTTCACTAATACTAGGTTATATGGCCACAATCTAATCAGAAGGGAGGCAAGAGAACATTTGATGTTTTTTAAAGCTTGCCTGTTGTCAATCCTCAGTGGATTCTGATATTAAGGAAGAAAAGTTCACGGATTTGGTTTAACAATCATCAACATGTGCCAGTCTCTCTCTGGATAGTCAACATTTTTACACTCCTTTCTTCCTATTAAAAGAACGTATCAACAACACACACAATGCTATTTCAGCTTATTGTACCAATACAAAATTACAATGAACTTTATTTCCCTCCCTATGGACTAAATGCCCTTTATGATCTCATGACCTATAAAAGGGAAGATAATTTTATCTGCCAATAATACACTCAGATATGATTGTGGAAGAAACACAGGAAAAATTACAATCTTTATTCTGAAAGGGGAATGTCAGAAATATCCATCATTTGCTGGTTTATATTAATTTTCAAATTGTACTATGTACTCTTTGCTCATTAACCAGACAATATGGGATCCCTGGCTCTGATGGCTGAGAGATTCCTTCTTTTTTCTTTTTTTAAGATTTTATTTTTTCCCTTTTACTCCCCAAAGCCCCCCAGTAGATAGTTTCATATTCTTTGTTGTGGGTCCTTCTAGTTGTGGCATGTGGGACGCTGCCTCAGCGTGGTTTGATGAGCAGTGCCATGTCCATGCCCAGGATTCGAACCAATGAAACACTGGGCCACCTGCAACAGAGCACACGAACTTAACCACTCGGCCACAGGGCCAGCCCCTGAGAGATTCTTTCTTTCTGTTATACTTGCATACTACAGCTGAGGTATATATTAGAGATGATCCCTTTCCTTGGAGGGACCCTGTTTTCACAGACACATTACTATTGGAGGGAGTTTGAGGGCACTGGATTGCTTGAAAAGAATTTGCTCATTGAGTCAGTGTTTAACTATGTTGGAGGGGGGTTTGATTTCTACAAAAATTAGTAGAATCCCACCATATTTTCCTTTGCTAATTTCCGTGTGCTAACAATCAAAACCAATGATCTTATCTGGTGGAACGCTTAAATTCTAACAATTCTCCACATTTATTTATTTATTTTAGCCTGAGAACCTCATGTTCTGTTCATGTTGCTTTAAGGTAATTGAAAAATTAAACTATAATGGAGCAGTAACACCATTGAGACCAGCTTATTTTAATGTGCAAGATTTCTTTTTCTGGAAAAAAAAACCTCAGAAAAGATATTTAGGAAAATCCTAGGGAATTAACTTTAATTGGAGGTACAAACATTTTAATTGAGTTTTCTAAAAGAACACGGATCCAAATAATGGGACTCAGCCAGTTTAGACTGTGGACCACAGACAGAGAGTGTTCCCCTAGGTACTATTTTATTTTATTCCATGTCTGCTAATTCTAGTCCAAGTTCATTGTTCACTTTTTAGATAGTACAAAAAGTGGCAAGATATACCAAACACATGCCCAATATTCAACATTTTCCCTATGATTTCCCCCAAAAGTGTTAGCAGCAGTATGCTATCAAGACTGCTCATGTGAAAGAATTTGGTGATGGTTGCAACACCTTCCCTTGATTATACTAAGGTATTTCCTCCTCCAAAAAGTTAAATACATGATTATCATGCAAATATAAAATAGTCAGATGTCAAGGATATTTATTCAAAAATTAATGAATGAGAGAACCATTTAGATGTTAAAACTGGTTCACATGAGACTTAAGGAATTTATATTTTCTTGTGGAAAATAATTCAACTGCACTATTATTGACAGGGACCATCTGAATTACTATCAGTTTACTACATTTATAACTTTTTTTTTGAGGAAGATTAGCCCTGAGCTAATGTTCGTCACTAATTCTCCTCTTTTTGCTGAAGAAGATAGGCCCTGAGCTAACATCTGTGCCCACCTTCCTCAGTTTTATATGTGGGATGCTGCCACAGCATGGCTTGATGAGCAGTGCCAGGTCCGGACCTGGGATCCAAACCGGTGAACCCTGGGCCGCCAAAGCAGAACATTCCAACTTAACGACTGTGCCACTAAGCTGGCCCCCATTTATAACTTCTTCCCCTGCGGGGTTGTAAATAACTTTGACAATAGCCAGCCAATAAACAGTACAATTCTTATAGAACTAGACAATCCCTAGAGATTCTGCTAGATAATGCCCCGACTTCATTGAAAGGATGCTCAGCAATTTCTTTTGCCCCAGGATTGGATTTTTTTTCTCATAGTACTTACCAACTTTCCAAGCCTCGTCCTTCAGCCTATCCTTTGAGTCTATGAACAACCTGATATTTGACTGATTTGTTAATTCTCTGAATGTTTTCCAGATTATTTTGCCAGTATTGTCCCTCTTATTGATGTCTGAGAACCTAACAGGTTAAGACAACTTTTTTAGACATCTTCAAGGCTCTCTATTATGATCTTTATATTGTAAATAATTCATGCGGGCAACCTTTTGACAAAAAGACACAATAGCTGGCTATTAGTAGAAAAAGCATTCTCAAATATGTATAAAATGAAAATGGTAAAGAAGATTGAGAAAATATGGTAAAACATTGGCATCATCTGTTAAAATATTAAATACTACGTATGTATTTACTTAATTTCTAATAATGTTAATGCTCTGTGATTAAATGAGGTGCTTCCTATGAGCCACACATTCCTCTAACTGTATTGCTTCTGCCAATTAATTTAATTTTGCCAATAAACTGTAAGTATGTTGTATGGTGTGACTATGATAAGCATTTTGTAGGTGAAAAACTGAAGTTTAGAGAGATATCTCTCTTTGAGACCCACATACAATATCTGACACTGCTAGGAGGATATGCTATCACCATCAAGGCAAATAATTGAGATTACTTAAAATGATATTCCTTACTATTCAGAGTTTTTTAAGTTTGTCACAAATTCTGATTCTTTTAAATTATATTTTTTCTTGTATAAAGATAGAATGTACTGAAAAGTAAAAAGAAAGTGACATATAGTGCAACCAGCTAGTGACTATAGCATCACCTTATCTATGAACAATAAGACAACATTATCTTTGAGAAAAAAATTTTAATAATGCTGAAGTCTAGAGAAAATCCTACAATTTTGATCCTTGACAGTATTAATGAAAATTTGATACTGCTATTTCTGAATTAGGTTAGAATGTATTAATAATATTTAAAATTTACAACCTGTCTAACTAGGCTTGCCAAAAGATTGATTGTCTTACTTTCTTGCATTTTCAACAGGATACACCCTGCTAGTGTACTATCTACGTACTCAAGAGTGTTCACTTACATTCTGACTCCTGTGTTTTTTTCAGCCTTTTAAATAAGTTCCTTAAAAAACAGTATGTTTTGCAGGCTTGCTAACAGAAAAGTGCTGCACTAAATAAAAGTAGTCAGAGAATAAGAGCTAAAATTCCACTCTCAGGAAGATATAGCAATAAGAATATTTTTTTCTTCTCATTTAGTCAAAGGGATGTTTAAACTTCATTCTATAATACATTTAAATACAACACAATTTGTAGTCGTGTTTAAGTATTCAGTCTCTGATGCCAATATCTGAGCTTAAGCTCTTATCAACTCTGCTATTTACAAGTTATTAAACCTTTTTAAATCTGAACATCCTCATCACTAAAATAGGAACAATTATAGCTTCTAAATCAGAGAGTTGTTGTGGAAGTTAAATAAGATGATGAATGCAAAGGACTAAGTATAATGCATATTATAAGCTCTCAGTAAATGATTATAGCACCATTTTATAAAGCAATATTTCTAGCAGACAATATTGTTTTAAAATATTCATTTTGGAATGACAGTGACTTCTTTCACCTCACCAATAATTATATCAGTCTGTATCCCTTCTCTGCTTTATCCCTTTCTGATACCAGCAAAGGTGTTGCTTAGCTAGAGGTCATCAAGATGATCTTGTAAGAGGTATGGTTAGTTTTCCCCAGCAATATGACCACCCAAAGCACAAAGAAACCCATTGATGCAGGCTTTATCCTCATAAGTTGTAACGTGGATGATTATGCATGATCTTTCTTGAAGTCTTTTATGATGAAAATAAATGTAGGGTGATTTATTGGAATAAATGTTATTATTACACTCTACTACCAAGTACTCAGAATTGTAAACTAGATTCCTAAATGTGGCATTACTGAGAACTCTCTTCGTTTTGAAATCATAGTGTACTGATTTGAGGAGGTGAAGCAAATTTGGGATTAGGAGCATAAGAATTTAAGAAGTCTTTTGGAAGTTACCGTGATCATACTAGTGGGTAATTCCCAGCATTAAGACATGGAAATGTCAACTGACTGAAGTTCCAGATACCTTGATTGCAAGAAGTCAAGGTAAATAAGTAAGGTGAGGATATTTAGGAAGCCAGAAGTGAGTGACAACTTTGCTTGCCAAGGGGCATATGCAACTCAATTTATCTTCTTGCTTTACCACTAAGGTTGCTTCTGGTCCCACAAGAGGGGGAAAGGAAGAAACAATTACCAATCACTAGAGGAAAGATAAGGTATTCATTGGATCCTAACCTCGGTGTGTTACTCAGTACCTACATCCTATAGCTCCCTCTAAAAGTCAGAATATGCTGTTATCACTCCTTGAGATATGAATACATTATGACACATGCATCTTTAGAAATAACGAAATCCTTTGCAAGGTCATCTACTTTACTTTCTTATTTCTACAAATTCCCAGCACAAGTGAGTGAACTGTCTCCACATTTCACCATGAGGACAGTTGCAGAAGAATGGAAGAGTGATTAGAGTCATCTATATGTGTGATGTTAAGAAGTATGACGGGCCAGTGGCTATTACATGGAATCAATGCTTGGATCAGGCACCTGTGTAGGCAAAGTGATGGAATAAATGACCCATCCCAGAGGTAAAAGAAAAGGCAGGCATAGCAATTCTATAACATACCTGCTGTACCCAATAACAAGCTTGATCCAAAGACAAGGACTTACCATTAAGGTCCCATTTATGATTTGACTGGTAGAGTGTGAATCATATATTTACTATTGTTCTGACTATTTCTTGAAGCCTATAGTTGTACTCGGAATACGTGTATCCTGTGAGCATGTGCTATTTTTGGATTATATATTTTCCCTCTCTGTCCCCTGTTGTTTGTTTGCTTTTGTTTATTTGTTTATGATGTTTCAGTAAACCGATATATCTGAAAAACTGTGAAGCCATTCTTAAAATAAATCATTATTATATATCATATTTATATGTGCATTCTGCCTTTGAATCCAGTTTAGTCTCACCATTTCCTTATCAATTTGGGGAAAAGTTGCTTTTCTTTATAAAATTTCTCCTGTTAGGCTGTTATGGTTGTCATCAGCATTAGCTCTGCTGAAGGCTTTGTCAAAGGAGTTGAAAAATTGGAAAGGTATGAAAAAGCTGTTTGACAAATATAAAGGAAAGAGCATTTAATCACAGTTCACATGCTTCCACTTCTAAGTCTTTAGATGTTTGACCTTTGAAAATTATGCTTCTAGCAGAGATGCCTATATAATTCTCACTTTAAGGAAAAATTTACTTTCATAATTTTCTATCATTATACCATACAGATATTTCCATTTAAATTAAATTCTGATATCATTTTTTAAAAATAATTAAAATTTCAGTCAATATTCAATTTCTGAGCAGCACCAATTTTAGAAAGTTTTTCTGATATTCAACCTACATGATTTTTATGGAGTTTTTTAACCTTTTGCTTCTATTATTTTTCTCATCAGTAACATGAGTAACTATGAAATAGGCATCAAGGATAAAGAAGGACTGAATAGACACAATTCTTGTCCCCATGAAGTTGAGAACCTCGTAAAGGAGGCGAGCAATTCACTCATTTGGCAAACATTTATTGTGTACCTGGTCTAAATTGAGCACTACTCTAGATATTGGGGATAAAATCGAGGATGAGATTAACTAAATCCCAGCCCTGATAGAGAATCATTCTAGTGAGAGAGAGATAATTGGAAGATTAATGGGAGAAGCCAACTAAAAACCTGCACAATACGTGTGTGTGTGTGTGTGTGTGTGCGCGCGCGCGCGCGCGCGCGTATGTGTTTAATAGTCAGGCATATATTGAAATAAATAAGGCAGATTAAAAGTATAGCAGTAATTGAGAAGAGATATTTTGACTGAATGTTCAAGTCCTCTGTGAGGAGGTCAGCTTTGAACAGAGTTCTGAATGATAACAGATAGGAAGCCACACAAAGATCTCAGGAATGAGAGACTATTCCAGGCATAAAAAATTGTAAGGGCTCTAAAGTCACGATCTAGGCTGAAAGTTTCTATAATAAGGGAAGTTCTACCAGTGAACAAAGAGAAATAACTAACTGGGGTTTGAAAAAAAGGGAAAGAGTCCACAAAACTTTGATAGAACCGAAATTTAAGTTGAGATCGCCAAAGCAGAAGGAGAAGCAGAAGTAAAACAGTATAGCCTAGCTTGTCTTCTGCGTAGGCTGAGAAAGTCAAGAACTGAACTCGGAATATAATTGCCTGGTTGGGTCCCACGTACAAAAGGAAATCCTGTCAGGAGGATGATATCATTATTATAGATCCTAATGAGTCTCACTTCAAAAAAGTTTCAAATAAAATGTCTTGGACACAGCCAAAGGGAACAAAACACACCAGGAAAGAAGGTACTTTTAGCAAGATTGAGTAGAAACAATAGAAATAAGATATTAAAATCATCAGAAACAGATTATAAAATAGATTATGCTTATTCTGCTCAAAGAAAGAAAATTAAGATATAATAAATTTAACAGAAAACTGGAAACTAAAAATGGTGCCAGAGGAAAAATTTTATCAATGGACCAAATGGGTATTCTAGAACTTAAAGGTATGACAGCTGAATTTAAGACAAAACAAAACAAAAACCAAGGCAAACTATAAACAGAATTTTTGAACAAAATATAAATAAATAAAATAGATAAGAACTACAAAGCTAAAAGTACATTCAGAAAATATGAGGACCTCCTACTATTAAAAAAATGAATACAACACAGTGCTGAAATGTCAAAGATTTGAACATACACTTTACAGAAATGGTAATCCAAATGAGCCCTCACAAGTGAAAATTATTTCTATATTATGAATCTGGAATACAAATTAAAACTTACTATGAGATATCACTGCATTCATCATATTTGCCATCAGGAAAAGTGTCTGGCAAGAATGTCAAGAATGGCAATGTTGACAACTTGTTGGAGAGTACATCTAATAGAAACATTTTAGGTAAGTTTGGGGATACTTAGAAAACTTGAAGATTCTCATAACCATTGGTCCACTCCTAGAAATATAGCATAAAACTAAAAGCATTTTTGCTCCAGGATATGCATACAGATGATTATAGCAGCTTTGTTCATAAGAGCCAATAAATTATGGTATATTATACAATGGTTTATCAAACAGCAGTGAACATTAACAAACTGGGAGAAGTAAGTAGGTTATTATCCAAAAGAAATCTTCTATGGCATGGACTATATTCTGTTTCTTAAGATGTGTCAGTTACATGAGTTTTGTCTATTTTTATATAGAAATTTGTGTAATGATTCTTTGCTGGCCATGTAATCATAACCCAGTTATCTAAATGTCACTAGCCTCAATTTCTCACTCATGAGCTGGTGATGATACCTATTAGGCAAATTTCTTGTGTGGATTTAATGAACCATGGAACATGAGAGTCTCATATTTGATACTAAAATGGCTATTTCCATATGTATAACAAATAATTCTAGTAATAGTAAATTAAATAGTTCAAATGATAATATTCACTCATATTACAGGGCACTGTGTTGACTATTCACAGGCATATATGTAGTGTGCCTGAAGGCTGATGAAATAGGCTGAGGCAAGTTTATATAGGGCTTTCTATTCTCTGCCAAGTGGTTGGAATATCCATCATATCACATTTCAGTATTCAAGTCTCCATTTGTCTCCACAGTTTCCTAACTTTCTCTTAAGGTGACCTAACCTAGAATTTTGGTCACCTTTGTCTAGATACCTCCATTTTACCAAAGTCCTTTTTAAACCCAGTGCCTAAAACTTAGAAAAATACTCTGGTTGTTATCTCACCAGAGTAGAGTATAGTTGTATCCATTAACTTATAATATCAGTGTCTACGTTAGACACATTCCACTTTGAATTCTTGTGGAACTCTCGGTTAAATGAATTTTCCAAACTTTCTCTAAGTGAAGTTTTAAGCCATCACCACATGAATTCAGTTAAACAACTAGATGAAAACAAGCCAAGGATTTATAGAATCGTGGAATGTGTAGTGGAGTTACAGTTCTGAATTCACAAAGCCTAGATTTGTGTGATGGTTCTTTACTAGCCGTGTAATCATAACCCAGTTATCTAAATGTCATTAGTCTCAGTCTTCTCACCCATGGCCTGGTGATGATAATACTTATTATGCGGAGTTGTTGTGTGGATTTAATGAACCATGGAAGATGAGTCTCATATTTGATGCTAAAATGGTAACTATTTTCATACTTATAACTAATAATTCTAATAATAGTAATTAAATTGTTCAAAATGGTGGTATTCATTCATATTAATGAGCACTGTGTTGACTATTCATAGGGATACATTTACTAAAATATATTTCATCCTAGTTTACCCTCTCTAAGAATGTACATTCCATAATTTAATACAAATCTCATGGTGAATATTAATAGATATAATGCTAACTGATTTTCTTATATTTATTTTTAGGTCAGTATCCTTTCCTGTTGAACAAGAGAAGTCTAAACAACTCTGTCTTGTTCTAAATTTGTATGGTGCATTCTTATGAAATTAGATTATAGAGTTGTATGAAATAAAGTCATGCAGTTAATACATTTATCTTTAAAAGACAAGATGGTCATTTTAGTATTTTAAAGTAAGATTTTAAATTAAACCTTAACACCAAGTTCTTTCAGCATTATTTATGGTCTATCCTCCATGCTTCGTAAGTATTGATTTGATCTAAACTAAGTAATATTTTTGGTCACAGTATTATAACTAAAATGGATTTTATATCCTATTATTTCACAGTTAGTTGCAGTTTCTACTTCTTTACTTCTTTTTTTGAAAAATTAACATATTAATTCTACAAAAGGTGTTTTTTCCAGCTTTATTGAGAGATAATTGACATATAACATTGTATAAGCTTCAGGTGTACAAAAACATTATTTGATATATGTATATTTTGTGAAGTAATTAACACAATAAGGTTAGTTAACATGTCTGTTACCTCACATAGCTACCATTTTTGTGTGATAAGAACTTTTGAAATTTACTCTCAGCAATGTTCAAGAATACAGTACAGTATCGTTCACTGTGGTCACCCTGCAGTAACATTAGATTGACATAACTTATTCATATTATAACTACAAGCTTGTATCTTTGACAACCTTCACCCGTCCCCAGCCCCAACCCTGACAATCACTAATATACTCTTGGTTTCTAGGAGTTTGACATTTTTAGGTTCCACAAGTAGGTAAGATCATAGAACATTTGTCTTACTGTATATGACTTATTTCACTTACCATAATGCCCTCAAGGTTCATCCATGTTGTTGCAAATGGCAGGATTTTCTTCTTTTTAATGACTGAATAGTATTACATTGTGTATGTGTGTGTGTGTTCATATATACTGCATTTTTTTATCCATTCATCCATCAATGAACACTTAGGTTGTTTCCATGTCTTTGCTATAGTAAATCATTCTAGAATGAATATGAGACTACAGACATCTCTTTGAGATGGTGATTTCACTTACTTTGAATACATACTCGGAGCTAGAATTAGTGGATCATATGGTAGTCCTCGTCTTTTCAATTTTTTGAGAAATCTTCGTACTGTTTTCCATAGTGACTGTACAAATTTATTTTCCTACCAAAGTGCACAAAGAGTTTCCGTTTCTCTACATCTTTACCACACTTAACACTTCATATCTTACATCTTTTTGATAGTAGCTATTTTAACAGATGTGAGGTAATATCTCATTGTGGTTTTATTTACCTTTCTCTGATGATTATTGATGTTGGGCAACTTTTCATGTACCTATTGCCCATTTGTATATCTTTTTTGGAAAAATGTCTCCTCAGGTTCTTTGCCTATTTTTTAAATTGTATTATTTGTTTTTTTGCTGTTGAGTTGTAAGACTCCCTTATATATGTTGGTTATTAACCCCTTATCAGATATAAGACCTACAAATATTTTCTCCCATTCTGAAGATTGTCTTTTCATTCTGTTTATCATTTCCTTTCGTAGGCAGAAACTTTCTAGTTTGATCTAGTCCCACTTATTTATTTTTGTTTTTGTTGCTTGTGCTTTTGGTGTAACAGCCAAAAAATTATTGCCAAAGTCATTATCAAGGAGTTCTTCCCTTATATTTTCTTCTAGAAGTTTTATAATTTCAAGTCTTACATTTAAGTTTTTAATCCGTTTCAGATTAATTTTATGAGTGTTGTAACATAGGGGTCCAGTTTCATTCTTTTGTGTGTGGATATCCAGTGTTTGAAACATCATTTATTAATGTTTTAAACACAATTTATTGAAGAGACTATCTTTTCCCCACTGAATATTCTGGGTCCCTTGTCAAGTATTAGTTGACTGTATATGTGACCATTTATTCCTAGGTTCTCAATTCAGTTTCATTGGTCTGTTTTTATGCCACTACCATATTGTTTTAATTATTATAGCTTTGTAGTATAGTTTCAAATCAGAAGGTATGATGCCTCAGCTTTGCTCTTCTTTCTCAAAATTCCTTTGTCTATTTGGAGTCTTTTGTGGTTCCATACAAATTTTAGAATTTTTTTCTATTTCTGTAAATAATAACATTGGAATTTTGATAGGAATTGAATTCAATCTATAGATAGCTTTGCATCATAAGGACATTTTAACAGTATTAATTTTTACTACCCATGAACGTAGGATATCTTTTCATGTATTTATATCCTCTTCAATTTCTTTATCAATGTTATAGTTTTCAGTGTACAGATCATTCACCTCCTTACTTAAATTTATTCCTAAATACAGATTAGGACTTGCTATGCTTCAGCCTACAAATTTTTCATTTTACAATAGTGAGAAAGCAGTACACATTCAATAGAAAATGTACTTCAAATTTTGAAGTTTGATCTTTTCCTGGGCTAGTGATATGTGTTACATTACTCTTTTGCAATGCTGGGCAGTGGCAGCAAGCTGCAACTCCCAGTCAGCCACACGATCACAAAGGGTAAACAACGGCGACGCTTACAAGCATTCTGTACCCATAGGACCATCCTGCTTTTCAGCTTCAGTACAGTATTCAATAAATTGCATGAGATATTCAACGCTTTATTATAACACAGACTTTGTGTTAGATAATTTGTCCAACTGTAAGCAAATGTAAATGTTCTGAGCACACATAACTTAAATTAAGCTAAGCTATGATATTCAGAAGGTTAGTTGCATTAAATGTATTTTCAGCTTCTAACATTTTCAATTTATGATGGTTTTATCGAGATGTGACCCCATCATAAATTGAGGAAGATATGTATTGTTTTTTTCTGAGGAAGATTAGCCCTGAGCTAATTTCTGTACCAATCATCCTCTACTTTATCTGTGAGTGCTGCTGCAATGTGGCTGATGAGTGGTTGGATTGTTTTCATTATTTCTTCTTCATATAAATAATTGTTAGGGTATATAAGTACTGATGACTTTTGTATGTTGATTTTGTATCCTTCAACTGTATTGAATCTGTTTATTAGTTCTAACAGTTTTTTAGTAGATTTTTTAGGGTTTTCTGCATATAAGATTATGTCGTTTAAAACTGGAGACAATTTTACTTCTTTCCTATCTGGATAACTTTTTTTTCTTGCCTAATTGCTCTTGCTAGGACTTTTAGTACTATGTTGGACAGGAGTGGTGAGAGTGAGTACCCTTGTCTTGTTTGTGACCTTGGAAGAAAAGCTTTCAAACTTTTGTTTTAAGTATAATATTATCTGTGGGCTTGTTGCATGTGGTCTTTAATTATGTTGAGGTGCATTCCATCCATACTCAATTTGTTGAGCATTTTTATTATGAAAGGATGTTGAATTTTGTCAAATACTTTTTCTGCATATTGAGATGATCATATGATTTTTATATTAATACAATGTATGACATTTGTTGATTTGGATATGCTGAACCATGCTTGCATCACAGGGACGAATCTCATTTGATCGTTGTGTACGATGTTTGAAAGTGCTGTTGAGTTTAGTTTGCTAATATTTTGTGGAGATTTTTTATATCTATGTTCATCAGGGATATTAGTCTGTAGTTTTCTTGTAGTGTCCTTATCTGGTTTTGGTATCAGGATAATGCTGGCCTCACAAAATGAGTTTGAGATGTTTCCTCCTCTTGAATTTATTGAATAGTTTGAGAAAGATTGGTATTACATCTTCTTTAAATATTTGATAGAATTCACAGTGAAAACCATCTCAGCCTGAGATTTTCTTTCATTAGAAGGTTTTATCATTGGTTACTGATTTAATTTCCTTTCTCATTATTGATTTGTTCAGATTTTCTATTTCTCCATAATTAAGTCTTGGTAGGTTCTTTGCGTCTAGGAATTTACCCATGTCTTCTAGATTGTCCAGTTTGTTGGTGTATTATTGCTTATACTAGTCTCTTTTGATCCCTTATATTTCTGTGGTATCCGTTGCAATGTCTCATTTCATTTATAAGTTTATTTATTTGAGTTATATTTCTGTTTTTCTGAGTTAGTCTAGCTAAAGATTGGTTATTTTTTTTCTTACTTTTTAAAAAACAGCTTAGTTTTGTTAATCTTTTCTATTGATTTCCTATTATCTAGTTCACTTATTTCAGCTCTAATCTTTACTATTTCTTTCCTTCTGTCACCTTTGGGCTTTTTGTTCTTTTTAAAGTTTTTTAGGTGTAATTGTAGGCTGTTTATTTGAGAGCTTTTTCTCTGTTTGATGTTTAAATTTATAGCTATATACTTTCCTCCTAGAATTGTTTTTGCTGCTTCTTATAAGTTTTGGTATTTTTATTCATTTTTATTTGTCTCAAGATTTTTTTTCATTTTTCCTTTTATTTCTTTATTTATTGGTTGTTTATGAATATATTGTTTAATTTCTACATATTTGTGAATTTTTCCATATTTCCTCCTGTCACTCATTTCTGGTTTTATACAATTGTCATCAGAAAAGATACTTGATATAATTTCTATCTTGAAATTTTCAGACTTTTTTGTGACCTAAAATGTGATCTATCCTAGAAAACATTTTGTGTGTGCTTGAGAAGAATGTATATTCTGATGCTGTTGCGTGGAATCTTCTGTATATATTAGTTAGGTTCATCTGATGTAGTGTTGTTCAACTCCACTGCTTCCTTATTGATTCTTTGTCTAGATGATCTATCCATTGTTGTGAGTGGGGTATTAAAGCCCACAGTTATTATTGTATTGATGTTTATGTCTCCTATAGTTTTCTTAGTATTTGCTTTATATATTTAGGCTCTCTGATGTTGGGTGCATAGATATTTACAATTGTTTTTATCCATTCTGTCATTCTATGTCTTTTGATTGGACAATTTAATCCACTTACATTTAAAGTAATTATTGAAAGGTAAGTACTTACTACTATCTTTCTGTTAATTGTTTTCTGATTGTTTTATAGACTCTTTGTTCCTTATTTCCTCTCTTGGTCTCTTCCTTTGTGATTTGATGACCCTTTGTGGCAGTATGCTCTGACTCCATTACCATAAACTTTTGTATACCTAGTCCATGTTTTTCTTTTGTGGTTACCATGAAGCTTATATAAAATATCTTATAGTTGTCAATCTTATTTAAGCTGATAACAACTTAATTTCTATAGTTTATAGAAACTTTATATTTCTCCCCCAGTCACTTGAGGTTATTGATGTTACAATTTAGATGTTTTTTATACTTTGTATCCTATAACAAATTATTGTAGTTATAGTTATTTTTAATACATTTTTTTACTTTTAAACTAGAGTTGTGATTTATGTACCACCATTGCAATATCAGAGAATCTGACTTTATATAGTTACCTTACCAGTGAGTTTTACACATTCATATGTTTTTATGATGTTAATTATGACCCTTTCATTTCAGCCTATAGACTTCCCCTTAGCATTTCTTGCAAGGCAGGTCTAGTGGTGATGAACTCTCTCAATTTTTGCTTGTTCAGGAGAGTCTTTATCTCTCCTTCATTTCTGCAGGACATCTTTGCTGGGTATAGTATTCTTTCTTTTTTTTCTGAGGAAGATTAGCCCTGAGCTAAGTACTGCCAGTCCTCCTCTTTTTGCTGAGGAAGCATGGCCCCGAGCTCACATCCGTGTCCATCTTCCTCTACTTTATCTGTGGGACGCCTACCATAGCATGGCGTGCCAAGTGGTGCCATGTCTACACCCAGGATCTGAACTGGCAAACCCTGGGCTGCTGAGAAGCAGAATGTGCGCACTTAACTGCTGCACCACTGGGCTGGCCCCAGGGTATAGTATTCTTGATTAACAACTTTTTCTTTCAATATTTTGAATTTTTCATATCATTCTCTCCTGGGCTGCAAAGATTCTCCCAGTAAAGCCACTGATAATCTTATGAGGGCTCAGTTGTATATGAAGAGTCTCCTTTCTCTTCCTGCTTTCAAAATTCTCATTAGCTTTGAGCTTTGACAAAATAATTATAATCTGTCTGGGGGTGGTCCTTTTTGAGTTCAATCTATTTGAAAGTCTTCCTAGTCTCACGAATCTAGATGTCCATTTCTCTTTTTATCTTCTTCTTCTGGGATTTCCATAATGTGTACATTGATGGTGTTCCATGAATTCCATAGGCCTTCTTTACACTTCTCTATTTTTTTTCATTTTGCTCCTCTGACCAGAAAACCTCAAATGATCTGTCTTTTTGAGTTCACTGATTCTTTCTTCTGATTGTTTAAGTCTGCTGTTGAAGCTCTCTATTGATTTCTTCTGTTCATGCACAGTATTCTTTGAGTTCTAGGATTGTCAAGGTTTTTTTTTTTATGATTTCTTTATTTTTGCAGAACTTCTCATTTTGTTCATGAGTTGTTTTCCTAATTTTATTTAGGTGTCTGTCTGTGTGTGCTTGTATTTCACTGAACTTTTTAAGGAGGATTATTCTGAATTTTCTGTCAGATAATTCATATAACTCATTTCTTTAGGCTCAGTTATTAGAGCTTTAGTTTCCTTTGGTGATGTCATGTTTACTTGATTCTTCATGATCTTTTATCCTTTTGTTGTAATCTGCATATTTGAGTACACAATCTCCTTTTTCAGACCATACAGATTCATTTCAGCAAGGAAAGACTTTCTCTAGTCAGATCACTTTGGGGAATTGCAAGGGTCAGTAGGTAGCCTGCATGGGTAAGCAGGGCTTTCTATCAGGGTCTTTAGTTGGGTAAGGACTCTGCCTGTGCTCTGATGTTGGAGAAGTGTGTCTCGGCTTGGCTCTGTGTTCATGTGGGGTCATGGAGTGAGCTCCCTGTGTGGGTGGGACTCCTGGCTGTGTTCCATGTTAGGTGGGGCCATATGTTGGGCTCTGCAATCACCTCCGGTCAGGTCAGATCTCAGGTGATATTCTCTTTCAGGGTGGTGCCACTGCTTGGATTCCATTGTTAGGGAGGGCTCTGTAATCACTACTGCTTCAATGGGACCTCAAGTTGTGCTCCTTCAACTGCATTCAAGCAGATCCACAAGTCAAGCTTTGTGATTAGATGGGGCTTTTGGCTATGCTCTGCAACCAGGTGGCTGCAGACTGTGCCTCAACATTGGAAGGAGATGCAAGCTGGGCTTTGTAATTGAGTAGGTCATTGCTGTATTCCACTGTTGGATGAGGTTGCTGGCCAGGCTCTCTTGTCAGGTGGATGCTCCAGCTTACCCCACAGCAGAATGTGTTCAGCTATCTGGCAGGGCCAGGCTGGTCTCTGCTGTTGGGTAAGGCTGTAGATTCTGTTAAGCCATTCAGGCAGGACCATATGGAGGATTCTGCAGCTGGGTGGGGTGGTAGACTCTGCTCCATGGCTCGGTAGTACCTTAGGTTAGACTCTAAAGTGCTCTGGGTCATTGTTTAGGCTCCCTGATTACTCAAGGCTAGAGGCTATGTTCAATAGTTGAATGAGGTTTCTGGCTTGGCTAAATGGGCTGTCGGAGGGGCTCTGTAGGTGCTAGGTGTCTTTGGCCACACTTCCTGGAGGAGAACAGCTGTAGGCTATGCCAAGCAATTGGGCAAGACTGGACAATTTTGTCCCCTGATCAGGTAGGCTGTAGGATGTTCTCCACAGCAGTTACAGCCTGTTGGCTGGGATACAAATCAGGCAGACCTGCCAACTGAGCTCCCTGGCCAATGAGACCACTAGCTTAGCTCTGCATATGGGTAGAGCTGCTGGCTATGATTTCTGCTTTGGCACTATTGCAAGCAGCAGAATCAGGATCCACCAAGATCTGGACAGTGGTTGCTGTAAGCCTTGCCCCCCACAACCGTCACCCTCCAGCTTCCCACTTCTCCATCTCTATCTGATTCTCAATGGCTGAGCTCCCCAGATACCACCAGCGAAACTAGTGAAGTGAGACCTGAGTGAGCCTCCCAGGAAGCGTTCTACAATCTTGGGGAAGCTGGATATCTACAATGAGTTCTCTTTTCCCACTGGAGAAACTGTAGGCCTGAAGGGCTCTGTAAGTTTAGCACAGTGCTGTCCTGGGAGTGGACAATACAGTCAAAGTGGAGCTGCTCCTCTTACCATTCTAATGTGGTCCTTCTTGATCTCTTTCACCTAAGGCGGTACTTTAGCCTTACCCCCACGTTCTGGGATTTTCACAATGGTGTCTTATCTATGGATGGTTGCTATTGGTCTTCTTGTGAAGAGGATCTGAAGCAGGAATGACCTATGTCACCATCTTGATAACATCACTGTCCTGCAATAATCTTTATTAATCTTTGCTTTACCTGATATTTGCCTATATCATATTTTATTCCTGCTAATAGAAATACTAGTATAACTGTTTATAATTTTTAAGATTTTATTTATCTTTAACATTATTATCTATTTCCTTTTCAATTTTATAAATGTTGCTGCATTTGTAGTTTCGACTACAAAAATGGATTTAAAAATCTACATCAGATGCTCCATGATGGCAAGGATTTGTCTTGTTCATCACATACAAAAAACTGGAATTACATGGATCTTTGTTGATTGAATGAATGAATGATGTGTTCTGACACTTGCAAAGCTGACAGAAACAGAGATGAAGCAGAAGACATAATGACTGTCAAATTGGTGAACCTGAAGATGAAAAGACACTTTGATATGCACTCTGGGTAACACTCCAACTTTTCATGAATTTTTGGAATGGAAACGGCTCCACTCTTAAATAATAAATTTATTAATTGCATTGCTTACACGTCCTGACAGCAGTCAGCTTTGTGGGTTTCTGATTCCATTCCAAGGGCTTGAATGTCTCTGTGATTTATGTAATAGGCAGCGGTGTCATGAGGACTTGTAGGATAAAACTTCTTAAAGACAGGAACACAGATGGCTGCCTGTGGAGTGTGTGGTGGGTGTTAATGAAAATGCAGTGACAGAAGGGCAACAACCACAAGAAAGGTGCCATGAGTTTTTTTAGAGATAGAAGCTATTTTTTCCTTTATATAAATTTTCTGATTTTTTTGTCTATAACGATCACAAATACTTAGGACATTGTGAACACAATATAGGAATTAAAGGAAAAAATAAACAAAACGTTGAGTAAATGTTAAGCGTTCATCATTCATTTCAGCCATTTCTCTATGCTTACTGCTTACTGTAGAATTTAAACAGCCTCGTTTCTAAAAGTTATACTCTGAGATCAGGCTGTTAAGCCAACACAAAGGGCCTTATGTAGTTTTCTATATCACCATCTAGATTCTCTCCATTGGTTGTCTCTCCTGAAAATTCTCAGTTCATAAATGTTCATGCATTGAACCACCATATATTTAGTATAATCATATTCACTGGATAATTACTTGGTTTACTACTCTATTTTGATTCTACCTAATTCTTCAATTTCTTCCATGTTTTGCCCCTTGTTTCCTACAAAACTAATTCATCACATATTAGGTAAAATAAAATAAATACCAATGGCTATTAATAAAAACAATACGTTATCTGGTAAGTTGTTTTGTGAGACATTATTATATAATAGGCAATATATTTTCATAACATCATTCTAACACCTACAAGTAATACTGCATTAAGCTTTAATTAAATCTTCATAAAGTCTTTCTTTATACATTTTTTCTAATTCATGAGTCAGCCCTCATGTCCCATCCAAAGCCCACTTATTTTATATAACAATTGGTTTAGCTGCCCAGTACAATCTTTATTTAATTTATTACTTTGGGAATAAAAAGAAATAGGAAAACACTGTTTTATAATATGGCATTTTGTCCTCCCTACACTGCAGAATCTGTAGGCATTCTTTGATCACAGATCTAAGCAAGAGGTACGAATTGATGAAAAACAAACAATTTGATTTAAGCTTTGTTTGTGGTTTCATTTGCAGGAACCACAAGAACAAAGCTGTAAAAAGATTTGCTTTTTAAGATTTGTTAAGTCCTTTATAAAATTTTTATTGGATTATGCTCCTTAAACTTCTCTGGTGCCATGGACATAAATCCAAAGCAATGTGCCTGACAGCAAGTCACGATGCTGCCCTCTAGAAATTTCACTTGTGGGAAGTCTCAGTCAATAGAGTAGACTGAGTGGGTGAGCCTTGGACTTAACACTGTCATCATAGGCCTTGCTGTTAAGACATCATCTCACATAGACACATCCTTTCCATGCCCACATAAGCTCTTGCATCTGATTTTCTGAGTCCTTAGTTTTATTCTACAAGCTCTGTATTCCAATCACCCAGCAAATATGACTTTAGGAGCGCATTTTTAAATATCTAAATAGTTCAAAAAATCTTAGTGTCTAGAAACTCGGCAATTCCCACAACTCCTGCTACCATATTACAGTACCTCTCCTTCCCTGTGCTTATCTGCATAACCACACAGCAGTCATTGATGAGTCAGTGCATTCTTTTTCAAATGATACGTGTGGCAGATCCTTGGCCATCGCAGCCAGAGAGCTCTTTTTCCATCGATAAGATGTTATGAAATAGCTTTTCAAAATTACTGTTTTCAGTCATTTTAGCACTTGTATCTATTAACCAAGGTCTCTGTTAATTATTTCTATTGCATTATGTCAGGGGCAAAGTGTCAGAGGAAGGTGGGCATGACCCTCAGAGCCTGTAGCCATCTGTTTGAGTATTTTGTGGATATTTCTCTTCCACTGCATTTGTCATGTTCCTAGATAGACGACCTCCACTTAATTAGAGTTTCCTTGAGAAGTTTTATAGTAAGAACTATATCACCAACTTTTTTTTTGAAAGCAAGAAAAACTGATGGAAGTGTTTTATACCCAGTGTAATTAAAAACACTAGAGTTTGCTGCTCTACTGTGCAATGAATTTTGGTAAAGAAAAAATTGCATGAAGTTTATGTCAATTATTTGTTAGTTAGGGCCAATTAATATTTCTAAACATCAGATGTGATTTTTTCAAAATTCAAAAAGGCCTACCAAATGTGGAGCTTTTTACTCAATTTTTGCTGAGCCCAAAGCAAGTAATACATTATTCACTGGAAGGAGTGATTCCATGGTTGTTGAGAACCAAGAAAAAAACCTGAATTCATTTTTGGAGATGGGCTTTGCACTTTGAAACAATTATATTCCTTTTTATATCAAGTGTTATAAATAGTTTTATATTTTTGATAAAAAGGAAACCAGTTAATTTCCATATAAGTAATAATACACCTGTGTTTTGTGGCAAACTACCCTTCTCTTATGGATTAAATTGTACTGGCATTGCAAAACCAATGAAGAGAACTACTTTTTTCAGATCTTAATAAGCTTCTGTCAGTCTCATTGAACCATCTGCTTTTCAAACCTGCCAAATGAGGCCCTGTTAGAAAGAATTAATTAATTATTAATTCAATTTTCTCTTTGCTACAACCACTTTAAGTGTTCACTGAAATATGCCCTTTTGCCTTCAGATGTACTTTATACTGATGGATACTTAAATGGTTGATACTAACTCTGTCATCATCTAGAATCTTAGAAAATGAAATTATTTTATAACATAATTACCATATAACAGCATTACAGTGCCCATTTGTCTTTTATCTACTTTATGCTCATTGATTGAAAATCTATATTTTAAGAGTAAATTACATATATATATATATCACACATAATTATGCAAATAGGTTAAAGTTTTAGTTTGATAATTTGGGAACGCTGTTGAGATAAACATTGGAATGTTGAAGTATATCCAGGTTCTCAGAACTAGGCTGGACTCATGATACAATTTGTTCTGAACATCATAAAAGCTAATATAACCGAGAAATTCAGTTCACAGAGGTAGATTGCTTTAAAAACATAGGACGTTCAACCTTTTCAGAATTTAAATTTCAATTGAGGCTGAAATAATACCTACAATTACTTTAATTAATACTAAGATGGGAACTCAGGTTAATCAAGGGGCTGCCACTCCTTTATCTTTAAAAATTCTCATGATAATTTAGAAAGGTAGCTTATTAGTGTGTCAGTTTTGCAGATGAAGAGATTGAAGCTTACAGATCAGTTTTCTAATACACGCAAATACTTTATTATCTACAGTACTTTAAGTTACTCTCTAAATTACATGGTAGCATTTTCAGATATGCAATCACATCTTACAGAACCACTTTACTCAGATTTCTTGAGCAGGATGATGAAAGGATTCAAAGACAAGACTGGCCCCCACCCTCAAGGACACAAGTACAGGAAGCTACTCAAAAAATTCCACAAGAAAAAATCAGCAAGGACCAGAGGTTTTACTATGCATCGAATGACCAAGTGACTGCTGAGCATCCTGTGGCGGTGAATGCAGGGTGCTATGGCATGCTATTACTGTGGCTGAATTGCGGAATGTGAGTAAAGTCTCATCAACCTGTTGTTTTCTCAGTACCTGTAGTTTGAGTGGTAGTTTCATAAACACTAGAATCAGAATATTAGGAAAGAGTCACTTAGTAAAAACAATTGTTCTTATTACTCAGATTGTAAGCAAAAACCACATGTATTCATTCCCTAGACATATGGATTATCTGACATGGAAGCTACACTGAGGTCAACAATTTTCATGTCCTTTGTTCACCACTGTATCTTACACATCAGGCTTTACAGGAAGTTCAAAAATATTTTACCACTCATTATTAAGTTGCTTATCATCTCCCATACACCAGCTCCCATAGAATCATCTTACTTCTTTTTCTGGTCTCTTTCTCCTTATCCTTCTAATAATGGCCACAGCATATGTCACCTTCTAATGTACTATAAAATTTGCTTAGTAATTATATTAATAGTTTACTCTCTGTCTCTTCCACTAGAATGTCAGCTGCACAAAATTAGAGATATTTCTTTTGTTCACTGAGGTATTCTGTGCATCCAGACCAGAGTCTGACTTTTGAATGGTACATAAAAATATAAAATTATTTTTAATTTGCTGATAATTTGAGATAAAATTGTAGCAAATGGCCACAAATGTTTGAAAGTTCATTACTTCTCAAGTTTAAAAATGTATGTTAATATACTCAAAATATCCAACATACAGGGGCTGACCCCATGGCCAAGTGTTTGGAGTTAGTTCCATGTGCTCCATTTCTGTGGCCCAGGTTCACAGGTTTAGATCCCGGGTGCAGACCGGCTCCACAATTGGCCATGCTGTGGGGGCATCCCACATGCAAGGTGGAAGAGGATTGGCACAGATGTTGGATCAGGGCTGATCTTCCTCAAGCAAAAAAAAGAGGAGGATTGGCAACAGACGTTAGCTCAGGGCAAATCTTCCTCACCAAAAGAAAAAAAATCCAAAATATGTAATTTGGCTATAAGCACTTGCCCATTAGTGATCTTCTCTTATATTTCTTTGGGAATATTTTATTATAAACAAGACTAACTGCCCAGTGATTGGTCACAAAAAAAAAATGTCACATTCACTGAATAAGTATAAGCATTATGTTTCTAACAACTGTAATAAAACAAGCATATTGCAAAATGTTTGATCTGATTGAGTCAGTCTTTCCTCATACTCCCATCCAGTAAAATGACAGTGCATCAAAGTACTTGGTAATAGACAGATGGGTTAAGTTTCTTAGATCTTAGCAGCATTGTAAATTATGCTTATTCAAATCTTCACACATTTTCAGATAATATTACAACTCAGTGAGCTTGACCTAAAGCATTAGAACCAGCTCGCAAAATTCTGGATGGAATTTTATCAAGTTTATGAGAATTTTTCTAAGGACATCATACTTTTCTTTTAAACCCTGCTTATTATAAGCCACAGAAAGTGGGAAAAGAATCTTCAATGACTGAAATAGCTCTAGGGTTCCCTGACACATCCTAATGAGCAATAGTCTTTGACTTCCCATGTCCTGCTCTAAGAAGTTCTCAAAAAGGCACACACATTAGCAGTGGAGGTATAGATGGTGAATTTAGACCTAGGATGGGGGTGAAGTAAAAAGTGGGTGAAAACTGATTGAGGAAATAAAATAAGAGCACCAGTGAAGTTTGGCAAACATTTATAGACTATAAGCACTATTTACCAGATACTATTCCCAGTAGTGGGAAACTGTGGTAACCAAAATGGACAAATTCCTTGATCTAATGGCATATTTGTTCTAAGAATCTTTAATTTCTATAAATCTTGGCATGTTTTAGTTATGAGTTCTTGAAATTAGGAAACTAAAAGAATTCTAGATGTAAATGATGTGGCCAAAGACTGCATGATATGAAGATTGCACATCTTCAGTTCTGGTACCCAATTTACACAGCAAAAGAAGACAAAATGCTTGCTCTGTCTTTCTATAATTGATACCATTCAGGGTAATTTCCAATTTCTGCTGTCATTATAGGTAAAATTCCTTTATATACAAATATATTCCTATGATATATAATATATATACATAAATAAACAACTTTATGTAGTTTTTTCAAACTGATACCACACATACCATAGGCAATTTTATTTAAATGGAATGAACTTTCATTTCCCTCAATTTCATCTATATGAAGATTAAAAAACAAACTCAGGGGCCACCCCATGGCCTAGTGGTTAAGTTTGCACACTCTGCTTTGGTGGCCCAGGATTTCACTGGTTCTGATCCTGGGCGCAGACCTAGCACCGATCATCCATCCATGCTGAAGCGGCATCCCACATAGCATAGCTGGAAGGCCCTACAGCTAAAATATACAACTCTGTACTGGGGGGCCTTGGGGGGAAGAAGAAGAAAAAAAAGAAGACTGGCAACAGTTGTTAGCTCAGGTGCCAATCTTAAAAAAAAAAAAAACTCAGTTACTTCTATTTAGGCAAAATAATAGGCATTTGTCTTCTTACAAGATTACTTGGAAAGCACAAAAAGAAATTTTTTGAAGTAAAAATTCCAGTGTTTGAACATCGTTTTCATCAGAAGTATCACCATCCTGAACAGTAGGTCACATTAGGCATTTACTATTCCTTCACTTCTCCTGCTGCTGCTGTTAATGATGTCACTTGTGATAATCAATAACAAACATGAAACACAATTCATCACTAACTGCACTGAGAGCTCTACATAGGATATCCCAGTTAATGGTTGTTGATCATAGGCAGCAGGAATTTTAGAAATCCCAATTGTGTAGATGTGCAAACTGAGTATAGATGATCCCTGACTTAATGATGGTTCAACTTAGGATTTTTCGACTTCACAACGGTGCAAAAGCGACACACATTCGGTAGAAATTGTACCTCAAAGTTTGAATTTTGATCTTTACCCAGGCTAGTGATACTCTCTTGTGATGCTGGGCAGCGGCAGCCAACAGTGGCTCTCAGTCAGCCACATGATCACAGAAGGTAAACAACAATACTCGACAGTGTACTGTGTTGCCAGTGTTTTTTAGAGATTGTGTTTTGTGTTTTTGCATCCTGTCATGTCTACAAAGCTATAGTCTTCAGTAGGTTAGGTGTATTAAATGCATTTTTAACTTCAGATATTTTCAGTTTATGATGGGTTTGTTGGGACATAACCCCATTGTAAGTCCAGGTGCATGAACCGGCAGGTAGGCTACCCATGCCCACCTAACTAAATAGTCATGTAACAGAGATTTGTAGCCTGTCTTTCTGATTCCAGAGCCCATGATTTTAAATGATCCACTAAACTGCTACTCTTTATGACCTGTACCGTGCAAAGATGTTACAAAATATCAGTCATTAAAACCTTCACCACAACCCGATCAGGGAGTCAATACCATTTGCCTTTACAAATGAGGAAATTAAGATGCACTGAGGTTAAATAGATTCTCTGAGGTGCATGGCAGTTTGGTCTGACTCCAAAATCAACTCTATTAGCCATCAAACTACAGCTTTTCTCATGGGATAATACTAGTTGTCCAAATCTCTTACCCTCGTATTCTTGTAGTTCAAAGATGAAGGTGGAGTGGAAAAATCATTTTCTGAAAAGCAACTTCATTCACCAGCAACAGCCAAAAAGAACTTAAGATTAAGAATGTATTTCCTTGTTTTGTTTTTCTAAACAGAGAAAACACTGTTATACATATTTGAATATTATGTTTGTCATATATTTCCCTTTTTATTTCAGAGCATTGTATATTTCCTCAAATTGAATAAAAAATAATAAAAGCATTATTTATTTTTTATTCTAATAGATTTCTCTGAGAAAATCCACTGTAAATTTGCAAGATAACCTCTAATTTTATACCACAAAGATTTCGGAAAGCTTGTATATTTAGGTTATCTACTAGAAAGAAAGCTAATTGATGCTTCTCTGGCCCATCTAAATTATAACTAAATTTTCTGGTTTGGGAAGCAATGGAATAATATATCATAGGCTGCATTACAAATTACTACACCAAACCCCAAAGACACTATTAATAAAAGCTTTAAACATTTTCCAGTCTTTTATATCTTTGAACTGAGTACAATATATTAAAGTGGGGAATATCCTAGAAATATTATCACATTATTTTTCCTTAAATGGGGTATTTCTTTTGGAAAATCACTTCTTATTTTGCCGTATCTCCAAAATTGGATTTCTTTGAATTAATTGAGAATCTTTCCTGTGGTAACACAGCAAAGGAAAGAGTATGGCTCATTTCATATGATCATTATCAGATCATGTGTTAGAAACGCAACTAATACATTGCCATTTTAAATTGTATGAGTTATTCAGCTTCCAAAAATTGAGGAAAAGTTTAGCAATAGAAAATTGTCTCCAATTTTTTTCTTACCTCCTCTTTATTTATATGCATATTAATTCTTCCAGGATGTATATTATTACATCATATTGGATTCTACTCAAATATCAGCTTATAGCAGATATTATTTTTTCCAAATGCCATATGTAAATTAGAATCCCCCATTGCTATCTTTCCTCCTTAGCATGCTTTATTCTTTTTCAAGACAGTTATAAGAACATGAAATACCATCTTGCCCATTTTTTAATCTTCTGTACTTCTCTCTTCCCCCATTCCATCCCTAAACACAAGCTGCGTGAGAACAGGGACTTTAGTTTTGTTCAAGACTATATCCCTGACATGTAGAATTTTGTGAGGCGCATAGAAGATGAATAAATATCTGTTTAATAAAACAAGTGTGCAAATACTAAATAATAATATAGAAGCAATATTAACTTTTTCGTTTTTCTAAAAGATTTAGTAAAGTTTCCTTTTATAGCAACATTGTAATATAGTGAATGCCTGTTACAAGAAACAATATAAACAGATACATTATTGTTGTTTAGAAATTTTTTGTGAAGAATTGAAATAATCATTAAGTGAGAATGTAAGTGTATGTAACTATGTGAAAATATTTTTTGAAACTGGGTCTTATGTGTCAAATGCAGGCTTAAGTAATTTCAATAGAGAGAAATTGGTTTCATGAATGAAAGAGGTTATTTCAAATATGTACATGTTTTTATTTGACCATACACATATAGAGAGCATTATAACGTATACAAATAAAGAGAACCATAACATTTTTCACAGCAATTCTATACTGTACTGCAATAAATTTTGAGAGGACAGACTTTTCTTCATATAGTAAGTGCTTATGTAAATTTGCATCTGTTCCGGGCTATATTTTGAATTTTACTTTACACAGAAGTGTTCATAAGCATTGGCTGAATGGTCAGACAAACTTGAGTTGATTCCTTGCTTTGTATTAGCTGGTCTGTTTGAACAGGTGACTTAAACGATCTAAATCATGGGCTCCCCACTTGTAAAATTATGTTGGCCTTTATTTATGGGATTGTAATAAGAATTAAAAATAACGCATGCACATAAATTAGCTCAATGTCTTATAGAAAAATATGCATATGGAAATACTTGTGTAGATAAATAAGGTTTTTTTCTATAAGCCCTTTTTATGTTTTACATATGAATAAAAGTGTGTCTGTGTATGTATGTGTATGTAATCACTACCCAATTAATGCTTGTTTTACGTCTGTCTGATCATTTTTATTAGATTTATTATATGGCCAAGGCCATTATAATTTTTTTCTCTCAAAGACGTTAAGAACAATTTGTGTTCTTGACAAAAGATTCTTATTTTTGCGACTTTTACCGCAATACTGCAATTCAGCTTAACCTGTTTGCAACTCTTCTTCATTCAAACAATCCATTTTCAAAGACATTTAAGATAAATGTGTTAGCTGTGCATGATTTATGTTGGATCAAGGCAGTCTTTATCTACATAGTTTATTTCATTCTTTGTTGGACAATGATAACTATTTCCTGTTGGTAAAAGCACAACATTTTGCTTCTCTTTCTTAATGCAATTATCTTACATTCATTGGAGACAAGAAGCATAACTATTTGAAAGCTCCATTATTTTCTCTTTCTTTGTGCCTAAAGCATACAATGTAATCCAGACAATGGAAAGGAGTTTCAGCAGTGACTATTAAACATGCTTAACTGCAGATCTGGGAATGAGTAAAAACGAGGAGAAATTACATGTCTGTATAAACAATAAAAACATTAAATGACTATATTCCTACAAACATCTGATTAAATATCAAAGATTAAAGTGACTATTACCATACCGTGAACTGCTATTTGGATTCTGCACACCAAATTATACAGTTATTATTGTGATGATTGGATATGTATAAAATAGATATGATTAGCAACCCTGTCACTCTTCAAGTCATTATCCAAATGATGCCTTGATTGTACTTTTCAAGTGCCTTGAAAAGAAGGAGTTTTTACATCTGCTAAACAATACAGTATTTTATAACAGAACACCTATACTGTATTGCTTTTGATTCAATTAGTGAAAAAATATAGTTGAAAGATCTCAAATATCTTATTTCAAAACAGCAATTAGATTTATTCTGTAGTGCTACTGGATCTCATTTTCACTTTTAATTTGATATTTAATACTAGAAGGAAGGTGAGCCATGGAAATGCTTAATTATAATAAATATATATTCTATTTCTAATCCAGATGGCATGAGAAATCAAGCCTCGTGCATCTGACACCTCTGTTATACCCACTATGGCAAAACGATAGCAGTGATAGATAAAAGAAATCTTTAAAGTTAATATTAAAACATTATCATGCAAAAACCTATTTCTTAGAACAAACTATACATAATGGTAAGTAGTGTTGAAACTATGGCGTTTGGGGTTTTAGGTTCATAAGAAGTTAGATATGACATGAAGATCTACTCTAGATGGACAATGGGGCTAAAAATGCCCCAAGTTAATTACAACAATGAAGCCTGAATCACCACACAATAAAAGACACAAGGAGTTGGAGGACCTACTACCCATAAAAGAAGATTTTACACATATGTATGTGTGTTCGTTAATAAATACATATGTATATACACTCTCTTATATATGCTCATAAGTATAAGGCCTCTGTATCATACATACACATATGTATGTATACACACACACACATATATACGTGTACACATATATACACATATACATGTATATGGTACAGAGGCCTTATGATATGGCTTAAATAGATCAGCATACCCTTCACAATCAGGTCCTGTACTAGGCCTTGAAACACCTGCGTGTTGTATTTGCTTTATCCCCAATATCTCTGAAGGACATTTTTCATGGTAGATGGAAGCAAACACTCCTCAAATTTTCGATGAAGGATGGCTGAAAAATTGCATGTGTGTTTCTGTGTCTTATTTTTAAATACCTCCTACCAAGAGCCTTCAAATTAGGTTACAAAACACATGTATTGGCCATGCTTTCTGCAACACAAAACTTTTAAAGTCTACACTGGGGTTTATTCTGGGTGTCCTTATAATTCCACTCATTGACAAGTGGGGGAAAAAAAGCATGGTGAAGTGAGTATAGAAAGTTTTTATGGAAATTGAGTCAATTACTTCCACCCACAATCCGTCGGCTAGAATTTAGCACAAATAGCAGAAAGACAGAGAAACATAATATAGCTGTGTAAAGAAAAGAATGTAGACTTCAGAGAGCAACCAGAAGACTTTTCAATAACTAGCTAAACACTTAACACCAAGAAAAACTGCCTACAAAATCAGTTATCAATATATAAATTGAATCCAGATGAAGTGAAAATGATGGAATGTCCTGAACAATGACCTTAAAAAAGTAGACAGGCTTCTTACATCCTATCTTGAAAATCAGATGTTCTGTTCAAAAAATGCAATGGAAAGGTTTTTTTAAATCTTAAATGGGGGAAAAAATGTAATATATTATATGTCAACCTAAATATCTAACCAATTTTCTAAAACTTGACTGGAATACGGTAAAATTTTTTATATAAATAATAAATTACAATGTTAGGAAGTAATCTTTAAATCATTGTTCCTACTTACCTGACAATGAATAGAATTTACTTAGCAAACTTTTCAAAATATCTAATCAGTGTTCTTTTTTTTGAAGTCATTATTTAAATAATAACTTGATACTGTTTTTGTACAATGTTTTGCTAAACTTTTCTAATAAAGAGTACCATTACTATGCCTTTAGGCATAAATTATCTTCCATATAAAACTGATTATTAAGGTGTAGAATACCCAATTCCACAAATTAAAGATAAACAATCCTAGAATCACAGATTAGAATATTAAACTGTAAGTCTAGAAGATGATTATTTAATATTACTTTTTAAATGTATATTTGAAAATTGCATATATTACCCCAAAAGTCTTAATCCATCACTTAGGATGACCTGAGAAATGCCCGTGAGAAAAAATGAAACGAGGATTATTGAATTGCGATCATATTAAAAAGCATAGACAAAAAGTCAAATAAGTTCCCTGCAAAGATTCAGAATGAAAATTTGTACTATTTTTCACAAGGATACTATAGGCTTAAAAATATTCAAATAGGATACGAAAATTTTACAGATCAGGAATATCATCATTTAGAAATAACTAAATCTTTGATATCAGTACAAGAAACAGCTTTCACAACTCATCAAAGAGCTTGGAACCACAAGGTAACAAAATTGCATGGTACCATAAAATATTTAAAATTCATTTCATTTGTCAGGTTTTCTTTGCTTTAATAATTAATCATAGATTCACTCTTCAGGTTTAGTGGGATATGTGCTATAAAGACATCTTCATAAAGCACATTGAAACTCTATAAACTTCCCAGAAATGTGCATGAAACATCAGAGTTTTTATTTTTTATTATAATTTTAAAAACAGCATAAAGTAATATACCAAACACATGTGTGCATACAGCCAGATATTAAAATGTTAATATGCTGCCATAATTCCTTAAGATTTTTTTAAATGAATAAAAGATTAAAGATAGACTTTCATCCTCATTATATCCCTACGAGACGCCAATATCTAATTGTTCTGCTTCCCTCACTAGAAGTTATGGGTTGTGTTTGCTGCCCATGGTTTTGGAAAGTTACTATAGTTCCGTATCTGCAAATAGTTTGTATGGTTTCATTTCTTAATGTATGTAAATGTGTTTTACCCCCTGTATCACCGATCTTCATTTTTATATAGTGTCATGTTTTAAGATACTTTTACATCAGTACACTAGATCTGTTTTGTTTATTCTAATGCACCATGTATAGTATTCTGATATATGAGTACCCAAAATTGGCATATCCGTGTGCCCACTGATAGACTCTAAGTTTTTCCCACTCTTACACTCTTAGTAAATCATTCCATGATGCACGGTCACATGTTCGTATACGCAAAAGGTAACTCGGACGGTGCCTTAAAATTTACTAGATATTTTCCAATTTTTCTCTAAATATTTTCCCTACTTCCCACATCCGCCGTTATCATATGAGGTTTCTTGTTAGCACTACTTTTTATTGTAGAGCTTTAGGTTTTTGCCATTATGATGATTGTGAAATGACACCTTTTTAAAATTTGTTATTCTTGACTAGCTTGAAATTTTTTTCCATATATTTGCTTTTGTTCAGAGTTGCTCCTCTATACATTGTCTTTCTGGCTGTTTTTACGTAGAGTTGTTTTTTGGCCATCTAAGTTTGAATATTGTTTCCTGGGCTGTGGCTTGCCTTTTTACCTTGCTGATATTTTATTTGTTAGCCAACACTTATTTTTCGTATAGTCAAATTAATAAAAATATGCTTCTATTAATTTTTTTCTGTGTGGCTTTCTTTTATTAATTTTAGTATACAATTAGGTTGAATTGTTTCAATTTGATTTCGATGTTTGAGTGTAATGTTTATTTATTTCTGATATACAGAATGTTTACCTGTTTCAAGTTGGCAAACTTTCATCTCACTTCGTTTGATAGTTGTATCCCAGTGTATTAAAATTTATACTCCTTTTATTACGAGTGATTGAATATTTTTTAGCTGATTAATATCTATCTTTTTATGTAAACTGTTTATTTGATTTTATGCCCAGATTTTTGTTTTTTATTTTGATTATTTTTAATTTGAAAATTTCTTCATATTTTATATTAGTCCTTTTTCTTTGATATACAGTACAAATATTAATCCCAATTTTTTATTTACTTTTCTATTTTTCAATGAAGTTTTTTATGAAACATTAAATAAATTTCTATTTATTTAAATGTAGTTGAAATGATCAGCTTTTTTATGTTATCGCCTTTTCATGCTGAGTCATAGTTTTAAAGGCTTATCGAATCCTTTGTTATTTAAGAATTCACTCGTATTTTCTTTGTCCTTTTTGTTTACTTTAAAATTTAGATCTCTTAAATATTGGAATTATACAAGTATGGTATGCTTGTATATTTATTTAATCTTTGTCCAAAAGGTTATCCAAATATTTATAGTTAGGAAGAGATTTTGCTTTATTTTGATATGCTTTGGGTCATCTACAAAGATTAATCACACAATGTTCTCCCTAGATCTATTTTATGGGAATCATATTAATTAATTATCTAAATATGGGTGATCCTTGTTTTTATTGATTTTTAAAGATGAACATTTTAATAAATTCTATGTTTATAAATAAATAAGCAGAGTTTATTCTCTCCTGATGGACATTGAAGATGTTTCCACTTTAAAAACAATGCTGTAAATACAGTTTGTGCCTGTGGCATTTTGCTCCTGTATATTTCAATATAAAAACTAGACTTTGGTTGTGAACACCATGCAGTCTACACAGAAGTCGAAATATAATGACATACATCTGAAATTTATATAATGTTATAAACCAATGTGACCTCAATAAAAATAAAATAAAATAAAAACGAAGTGGAGTTGCAGAGTCAAATTTTCCCTACATTTGAAATATTAGTAGAAATTGCCAAGTAGTCTTTCTCTGGAGCTTCAAAGCTTTGAGTTTTTGTCAAAATTATAGGTGCAAAATAGTATAGCACTCTAATTTTAATATACGTATTTTTTTATTATGAATGAAGTAGAGAGCACTTTCTCATGAGAAGAAGGTTTGCAAAACTTCTAGGTGTTCTCTTTAAAATATCTGTTCATATTCTTTGCAAGTGTTTCTTTCGGATTATTGTTTTGGTTTTAAATTGATTTTTAACATGTTAGCAAGAAGAGCCTTTTATCTGTCTTCAAAGGAGACAGGAGGACATGTCAAAAAGCATATGAAACTCTATTTCCCTCCTTTGATGATGCTGAACTAACCATTAGGTTAATATGGTGACAATCACATATCTTCATTTGTAAGATTTTTTTTCTTTGAATGGGCTTCTCATATCCTTAGCAATTTATTATTAACCAGATTTGGTTTTTGTTGTCATTATTGTTCTAATTGTGGTTTTATTTTGTTTAATTTATCCCTCTCTCTTATCTTCCGTATTTTGATTCATAGTTAAAAGCTTTTCTAACTCATGATTACAAAAGTTTTATTCTATATATTTTTACATTTCTTTTATTTTTTTTATTTTCATATCATTAAAAATTTATCCTAAATAACAAAATACGGTAGAGCCTCTCCTTTTCCTTCCCTCTCTCCCTTCCCTTCCTTCCTTCCTTCCGCTCTCCTTCTCTTTCACAGCTGACCATTCAGTTGTTTCTACCAAATGTATTAAACTATCCATTTTTTTCCCTACTGATTTAAAGTGATACACTCATCAAACTCTAATTTCCCATATGTATTTGTTTCCATTCCTGAATTTTCTATTCTGTTTCATTTTTCTTTCTGTTTTTCACATACGTGCATCCAATAGTTTAATTAAGAATTTATATCATTTAAATTCCATAGCATTAGTATCTTCTCATTGCTCTTCTTTTTCAAATGTTTCTCACGTTATTTTTCTACATTAGTTTTAGAATCACTTTACTTCATTCCAAAAAATGGATTTTTTTTTGGATTTTTTCAATCAGATTTACTTTAAACTTGTATCAAACATTAAGGAGAATTAAAATCTTTCAGACATTGAGTTCTCAAATCCAAGAATGGAATATATCTTTCCATTTGTTTATTCTATTTTTTCCATTCCAATTTTTTAAAATATTCTTCCTATAGTCCTATACATTTCCAGTTGCATTTACTAAATGTATTTGTGGCATGTGTTATTACACATGATGCCATCTGTTTCCATTTATCTTCTAACTGACTCTATTTTTCCAAGTGACAGATATAATTTATACATATGGTGTGAGGTAGGGGTCAAAGTAAGTGGTTTTCCATACATATATCTAGTTACTTTAGCACAATGTATTTAAAAAATCATTTTTTCCACTAAATTACAGTGGGAAAATTGTCTTAAATTTAGTGATCATATAGGTGTAGGTGGATTTATTTCTGCATGTTGTTCTGTTCTCTTAAACTATTTATGTTTGTACTAATAGTTGCTGTGCATTATTTTGTGTAGATTTATATAGAATTTAAAAATGTAAAGTGACTTCTCCAAATTTGTTGTTTTGTAAAATTTTTCTTTTTTTTCTCGTATGAATTTTGGGATCTGCTGGGGTTTGATTGAGATTCTATTCATTTCGT
Organism: Equus quagga; assembly: GCF_021613505.1. Classification (NCBI taxonomy): domain Eukaryota; kingdom Metazoa; phylum Chordata; class Mammalia; order Perissodactyla; family Equidae; genus Equus; species Equus quagga. Next base: position 129,670,310 of record NC_060269.1, read on the forward strand.
AAATCAATTAGTGGAGAATTGACATTGTACAATGTTTAATCTTTCCATCCATGAAAGTGGAAAACATTTCTATTTATTTGTCTCATTTAATTTAATGTAGCAGTCTTTTGAAGTTCGCAATGTACTCTTCTGGCACTAGATTTATTTCCTAGATTTATTCCTAAGTTTTTGATATTTTCTGAAGCTTATTTTTTAGCTAAAATTATGATGATCTTTTCCTAAATTTTATAATATTCCACTATCTTAAAATGCCAAGATATATTTATGCATCCTCTTGTGGGTGAGAATTTGTGCTATTTACAGCATTCTGCTGTATAACATTTTTGGATTTGTCTTAGGGCACATTCTTGTTGAGCATTCTTGGATGTGTCTTAGGGTTTTCCTATTAGGTGTTTTTCTAGGGTATATAGCCATTAGTGGAATTGTAAGGTTGCAGTGTGCATGTCATCCCAAGTAGTTTGTCAAAGAAGTTGTAACAAATGTCTGTTCAAAGCAACGTTATATAAGATCTCTGTACATCTCATGGAAACTTTACATTATATAGCTTTTTTAAAAATTGTAGCCGATTTGCTGAATGTCAATTAATATGTAATTTTATTATAAAATTTACATTGCTCTAATTGCTAATGAGGTTGAACATATTTCCAAATGTATAGTGGCTAAACATAATTTCTTGCAACACTGCCACTTACTGATGCATACTGGACACACTAGCCTTCTGAGATTTCCTAGAATATTATAGTCTCATTATACCTCAGAAATTTACATTGTCTGTTTCTTTGCTGTGCCCTGATTTTTTCGTCACTGATGTCTCATTCTACATCTTTACATTTCAGTTTAAATTTCACTTGCTGAGAATTACATATTTACCACCTTATCTATAGTAGCTACTGACAAATCTGTCAATCAATATTCTCTCTCAAAAAATACTATCTCTTTAGTGTTTTTCACATTCTATAATATTTTAAACTTGTTTATTGCCAGGATTTTTTGCAAAAATGTAAGCTTCAAGGAGGATTCTGTATTCACCTTCATTTCATTTGTTCACTCAGAAACTAGAGCACATTGGCAAATATAAACACAGTGTATATTTGTTAAATAAATAGGTAGATAGGTAGACATTCTGTGGTGTGTGTGTGTGTGTGTATCAAGTTACAAAGAATGAGCTCTACACAGATCTTGATTGTTAGTTTTGTCATGATTAAACATAACTGAAAAGAAAATGGTGAGGCATAGGACATCTATGACCATGATGTGTTAAATAACCAGATTATGTTACTGGCTCTGTCACTTACTGAATATTCAGTATTACACAAATTAGCATCCCTGGACCTAAATATCCTCATTCCAAATTAAATATATTTGTATATAATCTATACATGTGTATATATACATATATATGTAAGAATATACACACATACATATATGAATATTCATGTATTTATATATATGAATTCTATCAGGATGTAAGGACAAGTCATTCCTGTCTCAGCTTGGGAAAAGAGAGAAGAAGAATATGGAATTACAACAAAAGAGCAGTAGAGTCAATAGGTTTATCTGTCAACAAACTCTGAATGCCTGCTATGTTATACGCGTGTAATAAGCAGTGGGCATATAGCAATCAAAGTAGACAAGTCCTTATTGTGATTCATAAACTAAAAATATGAAAAGCAGGATATGAGCTATAAGGGAAAATATGAAATTGTTATAACATGCTATTGAAAAACAAACTCTTCACTACTGGGATGTGGGGTGAAGGACACTAATGTTTTCTCAATACAGGATTTGCACTAGTATATGAGGAGGGCAAGGTGTGCACCAGGTTTCAACATTTTTATGGGGATTCACAATGCATTTCTAGATAGAAATTAAAATATACCATATTACATAGATTATATTATAAACAGGTAGATATCTGTTCTCTGACTTGTATACATAGCACTTTATTGCAAGTTCTTTATGGAAACAAATTCAGTTTAACAACATATTAATGTATAGTTGTATGCAACAATGATTATATCGGTCCTGCCCCAAAGTTCATGGAAAGAAGCAAGAATGATATACTTATATGTACATGTATATTTCATATATGTAATCATAATAATGATTAATATTAATAAAGGACTTATAAGACTAGATTGCAGTGAGGTATATTCACACAGGTGATCCATTGATGCAATTTAGCCTAATATTTAAAAGTGCATACCTACAATCAGACTATTTACCTACTCTGAGACAGAATTTCCTTATCTACAAAATGATAAATATGATTTTGTTGTGAAGTTTAAATAGATAATGTTTAGTGATATTTGCATTTGTCATAATGCCTGCTACAGTTAAAAAATCAATAAAATTTAATTGATATTAGAATTTGTGCTTGTGTTAGTATAATTTTTAAAATTTAAGTCATGATAGAATCATAGGAGAGTATAAAACGTGTAAATCCCATTGACAGATATATTCATAAAATTCTAAGAATAATAGCGATATACCATAAGACTGCACAGTAATGTCAGTAACCTGAAAAATCCAGAAAATTTGAATGGAACTAAGTTATGAGTGGCTGCAGATGACTCAAGTCAAAGCAAATTTCATGAAAGTTGTTTCAAGTTGTCCATTTTACTTAAAGTTTGGCTCGTTGTGATTAGGGATGTTTAAAAATGCCATGAAAAACTGGACACCTAAAAAAGTCCTTGTATTGATCTACACGAGGGAAAAAAACGACTCACTAGGAAGTATTGTTCTCTCAAATAGGCATAAGAGCACAAACTCAAAAGGAATAAAACATTAATTGGTCACATACGGAAGCTAAGTGCCTTCCACTCCGGAAGGGTTAAGCAGAATTTTAGTCTAGTTTTGAGCATACTAAGGTGGCCTCGTTTTCAAATGTTTGACATCTCTTATTTTTGATTAGATATTTTTAAGGTCTAATGTTCAGATCATTGGATCAAAATAATTGATTAGAGGATCGTAATTTACTTTGCAAAGAGCTTTTTTTGTCCCTTTCCTTTTAATGTTTAGCATTATGAAGAATAAAAAAGCAAAAACTACCCAAAATTTGAAGTAGAGAAGATTGGCAGTAGGAATTTGGGATCAAACAAAAGGAAGAATGCTCTTCTCTCTTCAAGACCAGTAGTAATTCTCACTTTCAATCTGTTGAGTGGTTCATGCTATGAAACTCGTGTCCCTTCTGAATAAAGATGCATCAATCTGCAAAATCCCACCCTGTAACATACGTGTGGCCAGGTTTGATCCTTCGTTGTACAGAGACCCAGTGTTTTATTTAAAATAAAAAAAGAATTTGATTCTTAATTCATCTTTCAAAGCCACAAGTATGTGACTATAAATCATTAACATTAAAAAATATTGTATATTTGTAATCATCGTGTTATCTTAATATGTAGAATCTCCTTGTCTCTCTCTCATACATACACACACACACACACACAAATCTCTGCTTTAGAAATTAGTCCATTACAGGAGAAATAAAGAATTGAGACTGTGCTAGTGTTTTTGAAATAGTAATATAATTCTCTTCTTCATTTAGGAAGGAAAATTATTCCCATTTTTTGATAATCCCCTATTTTGTAAAGTAGGTATATTTGTGGAGTGATCATTTCACTTTACTCCACAGAGAATAAGATTGCCAAACTAAAAGCGATGGGCCATTTATCAATGAGTTTTACTCCACTATTTCATATTTTGTAAGAAAAAATGAACAAGAATATTGCCAGAAGTAGGAAAATGATTTATTTTCTCACACAGAGAAAAATACCTCTTTATGGACGTTGAGCATGCATTTTATAGTCATATCTTTGAAACTAAATAACTTTAAAAATTATGAACTACTGAATCAAATCGATTCATTACATGTGATTATTCATTGCCTTCCTTTGTTTTATCTCTAATTCTCATCAATTAAACATTGGCAATATTATGTTATTTTATAATAAGACACATTATTGTCTATCTTTGTATCAATTTACTATGGAACAGTGATATGGGGATTCATTCATCAACAATAAATTGAATTTTGCTTGATTGAATAAATGTATAAATTATGTCATTAGAAAGAATTATAAAGGACGTTTGATACAACCATCCATTTGATATTTTAAAACCATAAATAATAATCCATTAGAAACTCTCTTAAGTGATCATCAATTAAGTAAATAGTCAATAAAGAAATCCTATCCATTTTCTTAGGAAAATATCCTGAAAAAGACTGTTAGTGAACACTCAGAGCTAGTACTGGCTAATCTTCTACGTACTTAACACGTGTTTGTTGTCAACAGGTGAGTTGTAAACTCACCAATATTGGTCAGTATTTGTTCCCAAGCACATTTACGCCAGTTGTAGCTGTTATTGTAATTATCTGATTTTATTTACTATTATCTAAATTGTTAAATCCTGATGTAAAATGAATGAGTTTCCTATGGAAACTAAATGAATATTTGCAAAGAACTATTAAGAATGAATTAATTACAATATTCTTGTAAATTACTTGTAACGGAAAAGGTAACTATTTGGGAAAAACTTTAAAAGACAGAAAGAAGGATTTTGCATCAGATTGCTTTGAAAATGCACTTCAAACAGAAGGAAACAAACTGAAGTTGACATATGCATTATGAGTGTGTTTTTTGCAAGAAAGATTGATTAGAACTCAATCAGGTGACAGAAAGAATGAAAGAGAAACAGAAAGAAAGAAAGAAAAAGAAAGAAGATTATATATGGTTATATTATTATTCTCATATATTATATATTAAATTATATTATTTATCATATAATATTTAATAGAGCATTATTTATTATATTATTGCATAATATATTATATATAATATATTATATTTTATATATATTTCAAACTATCTACCTGTACTAGTGCATGACTCTATTATGTACATCAAAGTGCATACACAAAAATAGACGCTAAATGTGAATAAAATGGAAAATAAATAGAACTTGTACTATTTCCTTCCTGTTTCCCAATTAATCATCTGACGCCTATTCCACTCAAAACTGTGGTTCAAGTGCAATTCCAGCAAGATGCTCACACTCAGCTCCAGCTCTCCTCCTGTCCTTGGCTTTGGCTGAACCACAGCGTGCATACTATTTACCTGGCACTCATCTAAACTTGCACATAGAGTTGACAGCTCCTCTCTGTGTTGAAGGGATTCATCGTATAGAGTGTCCTCTTCAATTTCAACCTAAGTTTTGCTCCCTGCCAGGCCCAACTTCCAGGCCTGGGTTCTCTCTCCTGTCTCTTTGTAATCAAATGCTGGCACAATTTATCCTTAACTCAGATTTCAAATCTATGAGATCATGACAGTAATAGGCAACTCTTGGAGCTTCTTTTGCTGCAAAGTCAATGCTGCACAATAATCACCCTTCATTATATCCCTAGTCTCTGTGGAGGTCAGGAATTCAAAAAGAGCAGTAGAGGAATGTCTTGTCTTTGCTCTCCAATATAGGGAGTTTAAGCTGCAAAGACTTGAATGGTTGCTGTTGACCCAAACCGCTGGGTCTGGGATCACCTGGTGGCTATTTTGCAAATCATGGCCATGCTGGGAGGACTTGGAGAACTAGCTTAGCCAAGACTGAATTTTCCTGTAGCCACTCTATGTTCCTTGGGCTTTTCACAGAATGACAGCTGGCTTCTGAACATGAGCATTTCAAGACCAATCATTTATTCCAAGAGAAACAGGTAGAAGCTGAAAGTTGCATGGCTTTTTATCACCTACTTTAGAAGCCACAAAATGTTGCTTGTGCTGTATTCTTGGTTGAAATAGTCGTAAGTCTGTTCAGAGCTAAGGGAAAGGGATACAGACGGTCACCCAGATGGTTGGTTTGACTTACGATTTTTCAACTTTGCAATGGTGCAAAAGTAATACACGTTCCATAGAGACTGTACTTTGAATTTTGAATTTTGACCTTCTCCTGGGCTAGTGGTATCTGGTATGACACTCTCGTGATGCTGGGCAGCGGCAGCAGCTCTCAGTCATTCACGTGATCACGAGGGTAAACAACCAACACACTTACAACCATTCTGTACCCATGCAACCATTTTATCACCTTCAGTATAGAATTCAATAAATTACATAAGATATTCAATACTTTATTATAAAATGAACTTTGTGGTAGATGATGTTGCCCAAATGTGAGCTAATGTAAATATTCTGAACACATTTAATGTAAGCTCGGCTCAGCTATAACATTTGATAGGTTAGCTACATTAAGTGAATTTTCGACTTACAATATTTTCAACTCACAATGGATTTATCAGGTTATAACCCCATTAGAAGTTAAGGAAGATCTCCTTTTGAAGGAAGGAATGCCATAGAAATTGTCGAAGGTTTTTAAAACTGCCATACCAAATACAGAATATACAATGTATGGTTTATTTTAATTTTTAGGTTTTTTGATAGTATTAAACTGCATATATATAATATATACAATTAGACAAGCTTTGATTAACATATACAACCATGAAAACAACAAAACAATCAAAATAATGAATGCATCTACCACACTCAATAGCTACTATGTGCCACTTCCTGCCCCTTGTTCACAACCACTTGTCTGCTTTCTCTCACTACAGATTACCCACATTTTCCAAAATTTAATATTTGTCTGACTTTTTCTTTTAGCGTAATTATTTTAAGATTCATCTATGTCATTCCTTTCTATAACTGAGTAGCATTCCATTGTATCAGTATATTGTTATTAGTTAATCTATTAGTCAGTTGATGAATATGTGAGGTTTTATCATTTTGGGCTACAACAAATAAAGCTTTCATATACAAGTTTTAGTATGCCATGTGCTTTATTCTCTTTGTTACATCCAAGAGCCAATGGCTAATTCTTATGGTAAGTGTATGTTTAAACCTTTAAGAAATGACCAGTTGTTCTCCAAAGTGTTTGCCCCATTTTGCATTTCTACCGGCAGTATACGTGGGTCCAAGTTCCTCAACATCTTCTCCAATACTTGTGTTGATCAGTTGTTTTAATTTTAGTCTTTCTAAATTTGCACTTCCCTGATGACTTATGGTATTGAACATCTTTTCATGTGCTCCTTTTTATTATCTGTATATTTTCTTTGATAAAGTGCTCTAAACTTTTGCCATATTTTCAATTGGATTCCGTGTTTCTTTATTATTGGATTTTGACAATATTTTATATATTCTAGATACAAGTATTTTATCAGATATATGCTTTGCAAAGATTTTCTCCCAGCTTATAACTTGTCTTCCCATTCTCTAAATAGTGACTTTTTAGAGTACAGAAGTTTGTTTTTAACGATGAATTCTACTTTATAAAGTTTTTGAAAAATGAATCAGGGCTTTGAATCTTTTTCTACTAAAAATTTGCCTATTCCAAGATCACAAAATTTCCTTCCTCAGTGGGTTTTTCATAGGTGCCCCTTGGGCGATGGAGGGAGATTCCTTCTTATCCTACTTTGCTGAATTTTTACCAGGAAAGAATGTTGAATTGTGTCAAAAGCTTTTTCTGAGTCTGCTGAAACAACCATATCAATTTTCTTTTTTAGTTTGTTCATATTGTGAATTAAAATGATTGGTTTTCAAATGTAAATCCCACCTTGCAGTCCTGGATTAAAACCTGCTTGGCCCTAAGGTGTCGTCCTTTTCATACATTGTTGATTTCAATTTGCTAAGATTTCATAGAATTCTTTCGTGGTAATATCATCATTTGGTTGTGGTATCAGGGTAATGCTGACCATATGAAAAATAATGGAGAACCAGTAACTCCTTTTCAATTCACTAGAAGAGCTTATGTGGAATTGGTATTACGTCTTCCTTAAGTATTTGGTAGCATTTACCAGTGTCCTCATCTGGGCTTGGAGTTTTCTTTATAAGATTTCTAACCACAATTGAATTTCCATAATAGATGAGGGGTATTAAATTTCTTCTTGGGTTACCTTTGGCAATTTATGGCTTTTAAAGAATTTGTTCACTTTATCTAAATTGTTGTATTTACGTCAATAATTTGTTCACTTTATCTAAATTGTTGTATTTATTGACGTAATGTTATTCATAACATCCCCTTATTATGCTTTTAATACATCTGCAATTTGTAGTGATGTAACCTCTCTCATTCCTGATTGATAATTTGTGCCTTCTCATCTTTTGTCCTGATTTATCTGATTAGAGGTTTATCCATTTATTTACCCTTCCAAAGAATTATATTTTGTTTTCATTGGCTTTCGCTATTATTCTGCATACTTTTTAAAATTTGATTCATTTCTGTTCTCATCTTTATTATTTTTCTTAGCCTGCTTTGTTTTTCATTTTCTCCTTTTTTTCTAGTTTCTTAAAGGAGAAGCTGAGATAATTTATTTGGAAATTTTTCTCCTCTACAATATGTGTCTAATATTAACGCCAAAAATTTACATCTAAATATTGCATTACCTGCCTCCCACAGATTTTTAATATGCTGGGTTTTCATTTTCATTAACATCAAAATGCTTCCCAAGCTGTCTTTTGAACTACACTTTGACCTACATGTGATTTAGAAGTATATTACCCGATTTTCAAATATTTGGAGGTTTTCAAAATACATTTCTGTTATTGATTTTGAATTTAACTCCACTTTGTTCAGAAAAAAACACATTGTAAGATTTAAATAGTTTTGAAATGATCTGTAACCATTTTGCTGGACAGAGTACTCTATAAATGTCAATTAGGTATATCTGGCTGATAGCATTGTTCAAAACATCTACATTCTTCCTAATTTTCTTTCTACTTGTTCTATCAATTATTGAGAGATCAGTGTTGAAATCTCAGACTATAAGTGTGGATTTGTCTATTTCTCACTTAATTTATATCAGCCTATGTTTCACATATTTAAAATGCTTGTATTTAAAAACATAAATATTAAATGTGCTTGTAGCCTCTGCATGAATTAAAATTTTTACTAACATAAATGACTTTCTTTTTCCCTAGTAATATTCTTTGTTTTTAAGTCTGCTTTGACATTAATGGAGCTCCTTCAGTTCTCTTTGATTAGTTTTAGCATGACATAGTTATTCAACTATTTACTCTTCACTTATTTGTGCATTTATGTTAAAATGAATTTCCCATAGGTAGCATAGAGTTATATCTCATGTTTCTTTTCAAATATGACAAGCTCTTAATCTTGATGTTTAGACAACTTAAGTTAATGTGATTACTCAGGTGATTAGGTTTAATTCTACGACCTTACTGCTTTTCTATTTTGTACTTTGTTCCTTTTCCCCTCACTTCTATCTACATTTGTGTTGAGTATGTTTTAGGATTCTGTTGGCTTACTGCCTGTAACTTCTTCTTCTTTTTTTTTTTTTTGCTGAGAAAAATTAGTCCTGAGCTAACATCTGTTGCTAATTGTCCTCTGTTTTGGCTTGAGGAAGATTAGCCCTGAGCTAACGTCCATGCTCATCTTGCTCCACTTTATATGTGGGTCGCTGCCACAGCATGGCTGATGAGTGGTGTAGGTCCATGCCCAGGATCTGAACCTGGGAAGCCAAGCCTCCAAAGCAGAGCGTGCCAAACTTAACCACTATACCATGGGGCTGGTCTTACCTGTAACTTTTTTAAAAGTACTTCTTTTAGTGTTAATCGCAAGGAGCTTTAACTAATTGTGGTCTACCTTTAAATAATGATGAACTGCATTGTGTAAACTATAATCGTTTTGCAACAGAACAATTCCATTTGCCCCCTGTCCTTTGTATCAATATTGTCATATATACTACCACTACATATGTTAAAACCATATAGTATATCGTTATCATTTTTGCCTTAAAGCAAACTACCTTTTAAAAAAATATTTTATATTTACCCAGTTTAATGCTCTGCATTATTTTCTGTAGGTCCACATTTTCATCTAGTATCATTTTTCTACTCCCTAAAATACTTATTTTAATATTTCTTTATTGCACGGTCTACCAGTGATGATTCCTTTATCTTTTGTGTGTCTGAAAATGTTTATTTAACCTTCACTTTGAAAGACTTTCTCCCACTGGTTATAGAATTCTATGTTGACAGTTTTGCTTTCTTGTTTTGTTTTCAATACTTCTTGTAAAGTGTACCCCTGTGTCTTCTACATTGCACTGTTTCCAATGAGACATCTGCTATCAATCTCTTTTTTGTTCTTCTGTGAGTAATATATCATTTTTTGAAGAGTTTTAAAACTTCCCTTTATCCTTGATCTAAGAAATGTCATTTTGATGTGACTGGTGTGCTTTTTTTTAGTTTATTGTATGTGGCTCTTGTTAAGCTTCTTGGAGTTCTGGGTTTATACTTTTCATCTGGACACATTTCAGCCATTACTTCTCCCAGTATGTTTTTGGTTTTCCCTCTCTCTTTTCTCCTTCAGGGACTCCAGTTACACAAATATTAAGTTGCCTGAAATTATCCTACAGCTCACTGATGCTCTGTTTATTTTTTATCAGTCTCTATTTCTTCTTTGTTTCACTTTGAATAATTTTTATTGCCATGTTTTAAGTTCACTAATCTTTTCGTCTACAGTGTCTAATTTGTTTTTAATTTTATTCAGTGCATTTTCATTTCTGACATTATAGTTTTCATTTCTAGAAGTTTGATTTAGGTCTTCTTTGTATCCTTTATGCATCTACTTGCCAGGTTAAGTCTTTTCTCTACCTTCTTGGATTTGTTTAATGTGGCTGTAATAACCTTTATAAATGCCCCTGCCTTCTGATTCTATTATCTGTGTCATTTCCTTGTGCATGTTTGTTTACTTTTTCCTTTTTATTGTAAATCCTATTTTCCTATTCTTTCACATGCCTGAAATTGTTCGTTGAATTCCAGACAGTGCAGATAGTACCTATGTAGGAGCTGGATGTTCTGTGTTCCTTTAAATATACTTGCCCTTTTAAGTTACTTGGAAATACTTTTATTCTTTTAGATTAGTTTTTAACTTTTATTAGGCAAGATCAGAACACCCTCTGGTCTAGGACTAAATTTTCACCACTCAAAAGAAACTCACTTGATTTGCTAACCCAGCATACTTCAAGTTATGAGATTTTTCCATTGTTGATCAGCTGTCCTAATTTGCGTGCAATGGATGGGTTTCCTAGGACATGGAGATTTCAAAAATCTCAGACAAACTGGGACTATTGGTTGTATTTTGGGGAGCACACATCATTCTAGGCTCTGTATTAGCTCAGAGAATCATTTCTTCTCATCTTCTTGTCTGCTTCTTTCTCTGCTCTCAGGTAGTTTTCTCTCTCATGTGCCAACTAGTCCTGAGCAGAAGACCTTAAGGCAACCACTGTAGATCTCTGGAGCTCTCTACACACAGCTCCTTCCTCTCGTATTCTGCCCAGCATTCCCCAGGCTATTTGGTGTCGCCAGCCTCCCAAACTACCTCTTCAACTCAGGCAGACCAAGAAGCTTTATCTAAGGTCCCCTCCCTACCATTCAGCCTGTAAATTGGAACAATCTTAGGGCTAACCTTGTTGGTATCCCCTCTCAGGAATCACTGTCCTGTGTTTGCTAATGTCAAATGAGTAAAAACTATGGTTTAATATATTTTGCTCAGCATTTTTAGTTGTTTCAAAGAAGAGGTTGATTCTTGTTTCTGCTACTCTATCTTGGTAGTGATCAGAAGTTCTTCAATGGATTTATACAAGCGTCTTAATATTTGTGGTATATTTATTGAGAGTCAGGTAATAATGCCATTTGGATACATATAAAACTATTTTAAAGAAGTAGAAAATAAAACTGACTGGTTTATTTAAATAGCTAAATCTCTCATTTTAAGTAAAGATGTAAATATAAAATAATGGAATAATTTTAAATGTAGATTATAAAATAAACAACATGGGCTCATAAGAATGAAATTCAGTTGTAAAGTTGTATATATGTTTAAAATAATGAGATATGTGAGTGATGTAGAACATAAGTATAAACTGGTGTGAATATTAAAAAATAAAACTCTTTATTTGATACTTACTGAAGTAATTATATGTGTAATGAAATGGTATCTGGAATTTTTGTTGAAATATTACAGGAAAGATAAAAGCGAAACCAAAATATCAGAAACAATAAAAGTGAATGTATATATGAAATAAGATAGACAAAATGTTGTTAATTATTGAAGCCTGCTGTTGGACATAGAGTAATATATTCTACTATTCTATGTATTTTCTACTAATCATTTATAATAATTTATTTTTTAGAAAACTAAAATAGAAGTAAAAATTAAAACTATGAATTGAAGTCAACAATGTTTGGGCTGTTGAGTCTGACTAGCACCTTGTTAGAGATTAGGAGGTTTGTGGCAACATTTGATTTGATCTCTCAGTACCTAAGAGATTCACGGTGAAATGAAAACTAATGATTTAGGTAGTAGGAAGAAAAGTATAGTTTAAGATAGGATAAACATGATAGTAGGCAGGAGATATTTAGAAGCATGAAACTGGAAAATGAGGAGAGAGAGACACACAATGAGATTCCCAAGGTCTTCTTAACTTCTCAGATAGAAAATAGGAGAAGGGGTCCAATAACTGAACTTTGGGTGATATGAGTAATGCCTGAGGCATAGAAGAAGTTTGATGATTGGCTAATGAAATAAATTGAATCATTTCAAAATTACAGTTACTATCTGAGTTGAGAGAGAACTTTAAAGACTGAATTATGCCTTGGACATTTGACTGGTTTGATAGAGAACTGGGAAAATTCCATGGAGCAGAAGCCAAGCGTGAAAGTGGATAGAGAGAGATAAACTAAATTAAATACAATTAATATGCAATATGAAAACGTAGATGATGCCAGTGAATTTGAAAATTAAAAGCATTTAAGCATTTAATGTTACTTGATTTCAAAATATCATGTAGAGGGATTAATAGGGAATAATTATGGGGAAATGGGAATAGTATTTGTGATTTATTATTTTGAGACACTTAGCTATGACAAAAAGGAGTAAATGTGGTGGTTTAAAGGAGGATAAGATTTGATTGATTTCCACCTCCACCTCATTTGACAAAAAAAAGATTCTGGAACAGATTTGCAAAGGTCAAGAGCTAGTGAGGGAGGAAAGATTTCAAATGTTTGATGAAATAGTTGTTCCAGATTCCAGAAAAACTATGTGATAAAATTAATGATATAAGAGAACGGGAGTTCAGTTTTGGAAGATGGACAAAGATGAGAGTATAAAAAAAGAAATTGTACCATTAGAAAAATTCTTAAGCCTACAATTCAGATGGTTCACATGAGATAAATTTCCTGTAAGTAAAGAAGAAGTTAAAATTCACCTATGGAAAGTGAAAGGTTTTTATGTAGTTAGTTTTAAGGTTGGGAGATGTGGATTAGAATTAGAATAGCAACTGACCATATTAGGGCGATCCTAAAAGATGTCTATATTAGCAAAAAGATCTGCTGAGACTGGCTGTCTATAGCTGCCCAGAAGAATTGTATTTGGCATGGAGTTAGGGAACATCTCTATTGCCTAGAGTATTTAATTTGTAGAAAATGTTGTTGTCCACATAATTTGTCATTTTTATTTAACACTTATATTTGAGCATATCATCAAATTGATGGCTTATTCAAACTGATAAAAGAATACAAACAATTTAATAATTTGATGTAGTGTGGCTGCATGTCACATAATAATAGCTTTTAAAAAGATCCATGTTTTCAAAATGTCCCTGGAGGTCCTCACGGACTTTAAATTACAGACTAAGTATTGTGAGCCAGAAGATATAAAAGGCAGTTTAATAGCAAGACTCAGTGGCCCTGGGGGGCCTAAAAGAGAAGAATTGGTGTTGTTTCAGCTTAGCACATGCCCGCGAGTGCTATTATTGATCTTATGATATGAGGTTTGTAACTAATATAAAAGCAGTGGTAAAACCTCCAAATTTCTTTCATTTTTTTTTTCCCCTATTACATGGTTCAAGAAAATAAGACATTTTCAAAGGTCTATTTTTTAAATAATTTGTTAATGGTGGAGTGGGAGGTTGGTTTTATAACTGGTTAAAAATGAAAAGAAGTACCCAGATTATCACTTTTTGGAAAATCAGAAACAGGAAAGAGTACATTTTAAAGTGTCATACTTAATAACACAGACAAAGTTTTTGCATGGCTAGGGTAGCATGATCTTATGCTACGCTTAGATTTTGTTTAAAATTAAATATATCCTTTCCCTACAATATTAGAAAATGCTAAATTCTAATTAATTGAGATCAATTAGTTAAATAAAATTTGTCAAATGAAGATGATAAGCTGGTACAAAATCTGAACTACCTTGTTAAAGCTGCCTCAAATTTTCTGAAACTGAATTCTAAAATACTTTGGAAAAACTAGTTTAAAACAACTTAAAAACTATTTTGAAACTCAACCACCTTGATAGGGCAATCACAAAATAAAATAAAACAAAACAAAACAGCTTTGATTTTTCCTTAGGAGAGCAGGAATAAACACGTATAATGAATAGTTAACAACAACAGAGAGATGTTTGGAAATCTTTCAAGAAAAATATCCTGTAATTCAATTTAATAATAGTCTTCTTAATGTCTAATTATACCAGTGTGAATTTATTTTAAAATTAGAATTCATAATCTGATGGTCGTTTAAAGCAATCTATATTGGGGACCGGCCCAGTGGTGTAGTTGTCAAGTTCACACACTCCTCTTTGGCAGCCCAAGGTTCGTAGGTTCTGATCCTGGTTGCAGACCTAACACCACTTGTCAAGCCATGCTGTGGAGGCATCCCACATTAAATAGGGGAAGATTGGCATAGATGTTAGCTCAGCAACAATCTTCTTCAAGCAAAGAGAGGAAGATTGGCAAAAGATATTATCTCGAGGCCAATCTTTCTCAAAAAATCTCTGTATCAACCTTTACTGTATTATTTGACACTATTGTGTCTTTTCTGGTCTCTTATGTTTTTGACTATTTTCCTCTGATCTTTATTAATTTGTTTACCACTTTCTGGTCTCTCCTAGTCCATAAGTCTCTGTCTTTGCTCTAGTTTCTCTCCTTTCCCTACTTTTTCTCCCAAAGAGCATCTGCTTCCATGGCTTCATCTATAAACTGGACAGAGATAACTCTCCAATTTCCATGCCTCTGTTACTTTCTTGCCTTCAACTTTGTATTGGCTCTTCATTGGTACTTAGGATAATATCTCAATGTTAACCAAGTCCTCCAAAATCTAGCCTACCTTTCAGACACAATTTAAACACTTGGCAGATGCTGGTCCCTCTTGTGAGAATATTCTCCTGGTCTTCTGCTGGCTAAATCTTATCCATGCTTCAAGTTTTAACATAAATATCATGACCTTGAGAGGTCTTCTCTGACATCCACAGCATAAATTAAGTCCTATCCTTTTTATTTTGTAATACCCTTTTCTTTTTCCTCAAGGACTATATCAGTTTGCAGTCATATGTTTATTTATATGATTCTGTGTGTGATATCTGTCATTATTCATATGCTATACGCACGCCAAGGACAGGAGCCATCCTAAATATACTCATCACTCTATACTTAGAAATAGATGCAAAGTGTCTCCATCAACACATGGTAAATGAATGGACCAATCAAATGCTTTGTTACTTATGAGCTAATTTATATTTCCAATTGTTTTGGGGATTTATATAGATAGATAAATGTCACCTCTCCAAACTTATCATGTCAAAAACTATATTCATCTTTCCCTGAAAGTGTATCCCCCTTCAACTCTACACTTTATGAACCTGGATCATGATTGATTTTATTTTATTTCTTCCTCCCCATTTTATTATTTATTTATTACTTTATTTGTGATGTAATTTTATTTCTTCATTCATAATTGCTCTTGGATTCTCATTTTTTTCCTCCTCCCTGCAACCACAAAATTCATTTCCATATAAACATCTAACAAAAACTGCCAATTCAGCTTATCAGTATATTTTCTTCTGAGCTATAAGGTATTTCAAAGAATGGTTTCTGTTCCTGGAAGCACAATTTTACAAGTCTCTTTGTGACAAGTACATAATCATCCTTCAGGTCTCTGCTTAGGTGTCATGATTTCATAGGAAAAAACTTGGCCGTTGCCACAGGTTGCTTCCCATAAGATTCAGACACTGAGATGGCATTTAGGGGGCTGAATGTTATTTAAGAGATTGACTGGAGTCGATACTTTAGAAGAAACAGAAGGCAGCTTGATTGGGCCAAGGGACAAGTTCATCTGTGATGCTGGCCTGATGACTGCCTCAGTTGACTTGCAGGGAGCTCTGGAGCTAAAATGGCCCATCAGAGTTGTACTGTCTTGATTCAAAATGTCTTGGCCTTTACATGGCCACCTCCATCAGTCTTGGATATGGGACACCCTCAGAGGAGACTGAGCTTGGATAAAATCATGGGGCTGTCAAAGGTAAGGCAATTCCTGAAGCCGCTGACAATGGCAGGCAAACATATTGGCACTCACGTGTCCTTACTCAGTAGAACTGGGTGACACATAGAGGTTTCCACTGAAACTGTTACAGGTTTAATTAGTGCAAGTGTTCTGTGTACCCCTTTCCAATTCAAAGGGGATTTTTGGTTTATTCATACAGTTTATTTATTTTAATAAAAGAAAATAATAAACTTGAAAAAAGACATTATATAAATCTAAGATTTGTTAATTTATGATTCTGGATAATGTTTGTTATTTTATTCAGAGGATCTTTTTGTGCTTTAAAATATTTTTGAATAAAAGAGAAATGCAAAATATTAGATGCCTTTTTCATGCCTCCAATATTATTCCATGTTTATCCAGATCATGGAATCTGCCAACCTTATTGCAGTTTTCTATTTAGTTACGTATTAATCATTATTCTCCAAATTTCCACAAAGATAAGTTCTCCCTCAATTTAATCTTTGGACTTAGCAAAATGTCAGGAACATAGCAGCAAATATGCTTTCAAATGAATGAGAATTGCTGTATGTCAGGCTCCAAAGATGTCGACCAAGTGGAAACTTGCCATATGACTCCTCCATATGGCTTGCCTATGAGTCATGAACCTCACAAATTCAGGAAGTACAAGACTATAGGCTCATGAACAGACCTGAGGCACAAAATTCTGTTAGAGGGCTCAATCTGGACACTTGGTTCCAAGAAGGAGAATCACTTTCATCCCAGTTTCTCACTCTCTTAAGCACTTATTTTTGATTGTTTAATGAACTTAGCATTTGCATATTGATGTATTTAACTCCTGAATTTGTAAACCTCTCTTCAATAATTTTTACTAGGATTAGAACTGGACTATCTCATATTTCATGCAAGCTAGCCCATGGAGACCCACTCCAACAGCCAGGCTACTCCACTCAAACACCAACCCAGCATCAGAATGTAACCACAACATAATCACTAACGAGCAAGTACCAAGAGTGACCTGAGGAAGAAGGGAATGTGTTGACATCTAATGGTGGGTACTGAAGAGATTCATTTCCATAACTGACATGTCACACATTCGTGGCTTAGATTTTGTATTGAAAGAATTTAGGATTAATTTAATGGAATCAACTTATTTTTTTCTAGAGTTTCTATGGTTCCATGTTTGGGTAAGCATATCTTTAATTGTCCAAAGGAAAACCTCTGCATTGTAATAGCTAAGTCTTTAAGCTGTACTTGTGAATTTAAACTTTTTATGTATCATTTTCACATACAACAGTTCCAATTATTAAATATTTCATATAAGTTGATTCATTTTTGTTACCTATAAAAAGTTTCTAAGAAAACATTTTATCACTGTCCTAAACTTTTTTTAAAAAACTATCATTCTCAATGAAAGAAATCAGGCAATAATTAATTATTATTATATGTTAATCAGATTTCATGAAAAAATTTCTTTATATATTATCAAGAGATCATGCCCTATACATTAAAACATACTTTCCTAAATATTGATTTAGTTATTTTTCTTTCCCTGGTCACTCACATTCCATATAGTTTAAAACTAGAGACCTGACACAGTTTGAGAAGAATAACTCTATAATTATCAACATTTTGTGAATTCATGAAGTTCTTGAACCTTAAATATAAGAACTACAGAATTTAAAAAAAAAGATTTAATCATTATCTTACATAACTTTAATGAGTGGAATTTCTATTCCCTAGTGAGGTTCATTAGTGAAAATATTAAAAAGTGTTAGGAATTTAAATTAGCCATAAGAATATTTTATCATGCTAGATGATACTCAAATCTGTAACTTTGCTTTAAATAAGATTTACAACGGGAAAGCTAGAAAGCTGAAAACATTTATTGTCTCTTGAAATCATAGGGTCTGTAGAAACTTTGAGAAGTCATGTAATTCCATCACTTAACTTTGAAGTTGGAATCGTCTAAACTACCCCAAACAGATGAAATTCTGTTGTATTTTAAGACATCAATATCAAAGGAAATTTTAACTCCATTTTCAGGGATATTTTTTCAGAAGTAACAACATTAGTATAGTTGGAAATCTGAGCATTTAAGGCAGTGCTATATAGCGGAGGGTACTCAATATTTGTTGACTGACTAAATGTCTTATTTAATCTGAAATAGAGAAATAGACAAATTGTCAATCATATTTTAAGAATAATGTTTAAATCATCTTTACCTTCTATTTTCTAAATTAAAGTCTCAAGTTATTTTTTTTTCAAAGAAGTCACCTGAGCTAACAACTGTTGCCAAACTTTGTTTTCTTCTACTTTTTTCTCCCCAAATCTCCCCAGTACACAGTTATATATTTTAGTTGTAGGTCCTTCTAGTTGTGGCACGCGGGACGACGCCTCAGCATGGCCTGACGAGTGGTGCTGTGTCTGTGCCCAGGATTTGAACCAGCAAAACCCTGGGCCACTGAAGCATAGCACGCAAATTTAACCACTCAGCCATGGGGCTGGCCCCCTCAAGTTACTTTTTAAATAACCCAGAAATTCTGAAAATTTGTAATGACTTTATAGTCTTTAAAAGGTGGAATTTTGAAATAGAAATAGTTTCACATATTGAAATAATTTGCAGTTAGAGCAAGAAGTTTTCAAAAATCTAATTTTCCACGCTCTAGTTCTCATACTGCTATTTTCATTTGTATTACTCCATTTCATGTTATCATAAGAAAAAAATTGGCCAATGCTATATTTCCCAAGTTCATGGCTTTGTCATTACTTATTGGATATTCTAAGTGTAAATATCCTCATTCAGGGAAGGAATAAAACTTTTTTTGCTAATATGTCCTTTCTCCTTTCTATGATACTTTTATTGACCTTTTTAAAACATTACATTAGCAAATAAAAAAGTTTATTGGGAAAATGATTAATGACATTATGGTATTGAGACAATATGAAATTTTAGTGTGAAATACTGGTAATATTTTAAGTTTCACAAATCACAGGTCAAATACGTCTTCCCATTCATTTTGTTTTACAGAAACGGATATTTCCAATATCTGTATTGTTCATGCAGTTAATCTTTTCAAATCTCTTTAAATGGGTAAAGTCAGTGTAGTGACTAAAGCTTTTCAACCAATGAAAATATCATGTGCCGTAGCCAATCTCTAAATGCCCTCAATGATTCCTTCTGTTATCAGTTTGAGCTTCCTAAACTGAATACGGCTCACTTTTGTATCAAATAGGATCTTGTAGAAAGGATAGACTTTGACTTCCAAGGCTAGTTGGTAAAAGACGTTGTTGTTTCTACCTTGCTCTCTTGGTTCACTAGCTCTGGGGAAAGCTAAATGTCAGGCCATAAGCACACTCTAGTAGTCTTATGGAAAAAGTCACAAGGCAAGAAACTGTTGGCCTTCTGCCAACAATCAGCACTAACTTGCTGGGCATTTGAGTGAGCATTCTTGGAAGCAGACTCTAGCCCTAGGTAAACTGTAAGAAGACAGCTGCTCTGTCCCACATATTAACTACAATCTCGTGAGGAACCCTGAGCCAGACACACCAAGATACTTGACCCACTGGGACCATGTGAGATAATAAAAGTATATTGCTTTAAGATACGAAATTCTTGGGTGATTTGTTAAGTAGCAGTAGATAACTAATACACTGTCCTAACTACTCTTAAGAAATAAGAGGAACAGATTGCTTCGTCTTCTTTTCTGATTACAAAAGTAAATCACTGTATTATTCTTCAATATCAGTTTCATGTTTGGAACATTACAAATCATATAATATATGAAACACAAAAAAGAATGCAAACTCTCAGCTAGACACAGAAGACGTCTTTGTGTAAACCATTATCTATGATTTTCTAGGGCCATCAACACAGATAGATAAGATTACTGAACACATATAGTTAGTGATGGTGTTTTTTTTTTGGCAGGGAAAGATTAGCCTTGAGCTAACATCTGTTGCCAATCTTCCTCTTTTTTGTTTTTTCCTCCCCATAGCCCCAGTGCATGGTTGTATATCCTACTTGTAAGTCCTTCTAATTCTTCTGTGTGAGCTACCACCACAGCACGGCAACTGACAGATGGGTGGTGTGATTCCTCAACTGGGAAATGGACCCAGGCCATCAAAGCATTGAGGGCACCAAACTTTAACATTTAGGCCATCACAGCTGGCTCTAGATAGGGATTTTGAATGGATAAGGCATATCATACAAAAACCCCAAATCTGTGATATTTAGAAGACTAAAATTTGGGCATTGGGGTGATAAATATTGCACAGATTCATAGATACAAAATAGGTACATATCCGTATATACATAACACATTGCTTTTTATGAGAAATAAGTTTTAGCATGCAAGTAATGTGGGGAAAGAGTAACACAATCACTCTGCAAACAGCATAGACCGACTAGAACTCCATGAGTGAAACTGAGAGCTAAAATAGAGTCTGTTTACTAAAACGCGCACGTTTCAGCTCCGTGTAACTGCAAGGGTACACGCTGCACATTGAAGCTACCAGAGTAAGGAGTGTTAAATAAACATGACTTTGTCTATTCAATGTTTTGCTGTTATTATTATTATTACTTTTTCTTGATTTTTTTTAGATTATAGACTTTACAGGAATAATCCTCATTGGTAAGTTTCCTGTCTTGAGGTTTCTTCTTTTTTTGGTCACTCCTCCATTTTCCAAGATGAGGTAAACATGGAGAATTTACTCCAACAATTGTTCTCAGCACTTTTATGATTTTAGTTATCGCAGATCAGTCTTTAGTTTATAAAAGATTTGAAGTTTACTTTAGAGTAATTTACAAGGTAGGCGAAGTCACATTGCACATTGCACGACCACAGAGAAAGCTGTTCATGTAGATAAGAGTGGAAATGGCAACTCTAGAGGTAGAAGTTTGTATATGGTAGCCCTTGGTAGACACTTTTTCTGTAAATACAGTTAGTCATTTCTTACAAGCCTACATATGGAATATAACATTCCTTTCCATTGAGATAAAAAGACATTTCTAAATTTCTACCTCTATAATTCTGTTTCTGGATTTTCTTCTCAGTACACAGATTTGTCTTTCTATTTTTGCCATTTTTATACTGCTCAAAATTTTAGCTTCCCAGCTGAAGCTGTGCAAGTTTTCTCTTCTTTTTTAACTTGCAATTCTCTTATTTTCTATGCTTCTAGTTGACTTTTTGGATCATTTGATCAGATTAAAAAAATGGGTTTTTTATTATACTTGAATAATATGTATATAATATAATAATGTATATAACAATATATATAATATACATATATATTGCTCAGGAAAAGAGACCATGTAAGGATGTCAAGTTTACCACCCATGAATAAGGAAAGACTCTTTCCATACTTTGCTTATCATTTTTAATAATCTATAAGTTTTACCAATTTTCTTTAAACAGATAACACTTTTTACAGTTACTTTTAATAACTGTTTTTGAAGTTTAATGAATAACCTCTCGTGTTTGTGCATGTGTATGTGTATTTTTGGTCACCTTACTGATTGAGTTCATTGTATCAGAGTTCGGTTTCAAGATGTAGTTATAGTTTTATTAAGAAACTTATTCTCTACGTGTGAAACAGTTTAAATATCACAGGGCCTTGCTACGTAAAGGAGATTCAGCAACATTGGGGTTACCTGGGAGCTTGTCAAAAAGCAGAATCTCAGGCCCCACCCAAGGTGTAATCATTCAGCATCTGCATTTTCCAAGATGCCCGGGGGATATAGATGTACATTAAAGTCTGAGAAACAGGATCGTGGAAGGCATCTCTTCTTTAAAAGTAAATCATCAGTAAAATCTTTAGGGAAAGATTTTCTCTTGACATTTTTTATTATATCTGCTATGATTGATTTATTCGTGTTTTGTTCTTTCCTACCTCTATCTTTAATAGTTTGTATTATTTGTCTGATGTTACACACACATACGCACACACAGAAACATACACACAAACTTTTGGCAACATGTTTCAAAGAAGTTTCTTATGTGTGTGGTTTGTGTTAAAAATCTATTTCATATATATTTGCTGATTATTAATGTCATATATACGAATTTTCCCTCTTTAATCTTTGTTAGGCATGCCAGAAGTTTGTCTATTAATTTTAATTTTGTCAATAAAATTCAGTCCTGGTATTTTATCTTTTGTCATGTTTGTTAAGGAATAATTCGGATTTCATGAAATTAATCCTGTTTGGATAGACATTTGAAGAATTTTGACCAACACATACAGTCCTGCACTATGA
The DNA here is from genome assembly GCF_021613505.1 of Equus quagga. Taxonomy (NCBI): domain Eukaryota; kingdom Metazoa; phylum Chordata; class Mammalia; order Perissodactyla; family Equidae; genus Equus; species Equus quagga. Next base: position 129,692,909 of record NC_060269.1, read on the forward strand.
TACAATCAAGATATAGATTTCCATCACATAAAAAGTTACTTCGTGTGCCTTTGCAGTCAATCTCCTATCCTGCCCGCTGCCCCCAAACACCTGGTAATCACTGATATATTTTCTGCCCCAATTGTTTTACTTTTTCAGAATATTACAAAAATAGGTTAATACAGGAGGTATAACAACAGAGGTTTTCCTTGAGGAGGAAACTTAAAGGATGACCATATTCCCTTTAGAAAAAAGTCTGTGTGATAACGTTTTCAGCAATGAAAAAAAGCCCTCGTAAACACCCTGCATCAAATAATAAAGTGGAAATTTAAGTTAAATTTAAATTTTTAGGTAAATTCTTATGTGAGCATGTATATTTTGCTTTAAGAGAGGCAATAATAGTGGAAATTCAGAAAAAAATCATAGATAATAAAATTATTTTTTTGGAATGCAATCATGATGGAGAGGAAATAAAGTAAAAGAAAATCAAGTGGAAGCCTGGTTCACAGATGGACAGTTGAAGACTTGCTGTGTAGATAACACTGTGTAAGAAATAGTTAAAGCAAATATATTCTATACAGTCTAAAAGAAAAAATTTAAAAAATACAACATACTAAGCTTAATCAAAAGAAAGTGGAAGTAACTACATAAATAAACTTTAGGAAAAACTGACTTCAGATAAAAATATATCACCAAAGATATACAATGATATTACACATCAATAAAGAAAGCATTCACAAAGGGAACACAAAAATCCAAAGATGCACTTAACACAGAGCCCCAGAAAACAAGCATAAGAAGTTGAAATAACTGAAAGGAAATACAGGCAAATCCACAATTATAGTGGATAGTTCACGAATGCTCTTTCATTATTTGAAGGGGAAATAAACATAGTAGGAGAATCAGTAAGAATATTGAAGCACTGAACAAAACTAAAAACTAACTTAGGCTAAAGGACATGGACAGAATACTGATGTAAACAACAGAAAATACGTTCTTTCAAGTTCACATGGATGTCACTGAAATAGATCATATCCATCCTGCACCGTAATACAAATGGCATTTGTCCTAACCAATATCAAAGAATTAAAACCATATGCGATGTTTTCTCACACCACAATAGAATTAACATCGATAACAGAAAAATGTCTAGAACATCTTAAAATAATTTGAAACTACACATCAACCTTCTTTGTTCATTCACTCATTCATTCATTCATTCGTTTATTTTTGGATGTACATTATAATATACTTTGAATTCTGTGTAGATTACATTATGTTCACCACCCGAAAACTAATTATAAATATCAAATGGACCAAAGAAATCACAATAGATTATTAGAAAAATTATCAAAATAAATTCAAAACAAACATTAAGATTTGTGAGGTGCACCTAAATGAGTGTTTAGAACGAAACTTAGAGCATTAAATACTCACATTTAAAAGAAGAAATTGTCTCAAATCAGTGATCTCAGCTTCTGATACATAACATATCCTATCTTCAAAGTTATAATTAAAAAGTCAAGATAAAGGAAATTGCTAGGATCTTTTCTATTTTTATCACTGATCTTGAAAAACACCATAGAGGTTTAACTTGTTTTTGTTATTTTAACTCTAACGTAATACAGAATATTTGATGATTAGAAGACATAGTCAAGACATTAAAATTTGTTCTACATTTGCATAGTGTGTCTGTACTTTTTTCTAAAGTACTTAAGTCAGATTTCCAAGTTAAAAAAATAAATACATTTTAATGACTTTTAAATTACAAAATTAACATCATTAGTGTAGAACAGATTAACAGGTTTTAGTAAACATTTCTAAGATTGAGCTTTTTGAATTTCCTTTAACTAATCTATATTATATCTAACAAACATGTGCTGTAGTTTATGCAATTCTTTTGTTTTTGTGAGGAAGACTGGCCCTGAGGTAACATCTGTTGCCAATCTTCCTCTTTTTGCTTGAAGAAGATTGTCACTGAGCTAACATCTGTGCTTATCTTCCTCTGTTTTATGTGAGATGCCACCACTGCATGGCGTGATCAGTGGTGCTAGGTCTGCAACCAAGATCCGAATCTGCAGGCCCCAGGTCGCCAAAAGCAGAGCTTAATCACTTAAGCACTACACCACATGGCCAGCCCCTGCAATTAATATCTTTTAAATGAAGCTGACATTTCCATAAAGCTATACCTAAAGACAGACCTCTTATGACATTAACATATTGTACAGTGTCTTTTTTTGCACCCTCCCTTCCATAAATACACTCTGAATTTTTAAGGCCTCCTCTTTGTTTTCCTTTTTTTGAGACGTTCATGTGAAATTTCAGTAAGTTGGCAAAATATGCTCCTGGTTCACAGTCTTCCTGGGCCTGAATTTTCTTCTCCTTCCACTGGCAGACCCTTCCTCATTTCAGAAATCCATGTTCCCTACAAAAATGTAAAAAACTACCCATAATTAAAGTATTTAATATATAGTGTACAATTACTCTTTTTCATTGCTTCTCTATGAATACAGACATTTTTTAAAATTAATTTTACTTGTTTCTTTTTGGCTATTGTTTTTCCCTTTTTCTCCCAAAGCCCCCAGTAGATAGTTGTGTATTTTTAGTTGTGGGTCCTTCTAGTTGTGGCATGTGAGATGCCACCTGAGCATGGCTTGATGAGTGGTGTCATGTCCGCGCCCAGGATTGGAAACGGTGAAATCCTGGGCAGCAGAAGCGGAGCACGCAAACTTAACCACTTGGCCATGGGCCGGCCCCTGAATACATACTTTTAAACACGGGACAACTTTTCTGTTTGTTGGAAGGCAAATAACATAATCTCTAAATGTACAAATTAAGTAATTTTGGCCAAAATTTACAAAAATATGCCAATAAAACTAGATTTGTCCTCATGGCTACCTTGTATTTTAAATGTAAGGTCAGACAAAGCCTTTTCCTGTCTTCTCTCAGAAAAAGTCTATGCTCTAATATTTCAGCTAGACATCCTTTCTGTATAACTGAGAGGACACCAGCCTCTTGGGATTGACACACTATATAATGTCATTTGAGTAATTTTATTTTCTGCTGTCATTGATTCAGTAGTCCCTCTTACTTACTACTCTCAGAGTATTTATTCTCAGAAACTGGAGTTTTCTTAAAGCAAATTGGTAATGCAATAATTCACTTTTGTCTTGTCATTGATATAACATGCTTTCTCAAAGTTTTTGGACCTGGAACATCAGTTTTCTAAATTAATTGTAATATGGTAATGATATTGCACATTTCATCAGACATCTTTAAATCTCAGAAAGCATGAGCTGTTTCATCAATTCTAAAGTCATGTATTTTATGTACACAACGTTAACTATAAAGCAAAGCACTGCTGACTAAGGTATAAAATATAGAGAGTTTTTGTTTATGGTTCTATTTTTATTGTCAGTCTCCAGTGTACAGACCAGTAAAACAATGCAAACTTAGTCTCTATTAATTGATATTTTTTATATAAGAGAAATAATAATAGAAGTACTATGCACATAAACAATTAGGATAACTCTAAAATGATGAATTAATGTCAATAACTTAATAAAGATATCAAAGAAAACATAGAGGTAACCAAAATACAAAAAGAGCTAGGAAAGTTATAAATTGTGTATTAGCTATGTTCCGTGAACTTAGAATAGTTGCCGCACACTGTAGATATCTAATATACTTAAGAAATATTATTTAAATGAATGATTCAATGACATGATTAAGCAATTTTTAGAGGTAAAACATGGACTAACATCTGTGTATAGTATTAAGATAGCAAACAACCTCTCTTCTGATTCATAAGAATGGTCTTGTGTTAACTGATGTTGTCTGCTTAAAATACTCTTAAAAGTTAAAACACAAATATGCCTACACACCCTCACCCGTACACCCACCAAACAAAGGGCTTTGTATAGGACAGTCTACGAACAGGCCAAAGACCTTAGCTGACACCACACCAAAGAAGATATTCAGGTGCCAAATAAGCACATGAAAAGATACTTCACATCATATGTCATCAAAAAAATGCAAATTAAAACAATAATGAGACACTCTACACTCCATTAGAATAGCCGAAATCCAGAATACCATCAACAATAGAACACTAAAGGATGTTCTGTTGAGGATATGAAGCAACAGAGACGGTCATTAATTTTTCATGGGAGCACAAAATGGTCCAGACATTTTGGAAGACAGTTTGGCAGTTTCTTACAAAACTAAACAAACTCTTACCATATGATCCAGCAATCACACTCATTGGTATTTATCCAAAGGAGTTGAAAACTTATTTCCACACAAAAGCCTGCACATGAATGTTTATAGCAGCTTTATTCATAATTGCCAAAACTTGGAAGCTACCAAGATAGCCTTCTGTAGCTGAATGGTTAAATAAATTGTGGTACATCCAAATAATGGAATGTGATTCAGTGCTAAAAGGAAATGAACTATCAAGCCATGAAAAGACACGGAAGAATCTTAAATGCATATTACTAAGTGGAGGAAGTTAATCTGAAAATGCTACATACTGTGTGATTCTATCTATATGACATTGTGGAAAAGGTAAACTATGGAGACAATAAAAAAATTTAGTGGTTGCCAAAGATTGGGGGGAAGAAAGAATAGATAGTCCAAGCACTGAAGATTTTTAGGGGAGTGAAACTATTCTGTATGATACCATAATGGTGGAGACATATCAATATACGTTGATCCAAACCCACAAAATGTACAACATCAAGAGTCAACCATAACGTAAACTATGATTTCTTAGCGATAATGATGAGTTAATGTAGGTTCGTCAGTTGTAACAAATGTACCACTATGTTGGGGATGTTGATGATGGGGGAGGTCATGTATGTGTGGAGGCAGGAGGTATATGGGAAATCTTCCTCTCGATTTTGTTGTGATATTAAACTGCTCTAAAAAATAAAGTTTATTAAAGAAACAAAAAGAAAGCTGTGGTCCCTTCTTATATTTGTTGCCCTCTTTCCCTTACTTATATGTCATTTTGCTCACTTTTACTTTCCTGGGATTACACATCCCCAAAAACATTATCACATATGATTTAGCCTCAAGCTTTGTTTCCTAAGAAGCCTGAACTAAGACAAGGAGGAAAATGTTCAAATGGGAAAACAAATGGAAAATCATTTTATGTCCTTGGTTTTCAAAATCTAAAATTTCTGGAGGAATGGAGAGGAGTTCTAGTAAAGACATTTGAGAACAGAATGTAAATAAATGAAGAAATAGAAGAGATTGGAAAAAGCAAGGAATCTATGGAAATTCATGGGTTCCAAATAAAGACTACAATTTCCTATCATGAGATTCATAGATAGTTGTCAAATTTCAAAATATCTAGTTTTGTAAAGGTTGATAGCAATTAGAGTTTTGTCCTTATCCCTAGAGAGAATCTCCAAGGAAGCTGAAAAAGGGATTCTTAACCAAGAATTTTAAGCAGAAAGAGCTCTAGAAACCAAATATGGTCAGAAGACCCTACTCATCCAAAATCTTAGTATACGTAGTCTCTCAGGCTGATATTTGCCATGCAAAATCCATATAATTTATTTTAATTTTAAGTTTGTACCAATCTACTGATAGTATTACTTTAACAGCAAATGCTCAACAGACTACCTAATAAAGTGTTTTAGGGTCAATATTTTAAGTACTTCAACCTCCAGGATTATCTTACTATATAATTACGATCTTGGGGGAAAAAAAGTGAATCCATTTTTTATAACTTGTCTCATTGCAGAAGGGCTCAATGAAATTTTAGAAAATTTAAATTTATAAAATAAAAAAATGCGCATAGTTTATATTTTTCAAATAGATCTTAAAGCATTATCTTTCATTCAAAATATATTTTTTCAGAACTGACTTACACACCAGTAAAACCAAAAACTTTTAGTCTGCTAAATTTCATACCATACAATCCATGTTAGGAAGTTATCTGGCAATGATTTGCCTTAGAATTAAGGATACTATCACTATGCAAGGTAAAAACATAGATAGTATAACAATTGTGTTACATACCTTTTGTGCTTTGTAAAAAATTATTTCTCTATGAAAAGGCTTTTCTCAGTGACAGATTTGGAAACTTAACAAAACTTTACAACTAATATAATGTAACCTATGCCTAGGAAGAAACTCTTCAGTTGAAAACACAAGACTGTTTCTCTCTTTAAATAGGAAAGGTAGCAAACCCAATAGGTTTCTTGAACATGAAAACTTGAAATGCTATAATGCTCCTAAGGAATTAAATGACCCATTTATGAACCACAAAGAGGATATAAATTACCAAAGGGTTTTTGGATAATTGTAATGTACAAGATCCCATTATAGTATACTAAGTGTAGGCTTCTAAAGAAATTCTGTAAAAAAATTTCACTACTAAATTGTAGAAAATATGCTTCCATTTTCTCTGTATCCTAGTGCTAGGCCATTCATTTAGCTTTCCAAATTTGTCGCTTAATACAAGATTTTACTCATTTGAACATTAGAAGGACTCCATTCCTATGGCTTACATCTGGAGGGCAGACTTCTAGAGGAAGAGGCAGAACTGACAACCAAGCCCAAGAACAACAAAAGACTTCATGTAACAAATATTGATTGAGCCCTTACGATCTGCCAGCTACCCTTCTGGGAACACAGAAATTAACAAGACATATAAAACACCTGAAGGCATAGGGCTTACATTCTACTGAAGCGTAATAGCAAAATAGATACTAGAAAATAAATGTACGGCTGATGGCGATGTGTTACACAGAAAAATAAAGAGGGTAAAAGTCAATAGGCAATACCAGGGTAAAAGTTAACTTTATATTTTATTAGGTGGTTACGTCTCACTTAGGAGAGATTATTTCAGCAGAAAGCCATAGAAGGCGAAGGAGGATGTCATGTAAATATAAGAAAAAGAAAGTTCCATGCAGAGGAAATAACATGCACATAGACCTTGAGCAAGCAGCTTGTCTGGTACATTTGAGGAATAATGAGGAGGCTATTAAGGAGGTCATAGAGATGGGGACAGGAATAGAGAAGTGATGTATGAACTTCTAGCACATGGAAATGCTTTGGGTTTTTTCTTAGTATGGAAGAGGAAGATACCAAAAGATTTTTAGAAGAAGAATAAAACCATCTGAGTTTATTTTTTTGGGGGGTCAGAAAGATTGGCCCTGAGCTAACGTCTGTACCTATCTCCCTCTATTTTGTATGTGGGAAGCCACCATGTTATGATATGACAAGTGGTCTGTAGGTCCACGCCCAGGATCCGAACCCATGAACCCTAGACCACCTAAGCAGAGTGTGCAAACTTAACCACTATGCCACCAGGGTGACTCCCTGACTTTACTTTTAAGTTAAGTTGCTGTGCCAAAAACAGACTGGAGGGAGGAAAGAGTGGAGCAAGTGTGGAAGCAGGGAACCCAATCAAGTCAATAATCCAGGAACATATGATGGTGTTTTTTCCAGGTCAGGGTAATGGAAGTGGTGAGACATAGTTTGTTCCATATATGTTTGGTAGCTGATGAATAGAATTTTCTGATGAGGGGCTGGCCTGGTGGTGCAGCGGTTAAGTTTGCACCTCTGCTTCTCAGCTGCTCGGGGTTCGCCGGTTCAGATCCCTGTGCCGACATGGTACCGCTTGGCAAAAACCATGCTGTGGTAGGCGTCCACATATAAAATGGAGGAAGATGGGCATGGATGTTAGCTCAGGGCCAGTCTTCCTCAGCAAAAAGAGGAGGATTGGCAGTAGTTGGCTCAGGGATAATCTTCCTCAAAATAAAAAGAAAGAATTTTCTGATGGAGGGGATGGAGTATGTGCAAGATAAAATGTGTTAAAAATTATTTTATCTGCACAAATGGAAGGTTGGAGTCTTCATTTTCTGGTACGAAGAAAACTTTGGGTAGAGATATCCTTTCTAACTAAATAGCATAATGATTATTATGATTTAGTCAGACAGTGAATGGGAATAGTAAGTGCAAAGCTTAAGAGGTAAGAGATCATAACATATTTGGAATTGCTGTGATCAAAGAAGCATTGCGTTGGATCTTCTGTTTATGTGAATGAATAAACGATGAAGCCACCTGGGGTTCTGGTAGGACTTGGGGTGAAGAAGCCTACTATAAATCCAAGGCTGTAGTTTTCTGTGAAGGAGAATGTGTAATCAGACATGTGTGATTGAAGTAACCAAGTGAAACACAGGTAGAAAATTGGAATAACAGGAAACAAAAAAGCAAAGATTTTAAAAAGAGGCGCAGGAATTTGAAAAAAGAATTTCAATAAGAATAAGGATGAGGCTGAGACATACTCCTGACCCTCAAGACACCAGCATTTGGAAGATTATTCCCCACTTTGAGAAAACTCAGATGAATCAGTAGCATTAGAGGGGAACTAGTTTTTACTAAGGCGAAGAGATGTAATGAACTTTCAACAAAGAAATTTCTGATAGGCAGGATAGCTGGTTCCTATGAAACAGGGCATAGAGAGAACAGGAGGGAAAAACTGAGAAGTGCATAGATCATACTGAAAATAAGAATTAGGAAAAAGATAAATAATGAAAGATAAAGTTGAGAAAAATTACACCTTTGACAGATACCTTGCGTAACAGGAGTTTCCAGCTTGTGGTTTAATGCTTTTAAGATAATATAGAAAAATGCTTCTAGAGCCAAAAAATTACTTCCTTTATTTGTCAGAATTAAATATGGAAGTGCCTTAAAAGTAAAAGAAAAACATAGGTTATATTAACACTAATCAAAAGAAAGCTTTGGTGTTTATATCAACACAGCATAAAGTAGATGGAGAGCAAAATACAGAACATTACATTACATTACAGAACATAAGAAAGATCATTTGAAAATTATAAAAAAGTAAAAGGATCAACTCATCAGGGGACTAGAACAGTTCTTTCATAAACCTAGTAACAGATCTTTGAGGCACATGGAACACAAATTCATACCTTAGAGGATGAACAGAAAAAATGGCAATTATGTTAGAAAATTTCAAAACTCCTCTTTCAATATTTTATAGAATAAGTAGTCAGCAAATCAGTAAGATAGAGAAGACTTGGACAAAATTATCAACTAACTAGAAATGAATGATATTATAGAACACTCCCCCAAAACAGCAGAATATGCATATATTAATCAAAGACTTTCTTTGAGAAGGTCAAAAACTGATAATGTTCTAGTTAGACATACCAACGTCAGGAACGAGAGAAGCAGCATATTCGTTGAAAGCCACAAGCTATTGAAGCTCACTCAAGAAGAAACAGAGACTCTGAATAGACCTACAAGAAAGTGTATTTCAAACTAAAATCATGCCCACCAATAAAATGTGCACGCTGAGAGGCTCCACTGTGAAATCCTGCCAAATATTTCAGAAAGAAGCAATACCAATTCTATATAAACTTTTCAGAAGATTGAGGAGGAGAGAATACTTTCTAACACATTCTTCAAGGCTGGTATTATTCTGCTTCCAAAACCAGATAAAAAATTAAAAGAAAACTATAGAATATCGTTCACGAATGTAGATTCAAGTCTGAAAACATTTTAGTAAAATGAATCTAAAAACATGTGAAAAGGTTAATACATGGTGACAAAGTGAGATTCATCTCAGAAATGTAAGTTTAGTTCAACATTTGAAAGGATAGCAGCTTACAAAAGGATAGTCATATGATGCTCTCAATAGGTGTAGAAAAGTCATTTGGCAAAAGCCAACATCCACTCTGGATAAAATTCTTATTAAACAGTGAATAGAAAGGAATGCCTTCATCATGATAAAAGACCACTACAAAAATAAAAACACCTATATTTAATATCATACTTAATGGTGAAACCATATTTCCTCCATAGCATAAAGAAGAAAAACAAGCATGTCCCCTCTCAACATTTCTAACATTTAACTGTGGCTAGCTAGTGCAATAAGGCAAGAAAGGGAAGTAATCCTCTTGTTTGGGGGAGAGAAGTAAAATTTATTCACAAATGACATAATTGTCTATGTCTATAAGGAAATTTGGCAAAGTTGGAAATATCGATAACAACAAAACAGTCACGCATTTCTGTATTCTAGCTATGAATGAATAAATGAAATTAAATATACCATTTACAGTAGGATCAAAAATATGAAATATCGGGGATAGCCTGGTGGTGTAGTGGTTAAGTTCACGTGCTCCACTTTGGCGGCACAGGGTTCACCAGTTTGGATCCCTGGCGCTTATTGAGCCATACTCTAGCAGGTGTCCTACATATAAAGTGGAGGAAGTTGGCCACAGATGTTAGCTCAGGGTCAATCTTCCCCCCCACCAAAAAATATATATATATATATGAATGAAATACTTGAGGACCAATATGAGAAAAAATGTGTAAGACTTCTACACTGAAGACTAAAAATTATTGCTGAGATAAAATAAAAAGAAAAAATAAATTGAGAGATATATAGTATTCATGGATCTGAAGACTCAGTATTGTAAGATGTCATTTTCCCCATATTGACCAATAGATATAATGTCATCTCAGTTAAAAATCCCAGCAGGCTTTTATTATTGGTGTGAGAAATTAACAAACTAATTCTAAAATCCATATGAAAAATAAAAGGACTCCGAATGCTGAAACAAATTTTATAAAAGAACAAGATGGAGAACTTACAGAACCTGACTTCAAGAGTCGTTACAAACCTACAGAAATCAAGACAATGAGGAAACGGGGTCATAATGGACAGATAAATCAATGGAACAAAGAATAGAGTCCAGAAAGAGATCCACAGATGTTGACTGATTGATTTTTGACAAAGATGTATAGGCATCTCTGTGGAGAAATGATCATCTTTCCCAAAAATAGTGCTGGAACAATTAGATATCCATATTGAACATAAAAAAAGAATTTTAATCCCAAGCTCATATCAGATATAAAAATTAATTCAAAAGGGATCATGGACTGAAATATTATATCTAAAAATATAAAAACTCTAGGAGAAAACAAATGATAAAAAATATTTTTCATCTCAGTTTAGCGAAGATTTCTCAGAACACCAAAAACATTAGTCACAAAACAAAAACAAATCACTAATTTAACTTACCCAGAATTAAGAAGTTTTGCTTCTTGAAAACACTGTTAAAATTTTTTGAAAAAAGAAGAAGCCAGAAACTTGGAGACAAGACTTACAAATCATACAACTGATAATGGATGTCTACTCAGATTATTAAAAAATAAAATAAATAATACTGTATAATAGCAAAACAGAGTACTCAATTTTATATATGGGGAAAATATTTAAAGAAACATTTTATTAAGAGCATATGGATGGCTTATAAGTACATGAAAAAAAATGCTCAACACTTAGTCCTTAAAGAAATACAAATTAAAGTCACAATGAGATGTGCCTACACACCTATTATAATAGCAAAAATGATGAAGGCTGATCACACCTAGTCTGGGCCAGGTTGTGAAGCAAGAGGAAATCTAATAACTGCTGATGCTGGATAACATAATGCAACTACTTTAGAGAATAATAGGAAAATTGATTAAAAAGTTAAACATTTTCCAATTATATAAACTAGACATTCTCCTCCTTTACCCAAGGAAACAAAGGCTTTTCTACAAAAGTTTGTACGTGAATTTCATAGCAGCTTTATTTTTAATCACTAATAACTGGAAACAATGCAAATTTCCACCAACACAGCAATGACAAATAAACTATAATATACCCAGACAAGAGAATACTACTCAGAATAAAAATGCACTATTGATATGTACAACTTGGATGATTCTCAAAATAATTATGCTGAGTGAAGGAAGCACACAGTTAAGAGTGATACTCTTTATTTATATATTGAGTGATTCCATTAATATAAAAATCTAGAAAATATAAATTAATGTGTAATCCCAGAAAGTCACCAAATATATCAATCTGATTTTGATGGCTGCCTTCTATGACCCTATAACTTCCTACAGTAGATCTCATAGCATTCGTCACACCATATTGAAACTTGAACTCTTTTTCTTATTCTGTCTTACATGAATAAGTATCCTTGAAGTTACAGACATTTGAACTCTCAGTTATTAGCAGAAATTGTATCACACAGTAAGTTTTCAAATATAAAAGCGAAAGTTTTACAACGATACAAAGCTTTTACACGATCTAGCCCCTCATTTAACCTCTACAACCTCATTCCCTGCTACTCCTCACTCACTCACAGTGGCACCCTTGCTATTCCTCAGATATTCCAGGCATGATCCAACCTTAGGACCTTTGCAATAGCCAATACCATTGTCTGAAGGGGTCTTACTGCTGATAGTTCTTGGCAAATTCCCTCAACTTTTAATATCTTTGCTCAAATGTCACTTTCACTATAACTACACTGAACTTCCTATTTAACTCTTCATCGCTCCCTGCAATCTTGATTTTTTTCACCCTGATCTAATCTTTCTTCTCTCCGCATTGTACTCATCATCTTTAAACATTCTATAGATTTGTTTATTTTGTCTTCCCTGTTAAAATAAAATCTCCACAAAGCCAAGTGGTTTTTTCACCAGCATAATCTAACATAGTATCTGTCACAGAGTAGGTGCTCAATAGACATTTGATAAATTACTGAGTAAATTAATGTAGAAATAATGCATAAATTTACAACTTATTTTTATAAAATATTTCCCCAAAATTATGTTATGTAAAACATAGCTGAGACTTACTTTCAAAATTCTATAGTATATAATGGACACTATACATGAGCCTTAAAGAAACAATTATATAAATTACCAAATCATAACTATTCAAAAACCACATATTCTCACACTTCTAGATCCCCTCTAAAGACCTTAAAATAACCACTCAAGGGAAAGAAATTTTTTTAAAAATAACTTCTTTGGTAAATAATTTTAAAAAGGTTTTTTTCAGCTATAGAGAATATCATCAGTAATTATAATACATGTTTTCAATAAGCACAAAATTATAATTCTGAAGTTTACGAAAACTAAAGGTGAGAAAATGAGAATAAATATTATTTTCTCAAATGAGTAGAATTGAATACCTGGTTGAAGCAAAGCATGTGGATTGGTTCATTTTTGCAATAAAGGAATATGGAACCACAACCCATAGAAAGTCATATTATAGATTTCTCAAGAACTTCAAAAGGAAGAGTATACATCTTTTAAATGCTGCATGATGCTATATAATTACAGGATGACAAGTTGTGTCAAATAGCATTTTAAAAGATTTGCTTATAATGGAACTGAAGGTGTCATTTCCCTACAATTTTATATATGTCATTAATTTACTATATCTGGATACAACGTATTACCAAACAGATGTTCATCAAGGTCTAAATCATTTTTAATAAAATATAATAATTTGAACCTACATCTATTAATCATTATTCAATCTAACATTCATAATCTAGCTAAACATATTATCAGTTGTCAACAAAATTTATAAAGTAAGTGAAAAAGTGGTCTTTGGAGAAGTGTATTTCTTACAAAACTGTATTTAGATGAAAATATTTGCCAATGTTTGTTTCAATAACTTTAAATATAATTTATAAACTAGATATCTGACTCATTTTTCACAAAAAATTTCTTGAAAAATTAGGAAAAATGTGACATATATTCAATCTTTGCTGAAGGTTTTGATAAGAGAATTTGGTTGTGTTATTTGTGTTTGGATATGTTGGCTAAGAGAAATTGATAACTGATATAAGAACAGTTTTTAAAAAGTATTGTTCTTGCCAAAATGTTGAATTTGTGTGAGCTTCTGGATGCCTCTTCCTAAGTCAGTTTTGGAGAGGAGTGACATCAGCATCATGGTGGAGTGAGCTATCCCCAGAAAGTCTCCCCTCAAAGATACAAGGAAAGGACATACATATTCAAACACAGCACATCCACACAACACAAAAGACATCTGAGAAACCCACATAGCCATATGTTGGAAGGTGGAGGTGCTGGATACCCCCCCATGAAGTGGAATGAGGTAAGAGAATGCTTCACTTCCTCTCCAAAAGACAGCAATTCAGGGATTGTGTGTGGCCTCTGAGACGTAAGCGGTGAGGCAGTGGCAGCCCTCCATGGATACACTGTAGATCTCCGAGGTGGGTAAAGCCCACCACAGATGTGACTAGCTGTTGCAGAGGTGTCTTCATCAAGCCAACACCCCCAAAGAGCAGATAGTGAAGGCAGAGTGAGAAGCCCCCAAGATCATGCAAGAGAAAGGAAGTTCTCCTCCCCACCACCAAACACCCCAGCCCGGCACCTGGGAGCTGTCCTGTGGATCACAGCAGGCTCAGAATACACAGCTCTTGACCTCCACCCATTGGCAACAGGTGGAAGTGGCAATTGAACACTACCACAATGTGGCAGCACAAATCCATGCCATATAGCAGCATGAAAAATATATTAAATCTCCAGAACAGAAGGAAAATGACAAGTACCCAGAAATCAATCCTGAAGACACAGAAATCTATAGCCTAAATGACAGAGAATTCAAAATGGCTAGCATTAAAAAACTCCGTGAGTTAAAAGAGAATGCAGATAGACAGTTCAAAGAGTTCAGGAGCTACTTCACAAAAGAGATTGAAACTATAGAGGAGAACCAATCAGAAATATTGGAGATGAAAAACACAATGGGTGAGATAAAGCAGAATATTTATTCCCTGAACAATAGAGCTGATATCATGGAGGAAGGAATCAGCAACATTGAGGACAAAGTCATTTCTGGAGAAACTTTACATGTGAGAAAGAAAAATGTGTTTCAGATACAGAAAACAAAGGAACAATGAGAAATCTCTGAGAAGACTCAAAGTCTTCGCTTGATGTGTTTTAAGTCCTGTTTCTGCCTTTTGAACAGTTTTTAACTGGCTCTTCACTGCAGAAATCAGCCAAATGATAAGAGGATATCAGGACTGTGCAAAAGCCTTGGAGAGATAAGGACTTGATGAAAATTCTTTGGAGTGTCCAGGTCCCTAAGGAATTATTCCTCCACTCTTTTCCCTTCAAACACCTAGGGCTGATGGATGATAAATTATGAAAACTCTTTCCTCCCAATTATGCTTCTTTATAAGCGTTTAAAATTGAAACCCTGACCTTAAGATTTGCCTTATGGAGTAACATCAAGCAGAGGTGATCAATATAAGTTCTGAAGTACTTGTGATTCTGAATCCTTGGGCTTTTTGGTATACTACCCATTAAATTTTCCAGTTCTCCCATGGAGTGCTAACTGGCCTTCAGTCTTTCACTGGTGCATGTCAGTTTTGGAGAGGAATGACATCAGCATCATGGTGGAGTGAGCTATCCCCAGAAAGTCTCCCCTCAAAGATACAAGGAAAGGACATACATATTCAAACACAGCACATCCACACAACACAAAAGACATCTGAGAAACCCAGGTAGAGTAGTTATGGTAGAGACATGTGTGTGCCCAGAAATATGCACAGCCTTCTGTGTATAAAAATTAAAGGAGGAAATATTTGATTAAGTATTGAGATAAATTTTGGAGAATCAAAAAAATATGAAAAATATCTAAGTGAAAGAACACTAAACATGAGAGAGAAGAAAGCACACTCATACATATTATGGTGAGTTTTAAGAATATCAAGGACAAAGAGCAGAGCAGAAATGATGCTCAAAAGAAAGAAAGATCACCTGAAATGTATAAGCATCATACTGACAACAAAATTCTCAATAGTAACAGCATATACAATAAGACAGCTGAGTGTGTGTGTGTATGCGTGTGTTTTTTTATGTATGGATGGAAAAGATATTTGGAACTAGTTATTTTACACCAAGCCAAACTATTGATTAAATTTGAGAGTACAATAAAAATCCAATGAAGCATGTTAGGTCTTGGAACATTTGTCACAAAGAGACACACATTTTAAAAAAATTTGGAGGACAGATCAATTTATTAGAAGACACGGATTTATGTCTTCAAAGACATATATTGAAGGAAATATGGAATATAATAAGCACTGCAAACATTTATTTAATCCTTATCTTCTGAACTTCTTAAATTTGAAGAATATTGTCCAAGTCTTTATCTTTAAATATATCCCATGTGGCTTTTTCAAGGATTCTGGAAGATCAAGTCATTTTGATGTACACATCTTTCATATTATTTGAAATTTCGATAGCACTTCACTGTGGATTTAGTCTATTGTTCTAGCCATCCTTGCCCTTTGCCAACACATGGGGTAGTGTGTGTGTGTGTGTGTTAGTGTTTAGTCATTTATTTTTGAACAGTTTTCCTTTGCTATATGATTTTTCAGTCAATATAATTTTAATAAATTGTGATTTGTTGAAATTTATTTGAGGTTCTATAGAACAGAATGGAATTTGTGTGAACTAAAGAAGTACATCTCCATCTTTTAAAAAGAATAAAATAGACTGGTCTCTAAAACTGATCCAAAGAATTAAATTATGTTTATTAAATTAAAATTGATAATATTCTATAATGTATTTCTGGGCATGAGGAACTAAGACAAAGGCAATATTTCCCTACCTTTGTTTTAATTTATGTCTGTATTTCAAAGTCTACAATTAGTTCACAGTGACGACTATTAGAAGAGAAAAAAGATTATTTTTCAGAATGAAAAAAGTGATTTTTCAGAATACAATATATAATTTTATTCACTGAACAGAGATAACAAATGTCAAAGTTTAGCACAGTTCGTATAATAATTTTTAACATGGATTGAAGTTTAAATCCTATTTGGTTGATTGAATTTTAAATAAAATGATAGCACTTTCGATCATGTCCTTGAAAGGTGGTAAGCGACCCAAAATATTGTTTAGAAAAACAAGTTTAACTTTTCACCCCTGTGATGGGTTTGCAAATGCCCTTTGGTTAATTTATGTATAACTCGCCATAGTGTGTAATCATGCCATGTTATTTTGATGTGTAATGGAATATTTTAAGCTCCTTTAGTTCAAGACCATATAGTCACTTAGCAAAAATACAGTTTCAAGTATACTCATTGACCAAACCTTTCTTTAAAAATAAGAAGACCATTACTACCCATTCCAACAAGAAGAGATTTATGATGCAGTAGGGACATTATAAATCACTTGGCATAACTTATATATAAGGGGAAATGGGACAGGCTACTTCTGGTAACCATCTACAATGTCATTTTAAATTCAATTTTCGGTATTTTCTTTCCAGGATACATGCAGAATTTATGTTAAATGGAGTTTGTGAACATTTTAAACAATCTAAATATAAATATTTGTGTACAGCTACAGAAATTAATCAATCTTAAGTTTTTTAATAGCAAAAAGCATCGTGAGAGTTAATTTAAAATTAGCCAGACTTCTGTGCATTGCTACACAGAATAACCAAGCATTGGTAAAAAGTTGATCTCTGTACAAGTTACCCTGTGTTCATTACATCAAGTTGTCCATGTAAGAAGCGCTCGGTCACTAATCAAGATCTATAATTTGGATTGAATGGACATGCGATTTTTAAAAATTGGTACTTATATTAAAAATGGCTACTTTTTTTTCTTTTCCATTGTGTCTTAACAAGTTGCATATGTCTATCCTAATTGGAAGTAAAGTAAAATACATGGTATTTCATCTTAACTGTAGCACTTCTGTAGATTTAACTGCAAACCTCCGAATATCCTTAACAACGGTGTAACAGAAAGGAAGATCAACGATGGCTCATGAAATATTTGTTGTGATTTACAGGGAGATAAGAAGCTTGTACAGAAATGGAAATCACTTTGTCACTAAATACACTGTTTATTTCAGCTGACTTTTTTTTTTCCCCACCAAGACTTTTTCAAAGAAGGAAACAATGAGTTACATTTTCTCTCAAGCTTTGTATCTCATCCTGAACCAATCACACATAGTTCAAAGAGCAGGTACTTCATGTAGCTCCACTTTCCACAATTCCTAACAACAATCTTTAATTTAGTGAGACTGTGTCCATCTACATTAATTTGATGTAGTAAAAGACAAACTTACAAAAAGTTCATCTTTCATTTATATAGATTTCCAAACTCTGTCTCCTTGTCCATATTCCTTCATGCACTTTCTGAATAAGATCCAGTGAAGTATTTTCAAAACACAAAAAAGTAAAAAATGCCAGGAGCACTATTAGGTCAGCCTTAGGCAAAAAGTGACTCAGAACCCACCTTACTCTCTCCCAGGAAGTACACTGCAGGCACTGAATCTATTATCCTGAGGCAGTAATATCAAATTCCTTAGGTTAGAAAGTTTTAAGAACAGTTTGTGTGGGTTCATTTCATTTACAACTTGGCAGAGATTTTGATCTTTGCACATTCTAGTACTTGAATTTTAAGGAGTAAACTCTTAAATTCACACTGGTATTTGAAGACTGTTGGACAATTTTACTAAAACTGGACGCCCATTCATCCTAGGAAACATAGAAATTGTAGAATGGTAGTGCTTTTCAGACCTGACATTTTTAACTGAGGCTTCAGTATAAATGCAATAGAAACTGTAATGTTCAGGTATACCATACTTTCTCTAAATAAATTAGAATGCCCTGGAGGCCTAGTATAAATCTGAATGACTGGATTTCGGTAAGATCTTATTTTCAACTCAAAATACATTTTAAACTAAATGGTAGACCTCTAAGTTCAGAGACATCCACATTCACCAAGAGAGTGAATAAACTCTATTGGTTGAGGTTTCAGGGACATCGATATTCTCACCTACCAGATGAACAATGGCTGAAATCTCTCATCAAGGATTCCTGCTAAAATAATATATTCCCAAAGAAGAGTAATATTGTGTCTTTTCATTGATTCTTATTGATAATAAAGGGTATAAGAACCATTGTTAGGAGAGTGGAAAAAACATGGCATTGATTAGGGCATGTAGAAAGCAGGAAGTGCTAATAAAAATACCCTCCCATATTTCTCAAGTTAACATAATAGATCTCAAAAACATTTCTTAAAACGATTATTTCCTAAACTCATTCTGCTAACTCATTTCTACCTTCAAATTTAGCAGTGGAGCTATGTGATAGATGTTACACAAAAACAATCTCAAGGAATTATTTCTTTTAAAAAAACTCCTAACAAAAGACAACTCCAAAGGGATTGCCTTTGTTCCTCTTTAAGGTTATGAATTGAATCACTTATTTCATCACAATGTACCAGACACTAATAACATGTTTTAGTATTCATACTTATGCAGTTTTTACCATCTTTCAGACAGACTGATCAGGGACAAGCAAACAAACAAGAGAACTTCTGTAGTTTAAGCATCTACCTGCATAAATATAGGACTATATTACACAATCTTTTGACCACAATATAGCAATGAATAGAAATCATACATGGGTCTGTGACGGACCTGCTGATGAAGTGAAAGTGGCTTCGCTGTTAATATATGCAGAATCTTTATTAATTACATTGTAAAAGATGATATGGCAAAGCAGAATCCAATTGTAAAACTACCCATGTTATGTTCCCTAATTATGTTATTTTTATACGTGTAGATGAAGAATTTAGTAAACAGTCAACCAATATTCAATATCTTATTGAAATTTGTAACAAGTGTGGCAACCTGAAAATTGTATCTACTTGTAAAATACAGCTTTCCCATGCCATAGGGGAAGACCAAAGCAAAATTTAAACAGTTTAGAACTTTCAGGTTTTTCTTTATTGTCTATTTTATTTAATAAAAATTTCACAGCTGTAACTTAAGAGCTTGAGAAATTAATTTTTTTATTAAACCAATTTGAGAAATTATTTTTCTGTAAGTTATAATACATTAGTTTGATGATTCATTCAAACCAATTCTATTACAAACTTTAGTGTTCTTGCAATGAGCCCCACTTCATAAACAAAAGAGACAGGAAGCTTAAACTAATGATGTTGCTAAATGTTATTCAGAGAGAACATTCTATTCTTAACATATTTCAAATATTCTAAACAAGGTAAAGCAGATCTAAGTAATCTTTAGGCAAGATAAGATTTGAAAGAAGTATATGTTTCCTAAAGTATTTGTAAAGTACCTTCTCCATGTAAGTCACTCTCTTGGGCTTTGTGGAAAACATGATGAGGAGCAAGATGTAGTGCTTGCTTCAGGAATCATATCCCATACTAACGTTTAAGAGAAAAAGCAGCATCTCTTCTCTAAGAAAAGTAACGTACCAACTGACTTTACTGAAATTGTAACCTCACTGCTTTCATTCCCTACCATATTTTCTCAGTCCATGAAGGCTGCTATAACAGAAATATCACAGAGTGAGTGGATTATAAACAAGAGAAATTTATGTCTCACTGTTCTTATCTCAAAGTCTAAGATCAAGGTACAGTTAGACTTCATGTCTGGTAAAGGACCTCCTTTTTCACAGATCGTTGCTTCTCACTGTAACCTCACGTGGCAGAAGGGGTGAGGGAACTCTCTCTGACCTCTTTTAAAAGGGTACTAATTGGGGGCCAGCCTGGTGGTGCAGCGGGTAAGTTCCCACGTTCTGATTCAGTGGCCCCAGGGTTCATCAATTTGGATCCCCAGTGCAGACCTACACACTGCTTGTCAAGCCATGCTGTGGCAGGCGTCCCACATAAAATAGAGGAAGATGTGCACAGATGTTAGCTCAGGGCCAGTTTTCCTCAGCAAAAAGAAAGAAAAGGATTGGCAGCAGATGTTAGTTCAGGGCTGATCTCCCCACACACACAATCAAAAGGTACTAATTGTATTCATGAGGGCTCCACCCTCATGACCCAATCACCTCCCAAAGGCCCCACCTCTTAATATGTGTTATCACCTTGCTGATTAGATTTCAGCATGTGAATTTGAGGGGGATACAACATTCAGACTATAGCATATATAGACAGAGTGAGACACAGAAAAAAATTTTCCTTTTAACTGTTGTTTTCATCTGTATATAGGGAGTTCAGCTGAGCTGGGCCAAGACACACTCTCAAAGTTGACTGAAGAAAGGAATTGTCTTTCCTCTGGCCATGCCCACCACCACCCTGCTCCTGGGGCCAGCTCCCCTCTCAGGCCTTGTGCCCCAGGAATTACATTGCAATTTAATTTGCTTCTAAATGACTTTAAGTGACTCATTTAAGTAATTCATTTATATCCAATGCATCTGAGCCCAAGACCATTCAGTCTAGGGTTCCTTATCCAACATATCCAGCAACATATTTCTTCAGAATGTTCCATATGTTTCCCTCACAGGACTTACTACAACTGATAGATAGATAGAGACAGAGATGATAGATAGATAGATAGAAGATATATAGATAGATAAAGGTATATATGTATATAAGTATATGTATGTATATATACATATATGTAACATATACATGTATATGTATGTATGTATGTAGATATACACATACACACATACTGCTGTGTGGATATGTATATTTTTTCCTACTTAATGATGTTCACGCAAATAAATTTAAACTCAAGAAAAGAGGGAATTATGTCTTGTTCACTACTTAATATCCAGTTTTTAGCCCAGATTCTGGGCTCATAATAGGAATTCAGTCAAGAACTTTGCAAGTAGTTAATGAACAAATAAAACAGCGAATGGATACATACCAGATAAAATTATCTATTCTGGTATGGTCTTTTACCTTTTGTCCAGAATTTTCTTTATTTCCTTTAAGCTCCTCCTCTTTTGACTCATGAAATGAAAATTTCCTGAATGATATGGACCTTAGCTTCCATCGAATTCAAGCAACAGTGTGAGATATAGAATGGAATCCATGAGAAAAAGCATTTGTCCGAGACCATTGACCTTTCGTGTACTGCTGATTGCACAGTCCATCTACAGAAGCAGCTCTCTGTGGCCAGAGCTCCAGCTTTCCTTGTGTTTGGTCATATGTTTGGAGCTTGATAACACTGTCTAAAACTGAAGGGTCTGAGATTTTTTTCCCTTCCTTGAAAGCTAATAAGTGAGCCGGCCACGTTTTCATGGGTGCTGATAGAAGACACAGATTCTTGGTTCAGAAATAAAAGACAATTGATTATTCACAGCAACAGCAGCAGCCAGAGTATTAGCAGTGTTTTTATGTATGTGGTTGCATGTCAGTTCTCGGAGCCGCAATTCCCACATGAAGTTGCAAAAGAGAAGCGGATAACATCTGCCAATGAAATGGGTTACATTAAAAAAGAAAGAAGTGTGTGTGCACTTTGCCCTGAAGGGAGATACTCTCTCTGTTTTCCAAGGCTGTTCGATATACAAACGTCCTTCAAGAGGCAGGCTAGAATGAATAATAAGTGCAGAAACACAAGACACCAAAGGAAAACTGTCTCTCAACAAACACTTTGAGATACCCCATTTGGGAAAATTCTGCAACATGTCACATGGATCAGATGAGTTGAATACTGGCTGTTTAGGGACTGTGAGAGACCAAACATTGTTAAACAGTTCTGAGATGCAAGAAACTTCAGGCAAGATTTGTAAGATTAAGGGAAGAAGCCATCAAAACCTGAGCCCAATTATCTGAGATGTATGATCGTAATCCTAGTCCCTGTGGGGTTGTCCCCTGGAGGCAACATCTCTAATTGAGTTGGAGCAGTTTCCTAAACAGCACACCCCCTTTACTCTAGCAGAGGAACAATATGCAAGATGCAAAAGGCCACGTGGAAGCCGCCTGGTCTTCAGTGGAATACAGAGTCGATCCCTTTGGGATAAATTTGTTCCACATTTGAGTTCCCACTTGAGGGAAAATTAGAGTGCCTCCTACTAGAATTTAAATTGGAACTGTGGCAAAGGGACGTTTACACAAGTTTATAAAATCGTGGGAAATTTCACTTAGATAAGCCATAATTTCAAAGCACTTTTGTTCTTGTTAATATTACAGACTGTTTACCTAATCATACTTTTATTTTAATATTACATGGTGACCTCACATGCAGTAAAAGTGTAGAAATTTACTTTTTAAACTACAGGGAGTCTGGTGGTAGCTTTATGAGCAAACTTTTGGGACTGCTCTCCCTGGTCTAACAGACAAATTTCGCCAGTGGGCCGCATAGGCTTAAAGTCAGTACAGAAATCCATGCCACCCTGTGAAGGAACCATGAGAGCAAGCGTAAACCTGCGTTAGAATGATTTTGCAACCTCACACCTCATGACTAAAGATACCAGCTGAATAGATCCTGGACAGGAAAAGATAAAGGGTGACTTGCTCTCATATTTCCCAGCTGCGTTTCTTAGAGATTGAGGGAAAAAGTAATGACTAGGGTCCTTGCCTCCCTCCACACATAGATAGCACCTTATTACAAGCCTTGTTTGATGTACAGCCGAAAAGTCCTTGTTTATGTTATCTTTGACATATATGGCTATTAGATGAGTAAGCCCTTTCCTGCACGTACACTGCTTTGTTAATAAAAGGATATAGGGACCAGCCCAGTGGCGTAGCGCTCAAATTCCCACTCTGCTTTGGCCACCTGGGGTTTGCAGGTTTGGATCCAGGGCACAGACCTAGCCCGGCTCATCACGCCATGCTGTGGCAGCATCCCAAATAAAATAGAGGCAGATTGGCACAGATGTTAGCTCAGGGCCAATCTTCCTCACAAAAAAAAAATGGTATATAAACTGCCTCAGATCCGTAGACTTCAGAGCAGTTCCTCAGAATACTCTTTTGCACTATTTCCACTGACGTGAATTCCTCACTTTGATTATCAAATAAACTCCTTCATTTAACCTTTTCCTAGACTCTATTCATTAGACAGTTTCATGGTGAGAATACTTCAATTTAGAAGAGATGACCTATTAATTATTAATAAATTTAGAAATGGTAGTGAACATGACAACACTTACAACAGTGGGACAAAGGAGTAGGTCAAAGCTGCTTACTCTGGTCAAAAAATCTTGCTTTTGGACCTAGCAAAGGGACTGTCATCCTTTGGAAGAAAAACTTGAGGCTGCCAATATTTTGTAACAAATTTTCAACATAAGGACAGAGAGGATAATGTAAGCTACAGCCAAAATCTAATACAAAGCAACAGGAGAACGATGCTTTCCCATACAGTGGGTTGTTCTAAATAGCCACGTTAAGGGGTAGAATGAGGAGGCATTATGAGTCTGAGATACAAGATTGATATACTGGGTTAAACACAATCAAAACGTTTTCAAAGCAGTGGATATTATTAGCCTTATTTTATTACAGACGGGTGAAAAATCACTAATGGGCTCCCTTTTAAAAGGAGGTAAACAATGACAAAAAGTGGGTAAGACATACTAAAATAATGGCAAAGATTAAATGGCAGGTATTGTTATAGCATGAATGCCGAGGATAGAAGTTATGGTACAGAAGGAGGGAAGGGCAACAAGAGGGTAGAGTAGAGAAAAAGCAGCTCTGATAATAACTCCGGAGAAGTTAATCTTTATCCAGAGATTGTAAGGAGTGGGGAGTTGGGGACGGGTGGGCAAAGTGAGAGAGATCATGAAGGCAGAGAGGACAAAGCTGAACAAAACAAGAGTTTGCAACATTTTAACCTCTAGAGTGAGAGTTCCCCAGGATTAATAGTAAAGGACATAAAGGTCTTTATGAGACTAAACACAGACAAATATGTCACTCACTGTTACACAAGCCACTTCACCTCCACACATGATAATAGTGTAATGGGAAAACGTTCTGCAAATGAAAGCTTTGAAAAATTGTTTAGTCTGTTTAATTAGTTCTATCAGACAGTAGACAGAGATGAAGACACAGCATGATGTCATGACAGGGAAGAATATGACTTACATGTTAAGAAAAAAAACTGTAATACAAGCTACATTACCTTCTGTTTACCACCAGCCTGGGACTTTGTTCACTGAGTCAGTGTATGAACCTTATAGTTATAAATTCACAGTGCATCATCCACTCTGCACCTTAACATTGCCATTCGGAAGGCCCCATGATCTGGGACAAGGCTATTTTCCTCTGCCTTATAAGAGTTTTTGGCTGCTGCTTAAATTGCTCATTCTCCTCTTAGCATCACCGCAAAAAGTTGAGCCTACCTCGAGGAAGGAGTAGAGAAGAAATCTGCAACTTCTGTAAATCTCTGTAAGAAACAGTGATTTCTTTTTGTGCCAAATAAATTCTTGCAAGAATCACATCATATAAAAGAGAATCTGCAATGCATAATGGTGTTATCCTACTCTCTGAGTAGTATAATTATCTATACAACTGAAACCTAGGAAATGTTTGATATAATGATTACTGATATCACCTGCATTATTCCAAAGCCTGCTTAAGGATTTTGAAATACATATGTATACATATGAAATACATATATACAAATACATACACTTATTAAGCATCTTCTATATATCAGACCTCTAATATAGTCTCTGCCTCCATGAAACTTTGAACCTCAAAAAGATCCAGGCAATATACAAGAAAACAACAATGGAAATAAAATAATTACATCTTTGATTATATAACGTAAGTTTGTCGCATTACGTTAAGGTGAGAACAATGAGAAGGATGTGGATTTCTTTTCAAAGATTTTTGCCTTATATAGAAATTGACATTTAGGGAAAATTGTTGCTGAAAGATGTCCTGTATCTTGTAAAAAGATTCCTCCATGGTCTGACTAAATGTTCCAGTTGTGATCATGGCTTCATTCAGTTGTCATGAAGTCTGCTTTAAGTGATTGTGTTAGAAGCTGGTAATAAAAGCATTCAAACTTTCTTCTTGTGGCTAATAAGACATGTTTTTAAGAAAAGTGCTTCAAATATAGGCAATTTAAGAAAAAAATTACCTGGGAACTCAAATTTACACAGTGAGCTAAAGCTTTGAGATAATTCTTTGTGATCACTTGTACTAAAAAAAAAAAAAATTAACTGTTTAACTTCAGAAGGGTTTTTCTATTCTATATATCATTCACATCAGGTGTGGCTATATGCCTTGCTTTGATCACTGTGTCATTTGGACAGAAGATTGAAGAGTTGGCTGGTACTTTGTCATCTCTCTTTTGTTTCTGCCAAGAGACTGTCAGTCTTTTAGACAGAGCTGCTCTCTCAGCTTGGTCCTGGTGGGAAGATGGCATGCACTGATGGATACCTAGCATGACTAATTACAAAGAAAACAAAACATGTTTTGTGGTAACACTGAAATTTGGAGATTTCACTGGATCTATCAGCATGCCGTAGTCTTTTTTGATTGATAAGCTTCCCATAAGCTTAGCTGGCTTAAAAGAAAATTCCCCATATATTTTCCTTGTGAATTCAGGCCTCCTTGCTACTTGTTAAAAACAAATAAACAACTAGAAAATTTATAAAATCCTGGAGATTCAACTGAATAACTGAATTCTCCCTTACACATGAAATTTATATAACCATTACTAAACTCAATACGTTTGTATTGTTCTCAATATTTCATTTTAATGATGTTTATATCTCAAACTAAACTGTAAGCTTCTTAAAGGAACAACCACAGTTTATACCTCCAGTAATTCCACCGACATTCCTAACACTGTCCATAATAACCATTCATTAGTGTAAAATACCAGCAAACAAAATTTTTCTAAAAAAAGATATATTTGATTGAAAAGAAAACAGAAAATATAAGAAAATGTTGAATAATAAGATCAAAGACCAGAGGAAGAGAAAATAAATACAAAATAAAGATTTCCATTAAAAGGGAAAATGAGGCTTAAGGCAGAGAATTTAGAAAATTATCATAAGAGACGAGAAAAAAATAGCAAAGGCATTTTTAGAAAACAGTAACAAATGAGCAGAGGGCCAATTAATGCTCCCTCTGTAATAATAGCTATATTTTTAAAATTTTACTTATTTAAACTGGCAGAGGATGGAAACATTTACATTTAGGGATAAGGTTTCATTACTTTTTTTACCTGTTTGAAAATGTGTGAAAGAAAGTATTGCAGCACAAAGATATAACAGCAACGTGTAATGACCTGCACTGTTTGAACGTCCAATTTGTAAATGCTGTTTAAGGAAACTTGTCGGCAATGGCCTTATGCAGTTCTAGACTTGGAATTAAGCACATTTATCAATGACTTGTTTAAAATTTTTAAATGACCAGTTGTGGACAGTTCCCTAGGTCTGTTATTTCCAGCTCTCTTTTTACCCCACCTTAGGAATATCTATTTTATTTATCTAATTAAATTTTATGTTACTATCTTGCTAGCTTTCGGCCTTTCTTTCCTCCTCCCCTTCTTCGTCTTGTCCTCATCCTCCTCTGTCTTAAATATTTTCTCAAATCACACATTTTCACTTGGCAGCCAGACTGTCACTTCCTTCATATGAATCCTCATCATCAATTTGCTTGCCGAAGAGATGGGTAGCATAATATTTAGAGGCTAAGAATTTAAATAATTTATTGAAGCATAAGTTTAAAGTGATTTAATGAAGCATAAATCCTTTGAATTTTAAGATTTATAAAATTTAACCCAGACATTCAACCTATACCCATCTTCAAAACATTTGTTTTTGTTCAGTACTCAAATTAAAATATGATTGTTATGGGGTTTTTTGTAATAATTTTTAAAATATCAAAAAAATTTGGAGGAAAATGAGACTATTGCTTTTAAGATTTGAAATGTATTGTATTGATTTCTTTTTAAAATTGAAAACAGGGACGGGCCTGGTGGCCTAGTGGTTAAATTCATGCACTCTGCTTCCGTGGCCCCGGGTTTTGCGAGTTGGGATCCAGGACGCAGACTTACACACTGTTCATGATGCCACGCTGTAGTGGCATCCACGTACAAAATAGGGGAAGATTGACACGGATGTTAGCTCAGGTACAATCCTTCTCAAATAAATAAATATAGTGGTACAATAACATTTTTTCTTAGATATGAACACTGTGAAGTTTTCTGAGTTCTGTTCTGTTAAAAGTGCAGATAAAGTGACCTCAGTTCCTCATTTAAATTATCAGCTTGAAGGGTCATCATGTGAGGTAAAAGACTTCTGAATTATTTATGGATGCATTGCTGGTGTAGGGAGGTGCCTATGCAGTTCCGCTTCTCTGTTTGGCTTTGTTTAGCGAGCAGCAGGCAACTCCATGAGTGAGATTAAACGTAAGGACATGCACAAATTCTTAATGCCCTTCCGAGAAAGGGCAGCAAGGCAAGAAAAACTGCAGCAAGGCTAATTACAAATTTCAAATGGCCGTCACTTAATTATGGGAGCTTTTAAGTTCAAGTAATATTTCTTTTTATAAGCCTAACATATTTTATTAATTATTACAAACTGCTCTCGTAAAATCATGATTTACCACTTACTTATATTCTTTTCACATATTTCATATACTTAGTACTTAAATTGACCCCTATGATTGTTAAGTAAAGGTATTTTACTAATTGGTTAAATATATTCATTTATTTATTTAGAAGTATATATAAATAATTTTGTAAATTATATATTCATATATATAAAGCCTGAATATACATGTGTATGTTCGATGAAAAGTCTTTTCAGATTAATATTTTAAACCTACCATATTTGTTACAAAAAGATACAAACTTTATAGAATGTTTGAATCTTCTCTTTCTCAAATTCATATCGCATTTGTGAAATAAATCATATATATTAAATATAAGCCTATCAAATATAATAGTTATTAATGCACCACAGGGCATATTTAGGACATGTCATACTTGAGGCATCGTTGCTTATTTAATTTGAATTTCTATCCCAGGAGACTTTTGTACATTTCTGTAGCTTATATACCACAATCAGGTAGGATGATTCTTTTGCTAAAAGCTCCCAAATGAACACGTGAGTATGACAGTTTCAGAATAGGTAGTTTGCAGACCAATGATGAAATATTATAGTTTAACATGTAAAGAGGTATAAAATAAAATGTTATTGCCATATTTAATTTATTTGTTTAGTGAAGCATTTATTTACTTTATACAGAAGAGATAGCAATATTATGGAGTGGAAAATACAGTAAAAAATCCTTGAAGCCTTGATCATTTTGTTGGGGCCAATTTAGAACATAAAATTAGGTAAAGTTCAAATGCAAGTTATATTTTTGTCAGTTGAAGCAAAGCTAATTAAGAGTTTGCTTATTACTATAGTTTTAGCACTTCAACAAAGTGGTGAACAGTCAAAACAAGCAAAGATATAAAGTATACAGTGAAAACAATAATCTCACATGTATATGACCCATAATAGGTCTTAATAGGCTATATCACAAAAGGAAAGTATCAACAGGAACTGTTCAGTTCCATGCGTGTCAGATTACTAGGCTTTCCCACGTTGTCCCCTTCTCCACGTTAAGTAAAGAACATCGGCGGTACGTTCATGGCTGGGAGAGGGCGCGGAATCTCAGATGGGTTAGTACTGAGTCCTTTCTGCTCTCCTTGACCTGCTCTCTGGTCTTCCTGATGCATAATCTTTCTCCCTCCACTGATGGAGGGGATTCATTTCTTTCTACTCAGCTCATGTCTTTTCTCGTCTTCATTAAAAGAAAAAATTGCGACAAAAATGAATTTATACTTTCTGTTCCACACTTAGGTCAATGGTCTTTTTTTCGAACTTTAAGTACTTCTTCCATGCAGCTTTAGGGTACTAGAAAGAAAGTAGAATTGTAAAAAAGTAAAGAAAATTCACAGATTAGTACTTTTTGATATAACTCTGCCAGAACACATAACAATAATTTATTTAATTAAATTAGAATATTACGTATTATAAGCATTTAAATACTGCTGGCTGCAAAGTTGAAAAGAACATCATATTTCAATGACTTGTTTAAATCCATCAACATATACAAGTCTGAGTCAGTATTTCTGCTTAGGTAGAAATAACTTCCACAGCATAATTCTTTCCACTTTGCCACTTTACCTCTGAGAGCACATTCATTTTTTTGGGGGGGGGAGGGAGTACATTTAGTTTACTTAGCAAATTTCTTTGTATTTTATTTCTTTCATCACACAATAAACTTAGTTGACTTCAGGTTAGCAATATCACAAATACTGTATCATTGAAATCTAGTTACTACCAGTTATTGTATTGTTGAGTATGACAGCTTATCATTGCCAGGATTAGTTTGTAAATGATTTTGGTATATTAACCTATAATTTTTGCTTGACCAGATTGTTTTTTTCATCCTTTTTGTTTTTGATTTTGTTTGTTCTTTTTTTGTTTTGTTTTACTGGTTTAAGAAGTTTCCCTATACTAGATGTAAATGGAGTCGTCAATCACAGTGCCTCCCCTCTCAACAAAAGGTGAGCTTAGAACACATGCTGGGCCCATTAGAATTCTGTATCCACAAGGTAAACCAATGAGATTCTTCCCTGAAACATCTTAAGTAGACTCAGTGGAAAAGACATACTCACTTCTTCTTTGACAGCAAAACATGAAACAAAATTTGCCTTGCTCTGCTGATGGTTGTATTGCCTGGCTGTGAGGAAAGATAGCTGTAAAATAAAACCAATATACAGAGGGAAGCAGAGACTGACACAGGGCTCTGAAATGCACATTTAAGACATTTGATCCATTTGTGTCTGAAGCCATTCCAAGGGCATAAATAGGCAAATTCTTAAATTTTGTTATCTAAATTGCATTGTGCTACTTTGTCAATATTACTGAGAAAATTTTGACAAACATAGAAATTATTTTCTGAAAGTATGCTTTTAAAGCGACAGTACATAAAATGCAATATTGACTAAGTAGAATTGGGGACACAAAAAATTCTTATTATTCTCAGTGAAAAATTAATGATCTTCATTATATAATAATTAAGCAGATGATTAGTTATACTAATAGATGCTGCTTTTTGGGGATTAGACTCTATTTTCTCAAACCTGAAGTTTTAGGAAAGTAGTAGAAAATACCTGGATATTGGAATGGGATGATTATTTCTGGAGCTCTTTTTTCTTTTTTTTTTTTTAATTTTTTAAATTTTTATCTCTTTTGGATGTACATCATATTTCAAATTCTGTGTACATTACATCATGTTCACCACCCAAACACTAATTATAGTGCATCCCCTCAGATGTGAGCCTAATCACCCCTTTTGCCCTCCCCCCCTTCCCCAATGGTAACCACCAGTCCAATCTTCAATGCTACGTGTTTTTTTTTGTCATTGTTTTTGTCTTCTACTTATGATTGAGATCATATGGTATTTGACTTTCTCCCTCTGACTTATTTCACTCAGCTTAATATCCTCAAGGTCCATCCATGTTGTCACAAATGGCCAGATTTTGTCATTTCTTATGGCTGAGTAGTAGTCCATCATGTATAAATACCACATCTTCTTTATCCATTCGTCCCTTGATAGGCACCTAGGTTGCTTCCATGTCTTGGCTATTGTGTATAATGCTGCAATGAACATAGGGGTGCAAGTATCTTTATTCCTTTGTATTTTCAAGTTCTTTGGATAAATACCCAGGAGTGGAATAGCTGGATCATATGGTAGATCTATCCTTAATTTTCTGAGGATACTCCATACTGCTTTCCATAGTGTCTGCACCAGTTTGCGCTGCCACCAGCAGTGAACAAGTGTTCCCTTCTCTCCACACCCTCTCCAACATTTGTTCTTTCCTGTCTTGTTAATTATAGCCATTCTGACTGGAGTGAGGTGATACCTCTTTGTAGTTTTGATTTGCATTTCCCTGACAGCTAATGATGTTGAGCATCTTTTCATATGCTTTTCATATGCCTGTTGGCCATCTGTATATCTTCTGTGGAGAAATCTCTGTTCAGATCTTTTGCCCATTTTCTAATTGGATTGTTGGTTTTTTTGTTGTTGAGCTGTATGAGTTCTTTGTATATTTTGGATATTAACCCCTTTTCTGATATATGGTTTGCAAATATCTTCTCCCAATTGTTAGGTTGTCTTTTCGTTTTGTTGATGGTTTACTTTGCTGTGCAGAAGATTTTTAGTTTGATGTAGTCCCATTTGTTCATTTTTTCTTTTGTTTCCCTTGCCCGGTCAGACATGGGACTTGAAAATATGCTGCTCAGACCAATGTCATAGAGCGTACTGCCTATGTTTTCTTCTAGAAGTCTCATGGTTTCGGGTCTTACATTCAAGTCTTAATCCATTTTGAATTGATTTTTGTGCATGGTGTAAGGGAATGGTCTACTTTCGTTCTTTTGCATGTGGCTGTCCAGTTTTCCCATCACCATTGATTGAAGAGACTATCCTTTCTCCATTGTATGCTCTTGGCTCCCTTGTGGGATCTTAGCTGTCAATAAACGTGTGGGTTTACTTCTGGACTCTCAACTTTGTTCCATTGATCTGTGTGTCTGTTTTGGTGACAGTACCATGCTGTTTTGGTTACTATGGCTTTGTAGTATATTTTGAAATCAGGGACTGTGATACCTCCAGCTTTGTTCTTTTTTCTCAGGAATCCTTTGGCTATTCGGGGTCGTTTGTTGTTCCATATAAATTTTAGGATTCTTTGTTCTATTTCTGTAAAAAATGTTGTTGGAACTTTGATAGGGATTGCGTTGAATCTATAGATTGCTTTAGGAAGTATGGACATTTTAATGATCTTAATTCTTCCAATCCAAGAGCACAGAATATCTTTCCATTTCTTTGTGTCTTCTTCGATTTCTTTCAACAATGTTTTATAGTTTTCGGTGTACAGATCTTTCACCTCTTTGATTTTTATTCTTCATTTTGTTAACGTGGTGTATCACATTGATAGATTTGCACATGCTGAACCATCCTTGCATCCCCAGAATGAAACCCACTTGATCATGATGTATGATCTTTTTAATGTATTGTTGTATTCTGTGTGCTAGTATTTTGTTGAGGATTTTTGCATCGATGTTCATCAGTGATATTGGCCTCTATTTTTCTTTTTTTGTGTTGTCCTTGTCTAGTTTTGGTATCAGGATAGTGTTGGCTTCATAGAAGGAGTTAGGAAGCCTCCCCCGCTCTTCAATTTTTCAGAAGAGTTTGAGAAGGATAGGTATTAAGTCTTCTTTGAATGTTTGGTAGAATTCACCAGGGAAGCCATCTGGTCCTGGACTTTTATTTTTTGGGAGGTTTTTGATTGCTGTTTCGATCTCCTTACTGGTGATTTGTCTATTCAAATTTTCTACAACTTCTTGGTCCAGTTTTGGAAGTTTGCATGTTTCTAAGAATTTGTCCATTTCTTCTAGATTATCCAATTTGTTGGCATATAGCTTTACATAGTATTCTTTTATTATCTTTTGTATTTCTGAGGTGTCTGTTGTAATCTCTCCTCTTTCATTTCTGATTTTATTTATCTGAGCCTTCTCTCTTTGTTTCTTGGTGAGTCTAGCTAAGGGTTTGTAAATTTTGTTTATCTTTTCGAAGAACCAGCTCTTGGTTTCATTAATTTTTTCTATTGCTTTTTAGTCTCTATTTTGTTTATTTCTGCTCTGATTTTTATTATTTCCTTCCTTCTGCTGATTTTTGGCTTTGTTTGTTGTTCTTTTTCCAGCACCTTTAGGTGCACTTTTAGATTGTCTGTTTGGGATTTTTCTTCTTTGTTGAGGTACGCCTGAATTGCTATAAACTTCCCTCATAGAACCACTTTTGCTGTATCCCACAGATTTTGGCATGTCATGTTTTCATTTTCATTTGTCTCCAGGATTTTTTTTATTTCTTCTTTGATTTCTTCATTGACCCAATCATTGTTCAGTAGCATTTTGTTCAATCTCCACATTTTTGTGGCTTTTCTGGTTTTCTTTCTGTAGTTGATTTCCAGTTTCATACCTTTGTGGTCAGAAAAGATGCATGGGGAAGGGTGACTGGTGCTCACCTATCTCAATTACTTCCTGGGGGACCAGTCCCTCCACCTTCAGATGTATAACTGTATGGGTCTCTCGGGCATCTTGTTGTGTTATGTGAATATCCTCTGTTGGTTGATGAAGGTCTATTTACATGTAGTTCAACGGGAGAGAGATAAAAGGAACAACTCACTCTCCCATGTTATTGATGTCACCTTTGCATTATTTCTTTTTAAGCATAAAGATAATTTCCAATTTTATGGACTTGCAATCTACACTTTGGTCATTACTTTCTAATTTTATTGACTTATATTTGGAGAATGTAATCTGATATTTACCTCTAGGAATTTATTCAAGTATATTTCTGGCCTAAATAATAGCCTATTTGTGAAAATGTTCAACACACACTTTTATATACTGAGTAACAGTACTTTTAGGGTCAAGATGTCTATATTTATTCCTAGCTCAGGCATATTATATTCTCTAAATTTTGGTATCTCTTCTCGATTTTGTTTAAACCAATTATTAATTAATGAAAAAGATTTATTCAAATTTCTACATACTAATCGTGTATCTAAACTTATCAATGTATTTTTCCAATAATTAGACAAGTACATCAGTATATTTTTAAGTCATACGTCAAAAAATAATCACATTATCTAAAAGTTTATTTCTTTGTTATTATGAATATCTTTTATCTCTCTCTTCCTCCTTTCTGTATAGTCTTTTTCATTTTTTTATTTTGATGACTGAATTTTATCAATATATACGATTACCCTCTTTGTCCATAGCTCTTGGAGTACTTTATGGATATTTTAATTAATACTATGTCTTAAGTACTTCCTATACAAATATTTTTTGTGTCAATTTCTTAGAGAAAATCATCTATAGTTTGTATTCCTGAAAATATTTTACTATGCTTTCATATTTTAGTGATATTTTAGCAGGACCTGAAAGTTTACACCTATGGTTATTTTCTTTCTAGAAAATAAAACTGTTATTTCCTTGTCTCTTTTCATCTTATGTTGCTGTTCAAAAATTTAAAATCAGCCTGATTCTTATATCTTTGTAAATGAACTCTTTTTTTCTTTCTAGAAAGAGTTTCTTCCTTCTCTCTCATAATTTTCTCTTTGTCTTTGGTATTTTTTAGTTTGGTATTCACAAATTTCACTATAATAATGGATATTTCCTTTTTTGTTTTGCTTCTATGCAACTTTCTAATCTTATGCTATGCCAATTATTTTTACTTTTGAGAAATACATCTGCATTCATTTTCAAACATCTCCCTTCCTTCCTCCATTTTTTTCTTTTTTTACTTTTGATTTTGGTTTTGTTTTTTAATTAGTGGATATCATATTATCCAGATGTTGGCACTTGTATTTTTTCCTCCTTATATCTTACACCCCTTCTTTATTTGATATCGTTAGTACTTTCTTGATGCCTAGATGTTCTTCTTTGCATATATCTATCTCATTAATTATCCTAGCCATAATATTCTTTGATTCAACTAATTTACATATATTTAATTTATTAGTACCACTAGGTTCTTATTCCTGTTTACATTTCAATATCTTCCTTTATCTCCATGATCATTAATTGAGTTTATTTTAAATCCCTGTTACAGCTCTTCTTTAATCATTTAGCATAAACTGTTAACTTTATTCTTTTTCTTTTGAGGTAGTTGTATGCTATTTAATTATTTTGTCTTTTAAACTAATATTTTTCTAAGTGTATCAGCTACTGTGTCTGGTAATCTGGGTTGGAACATGACGTAATGCCAGGTCTCAGTCCTTATTAGCTCAGTGAGGTCAGAGAAAAGCAGCAGGGGAGAGCCCTATGACAGGAAGTTCCAAGTAGAACTGACTACTACTCCACTTTCTTGATTTTTTAAAAAAGTCAGGCAAACCCTCTTTTCACAGTTTCACTTTAAACTTTGGGACATGTGAAATTGGGAGAAAGAACTCAATCCAATCTGGAGACTCACATCGAAGATGTTACTGGCTGTTCTCTTGAACACGTGGGAAAGGAAATGTAAAAAGAATAAGGCAAAGCTTCAAAATCTGTCCTGCAACTCATCATGTCACTGCTGCCTGTGGCCATCGACCTCCCTCACACACAAGTGTCAATTGAGATGATGTTCAATTTCCCTTCTCCTGGTCATTTAGTAAGTAAATACAAGAAAAGAACCATATCTAGGATTCCACCACTTTGTGATATTAAAATATTAGAGAAGTTTACTTCCAATCGCCCTTACCTTATAAGATCATATTTTTTTATATATCAGATTTCTGTATTTTTTGAATTATCCAACTACTCTTATATGGTAATTAATATTTTTCAATAAATATTCTCCTACATCATCATGCCTTAAAAATTCTAAGTGATTTAGATGTTCCAGATATGAATAATTGTTTCAAAGGTCCTCACCAAGTTTTTGTACAATATGATTTTCTCATTACTGAATTCTTCATCCTGATCAGTCAATGCTTAAAGATTGCAACTTACCAATAGTAAAGCTTTAGATGTAAAAAAAACAAGAAAACCAACAAAAAACAGAGAAAAAGATATGTTTTCTTTCCTAATAGTCAATTATTTTTAAAAAGCTAAATTCATGGCATGGTAAATTTAAGAATTGCTGAAAATACTATTGAAACGAGAAGATCAAATTTGAACCCTATAGAAACCACTACTAAGGTTTATTTTAGTTTTTTCCAGGGAACTTCTGTTAAAGACTAAAATATTTTGTAACTAAAGAAGAGTATGCAATTAATAATACAGGAAAATAACCTGTTTTCTGAGTTGGAAAATACAAGCATCTTCCAACAGTGATTAACACTCAATCTTTACTTTATATTAAAATCAACTAAAAAGAAAGTTGATACATATTAAGGTAAATAACAAGCATGAAAACACTGAATGTATTCAGAAACATACCATGAAAATGAATCATTTCTGAGTCATGAAATACACTATCAGTTGTTTTTTTGTGGAAGATTAGCCCTGAGCTAACATCTACTGCCAATCCTCTTCTTTTTGCTGAGGAAGACTGATCCTGAGCTAACATCCATGCCCATCTTCCTCCACTTTATATGTGGCACACCTGCCAAAGCATGGCTTGACAAGCCTAGGTCCGCATCTGGGATCCAAACTGGTGAAACCTGGACTGCCAAAGGGGAATGTTCAAAGTTAACTGCTGCACCACTGGACCAGCCCCTACACTATCAATTTTAGGTTTCCTTTATATTGATTCATTTGGGTTGGTTTTATTCTTCAAGTATAATTCTTTCCTAGATTCTTTCTAGGAAAATTTTTAGTAAAATGTTATCACCTAAAAATAAATTTGCTGCAATTGATCTGAACATGGAATCTACTTGAATTTGCTTCAAATCCAGAATTCATGAATAATAAGCTGCATCTTTAAGAATCTTTTTAAAGAAAACTGGCTCTCAGCATAGATTTTCATCAACATCAAAGAGAATAAAATCACATATATTTTAGCAGTAAAAGGAGGGATTTTTAGAAAGCTGTATTATAAACAAAATTTAGTACATACATTAAGTGTAAATCCTTTAATTTAGATGCCATAGTAAACTAAATCAAAATGCTACTAGTTTCTGATTAAGTATCAAATATGATAAATTCATGTCTGGTAAAGAATAAATAATGAAATTAACTAATAAAGTATCTCTTCTCACACATTTAACAATTGATCCCTTGCAAAGGAGGAAAGCATATTCCTCTACCCTCTAGGGTCTTCTGGCTGAGCCAAGAATTAAATTGACGTGAGAAAGACTAACAGGAAAAAGTCAAACAGATTTAATAACATGTTTACAT
The DNA here is from genome assembly GCF_021613505.1 of Equus quagga. Classification (NCBI taxonomy): domain Eukaryota; kingdom Metazoa; phylum Chordata; class Mammalia; order Perissodactyla; family Equidae; genus Equus; species Equus quagga. The sequence goes on from NC_060269.1 coordinate 129,730,314, forward strand.
GGGAGAATCCCAGGGAAATGAAGTAACTTGCTAAAACTGCCAAAGCTACAACCTTAAGTACCATCTTTAGCTAATGACAAAAGAGAATATTGGGGGTAGTGGTTTGAGACTTCAAAGGAGAGGAAGGCAATTTACATGGAGACAGAAAAGCAAATGTTTGGTACACAAGTTTTTGCCTTGCCTGGCAAAGACAATGGGACACGACGAGCTCTTTGATCAACTGGGCCTTGCTGGTTCCTCCTTGTCTACCGCATCTAGTTTAATTTTTATTACAGTTTTTCATATGTTATTTTATATTATAGTTATCTATAGCTCCTTCTTGAAACAGGCCTTCTATCTTGAATTCTTTTAGTCAGTTAGGGGGAAGGTCAAAGTTTCTTCCTGAGTCTTTTGTTCTTAAAATAATCAAGCCAAAGTTTTGGGTTGGCAAATTCTGATCCCCTACACCCTTTTCTGAAATGTTGTTTACTTAGCCTCTTTCTGAATTTTAAAATATTCACTTATTTCTAAATGTATAATATACTGACAATATCTATATCAAACTAGCTTTGGAAATTTAAAATATAATTGCATCTCTTCCATGATTGATTTTTTAAATAATTTTAGATCATTTTACTGAGGACAATAAAATATAGTATTTTATTAGTTTTATATTTTCTCTGTAGCTGATTTCTACAAACTTAGAAGCCTGAAACAGAATAAATTTATTATAATTATGGAGGTCAGAAGCAACAATGGGTCTCACAGGACTAAATTTCTTTCTGAAGCCTCTAAGGCAGAAACAATTTTCTTGCCTTTGACAGCTTCTGGAAAGCATTCCTTTGCTCATGGCCTCCTTCCTCTGACTTTAAAGCCAGCAATGGCCAGTGGAGTCTTTCTCATAATGCCAAGTCTGTTCCTGACTCTTCTCTCTCTCTCCCCAAGTTAAGTCCATCCAGATAATCCGAAATAATCTCTTTATTTTAAAATCGGTTGATTAGCAACCTTGATTCAATCTATGACCTTAATTCTCCTTATCCATGTAATATAACATTTTCAATTTCCAGGCATAAAGATGTGGACAGCTTTAGAGTGGTGGGAGCATTGTTTTGTCTACATCAATTATCATTGTGAAAATATAACTCAAAGATTAAGTTTGCTATTCATTAAAAACTTTTACTGATCGTCTACTATGAGCAAGGCACTATAAAAGGTGCTGATGACACACTACTACATTGATCTTACTCTCACCATATGTGGCACATAATGAGAGAATGAGGGGTACTAATATGTCATTGAAATACTGTATGATGAAAAGTATGAAAGTGAGCAAAGCAAGATGGTAAATGGCAGAAGTACACTGAAGAGGCTCTCATTCTCCACTAGGAATGACATTTGCTTGCTGAAGATGATATCTCTTAAACCTAGGTCCTAGGTAAAAATATAAATATCCCATGCATACACACATGGATGGATGTCTGTGTATGTATATGTGTGACTATACATGATTGTAATATAAATCCAGGTAAACAGAGCAATTTGTGCAATGGTCCTGAGGTGGAATGGCATGAATGAGAAACTCTAGGAAATAAAATATAAAATGTCTATACATTAGCATCTAGGAAATAGATAACAGTGTGGTTAGTGGTAAATAAGAAAATTAAGTAAAAAATCAAATGAGGAGGAACCTTTCTTTCTGTATGAAGAGATCAGGAATTCTTCAACTCTGAAGGCTTTTGATAGAGAATTAATCAGACCTATGCTTAGGAGGATTATTCCAGCAGTTTTTTAGAAAATTAAATGGAGATTGGGGTGGAATTATGAAAGAATTAATGACAAGCTCACAGTTTGTCGCAGTAATCGAAAGAGAAGCGAGTGAGATTCTCCAGGTGGCTGAAGACAAACGTCATGTGTGATCCCCACTCTGTGCCTGTCTATCAAGAAAGGTTTGCTAGCCCCGATGGACGATCCACCCCCTCATGGCAAGATGCTAAGTTCACAAGAAGGTGTAATTTCACATAAAGTCACAGCATGGTGTGAGGTTTGATTTCACATCATGTTAAACATTCTTGACTGTGAAACGAGTGTTTCACACAATGGTCACGAGTGTGTCTGCTCAAGTCGCGCATGCTATAAAAGTGGTTTTTAATGTACACAGCTTAGAAAACTCTAACAACTCCAGTTAATATTTTTCTTTTTAATTTCCCGTGAACACTACCTTCATCACCAGAGCCAGCATTTAAGTAGCTCCCTGCCCCCAACTGTCTTCTACAGAAAAATTGTACACTAAATCTTTTAAGGCTTAGCCTATTGAGACCACTTTTCCCTCTTCCTCTCTAGAGAACCTTAGCACTTTCAAAGAGATGGGAAGGTTACTTTCATCGCTGTGGATATCAAGAGCCTATTGTATAATTATAAACACAAGAATTTAACTCTGTTTTCTCTCTATTAAGGGTAATTTCTTTTCTAATTCAAAGGCTGCCTTCCATGTATTAAGGGAGAGTTCTTATGTTAACAAAGACATGGGAGGTGTGTAAACTCAGTAAACATCTTGAAACGTTATTAAGCAACAAGTGGCATTAACATCATAAAAGAAGGATTGTTGCCAGATTTTGGTGAAGTTGTACTGAAACAAATGCAATAGGAGAATGGCTAAACCAATCTCAAGCTGCCAAGATATATAATCGAGAAGTGAGCTCTCAATTCAGCAAACTAAAGGAGAGGAGGTCAGCTGAAAGAGCAGTCAGATTTCACTGACCAAAGAAGGCGGAATGGGCATTTTGTGAAGAAATTCTTTTCATTTGATTCTTCAGATGGAGAGTTTTTAAGGCACAATGAAATGGATCAGTAGAGAGGCAAACTTGCAAAGAAAGAGGAGAAAAGATGAAAGTTATAAGAATGCCAGCTTGGGATGGGGAACATGATTACTGAATTGCATTTGGCATAGCATTCTCGGCTAACAGAAATGGGAAATATTATGAAGAACTCATTAGGGAATCCAGGAAACATTTTATTCCAGTTAGCAGCTGAGGTCTTCACATAGGTTTTCAAATAGAGCATTGGTTGGAAATTATTCAATGCATCTGAGGATTATAACAACAATGACATAGCATTTTTTTATATAATAGGTTTTTCACATTAAGTTGGGATTTTATTGAGGATAGTGTAATTTTTATGTCAGAATTATTAATATCTTCTTTTGTGCTTATCAAATTGTAGGGTCTAAGAAGAGCTGTATTGAATAAAGTACATGAATAAATATTTATGGATCTATATTTTCATTCAACAAATAGTAATCACTTCCCAGGCATTGTTCTATGCCTGCACATAAAGTAATGAACAAATACCATTATATCCTGGTATAAGAGGAATTTTTAAATATTCATATCAATGTGCCATGAGTAGGATATTGTAACTAGGTAGAAATTGAGAATATATGAAGATCTTTTCTGGATTTTGTACTTTCATAAATTCATTTCTTCAAAGTAAATGTATGACACAGATAAATATGTATGTGTATATGTGTGTATAATATATGTGTGTGTATGTGTAAATACGTATGTTTCACATTTGGAAAAATACCATTGCCATACTTAAGTATGATTTAAAAAGAAACAATATATTCATATTCTCTTAGTTTTGCATAAAGCAAGAAAATACTGAAATGTTAAAATTTGGCTAATTCGTCTAACTCTGTCTTCCTATAAATGGGGAGGGACAGGGAGATGTCAGGATGATGTCACCTCATGATTAGTAAGAATCTTTAATTTTAAAAAGAATATATTAAATAGTATTACTAAACATTGAGATACTTTAGATAATTAAAAAGTATCCAGAAAATCCCTATATTTTCAGCAATTTATACTGCATACTTAATACATTTCAGGTATTGTTTTCTGTGATACTGAAACTAAGAAAACCAAGTGATAGCTCTGTGTCAAACAATCTTTTTCCACTGAAATACTTTCAAATATATATTCACAAATTTTACAAATACTTTTTTTTTATATATTTCTCACCATGGATACACTTACAAGGCCTACGACCCTTCTGCAAGTCAGCTTCTTTTGTATTTCCTTACAAATTGATCTCTTTCCTCTTTTTGAAAGGATCTGATAAAGTAGGATTTTGTATAAAATTCAGAGTATTTTGTCTGATAAGACTTTGGCAGTTGGGATTAATATCTTCATCTTGGCAAGTAGAGTGATCAAATGGAGGAGGCAGGAACTTAGCAAAGGTTTCTAATTGATTGCAGGCACATAGACTCCCCTGTTTAATGACACGACACTGGTAAAGTTTAAGGGCTATAAATTTGCAACCGATTGGAGGAAAATCTTCCCATAGTGTGGTGACCACTGGCAAAATGCTCTGCATCAGGAAATCAGCCAGAAAAATACTGTAGCTGCACCTTAAAATGGACTATATAATTTTATGGCCAGTGTAACATGTGTAGCTATGAAAGTTAAAATAATGAAGGATAAAATAAAAGGAGGTAATTAAATATCACACTTCAGTGCATTAACCATTTATCCACAGGGCCAAGAGAAGTGCTCCTTCTCTTTAATTGGGTCTTGTGAAAAATCATATTTATATTGCCATGCTTTAGTAAGATCTATTTTATTTTGTTATTGATGAAACGTCATTTGTGGCTTTGTGCTGAAAATGCTTTGCAAATGGGTTTGGAAGGACGTGATGTCAATTCCAAGACTTAGCACAATCTAGGCACACAGGCTCCCCGAGGCCTTCATTTGTGTTTCAGATCACAACAGCTCAAGGCATAAAATGGTCTACGATCTCCCTTATAATCTCTGTTTCTCTGGTTTTCACCTCCGCAAACTATAATAATTCTTTGAACACTTTTAAAATCTCGTAAAATTTTCTTTTTCTGGGAGCAACAAGTGATGAGATAATCCTGGTGCAAATTATGACTAATCTTAGTTGGCTTTCAGAGAGCATCATTAAAAATTATAATTTAAAGGAAGCCCTACTTATGGTTTTTAAGGCCTCCAGTTATGTAAACAAAAGGGAAAAGTGTTCCATTATCATGAAATATTATAAAAGTAGTCTGAATATAGGTAGTGAAGTTGACCAAATAATTGACCTTCCATCAATCTTTGTTTATTTCATCTAATATTGTAATTTAGGAGGACCTGACTGATTATCTATTCTATTGTTCATTCAATGCATGACTGCAAAATAAAATAATGTAAAAATAGATAATATGTGACAGTTAAATAAGTAATAAACTAGATGTAATATACTGTATCTTTGTATGTCTGTAAATTGGCTTCAGCGATGAGTTTATTATACTCTTTCTCATGACTTGACCTTGCACTAGTTCCATACCACTTTACAGGAGTAATTTTTTTTTAAAGATTGGCACCTGAGCTAACATCTGCCGCCAATCTTCTTTTCTTTTCTTTTGCTTCTTCTTCTCCCCAAAGCCCCCCCCAGTATATAGTTGTATATTCTAGTTGTAGGTCCTTCTGGCTGTGCTATGTGGGACACCAACTCAGCATGGCTTGATGAGCGGTGCTGTGTCTGAGCTCAGAATCCAAACCAGCAAAACCCTGGGCCACTGAAGTGGAGCATGAAAACTTAATCACTCAGCCACGGGGCTGGCCCCAAGAGTAATTTTTCTTTATTGAATGCTCCTGTGTGTGAGAAGCTGTATTTGATAATTTATCTACTTCAACTCAATTAATTACCACAATACATTTGCATTATCAATATAATTACCTCACTTTATAGGTAAATGAATTGAAGCAAGGAAAGATAAGTATCCTGTCCAAGATCACCCAGCTACCTCACGTTACAGCTGGAATTCACTCTCAGATTAGACTCAAAAGCTCTCACCCTTTTCTTTCTTTCCTTCTTTTTGGTGAGGAAGATTGGCCCTGAGCTATCATCTGTACCAATCTTCTTCTCCACAGCATGGCTTGATGTGTGGTGTGTAGGTCTGCACCCGGGATCCGAACCCACAAACCCTGAGCCACCAAAGCAGAGCACATGAATTTAACCACTACACCACTGGATGGGACCCAAAAGGCTCTTACTCTTGATCACTGTGTTTTATAAATCTCCACTCAAATTTATCTCACTGTAGTACAGCTCATGTGCAGAGAGCAATATCACAAAGTAGACTTTAAGCTCTTTAATGGAAGCAACTAAAATATACCCAACTTTACATACCTGTTCTCCATCACAGATGCTCATACATATTAGTCCTGCCACTTACAGGCTGTGCAAAATTGGACAGACAATTTGTTTCACTCTGCCTCAGTCATATCATCTGTAAAATGAGGAATCATTAAAAAGTATGCCTCTTAGATCAAAAGGAAGGGTAAGAGAAAAGAAAACAAGAATAAAAACTATCTCAGTAGGTATCTGAGTGTGGAAAGATTGGAACACTGTCCTACTGAACTTGCTGTGTGATGAAATATTGCACAACATTTCCATGGGTGATAGGGAAAGACTCTTTCTCTTGTGAGTTCACATATGAAAGTATGAAAGAGATAGATAGAAAATTAACATATACTAATTATTAATCAAGGAGAGAATTAGTTCTTGGGATGGATTAGACAATAGTCAACTGATGGCTACATATTGACAATATTTTTGATTAGTGGTCTCTAAAGAAGGAATTGTTTCACCCCTTGGAGCGAAGAGGAAAATTTTAGAAATTCTATACACATTTACATTTATAGTTACAGTTATTTAGTTTAAAACTTAGAATAGTAAATAAGCTTTATCTACATTTATCATCTGATTTTTTTAAAATGACCTTACAATAAATCAAAGAAGTTTAGGTTAGAATAAAAATACATGTCAAGAATTCAAGCATCTCAAGTGTGGAGTTATTCTGTTAGTTGTATCTTAGAAAGCCTTTATACAAATAACACTATTGGTAATAGACTATAAGATGATTCTTGGGTTCTATTTTTCTTGATTTATGATAAAGGAATAATATACCATTCAGATGGAACAAAATCAAAGGAAATGATAGAAATAAAATGATTTCTTAAGACTCAAACTATGTGTTCATGTCACTGTCAGTGATAGACTATCCCGGGGTACATAGAGGTCTATGTCAGCTTAGGGAACAAAGAATGGCTTACATTGTGACTTGAGGGATGGAGTGGAAAAGAAAATATAAATCCTTAAAACAATACATTATTTGCCACCTATGAACTATAGCAAGCTAGGGAAACTGTCATCAGCAATATGCTCCAGAGATAACCTTTAATCATTTCTCAGGATCACATGAACTTTGAAAATGTCAAGGAACAAATACTCCAGCCTTTTCAGAATGGAATTTGGGTGCCTATAGTCAGCCCAGGAAGAGCTTTTAAAAAGTCTTTTCTGTATTTTTCAACAAATGCTGTTAGAATACAAAATTGGATTTTTCTTTTGGATAGCTATGCAATTAAAAGACTTTCCTAGCCAAGGTATTAAACTTTCTATCTGTCCTGTGAAATTTAGGAAGTATGATATTGTACACAATATAGCCAGGAATTTTAATTATCTTAAGAAAGCAATGCGAAAGTGAAAAGTAATTTTAAATTAACTCTCAGTTACAACTTGGTTGGCTCAAGGAGAAAAAAGATCTCACTTTTCTGAACATAACTTTATGTAAAAACCATGGCTCTTTCCATACTACATTTTCATCTCCTTTTTCAATTATGTATAACCAAACACAAATCAAACATGAAATTAATCTTTGATAATATGTTGTTTTGCTTGATTGAACTGCTGCCTTAAAGCCTAAATAAATGAAAGATTATTATTTTTATTAGTACAAACTGCTCTGTCTCTTCAAGTAACGACACCAGAAAAAATGCAGTATATTATTACTCCATCAATTCTGCCTTAGTAATGTCTTACAGTAGAGTTTTAAGCAATAGTTACCACATAAAGTGTTGTATTCTGTCCAATTATTTATAGCCATAGCCTATTTATTAAGACATACCATACTCCACTTACATAGTTTTTAAGATGCAATCCCAAACTAGAAATATATCATAATGCATATAACTGCATTATAATAATAAATATTATAAGACAACATTTGATACAATGACAATGGATTTGAGCTAATGATTTCAGAAGTATAAAACGATGCATTATTCTATAATTCATCATTAGTCATCATTACTGGTATCTTCACATAAATGCTGCTATGGTCCTAATGTCTGTGCTACCCTCAAATTCATATATGGAAATCCTCATCCCCAATGCAATGGTATTAAGAAGTGAGATGTTGGAGGTACTTAGGTCATGAGAATGGAGCCCTCATGAACAAGATTAGCACTCTTATAAAAGAGACCTGACAGAGCTTCCTCGCCCCTTCCACCAAGTGAGGACACAGTAAGAAGTCGGCAGTTTACAACCCAGAAAATTTCCTTCACCAGAACTGTGCCATTTTGGTACCCTAAGGTTGGACTTCCATCATCTAAAACTCTGAACAATGAATTTCTGTTGTTTATAAGCTACTCAGTTTGGGGTACTCAGTTATAGCTGCCCAAATGGACCAAGACAAGTGTGTTCCTATGTCAGAAGGTCACCGTAGACAGAGCCTAGTGACTACATCAAACTTAGGCACCTGGTATTCTCAAGGTAGACAAGCTTCTTCCCCTTAGATTCTTACAGCCTGTATTTACTGAGCATGCTTGCATACAAAAAGTTCTTTTGTATACAAGAAGATCTTTCACATGCATATAAGATAATAGTAGAACGCAAAGAATTGAGTAATACAGTGACGGTGTAACTTCTCATAGAAATAAGAGAAGCTGCTATTTAAGGAAGGAGACTACTGTGACCTCAATCAAACTTTCTAGTAAGAATCTTTTAGGTCAATAATTCCCAATGTCATATTTTTTGAGTGACAATTTTTGTTTCCAGATGACTTGATTGCAGATGAGTTAGGAAGAGGTTCTAGTCCACTGAGAGACTAGTGCCTATCTCAGAGAGGGCAGGTTGCCAATTGTTAAGGGACAAGCTAGCACCCAAGATCTTTTTTCATTTTGTGAAAATACTGTTGGCCACATTCCCTCATCAAGATAGGGATGGAAATTGGCCTGATTTCTAAAGGAAATCACTCTGCAAGTTATATCAGGACTGGCACTATGAAGATTCTGCTTGAGGCAAACAGCTTTGAAAAGGAACATCTTTATTAACTCTGTTTTCCAGAGTTTCCTTACACGTATACAGAAAAATGACTCTCCAGAAAGCATGAAACAGTAGATCATAATTGTTGAAGAGAAAAGTGTTTTATGAAGCAATTTATACCATCAAAATGTATTTAAAAATTGAAAAAATTCTGACATAGCGAACATCTAATATTGGAATTCACACATTAGAAATATATTTGAAGTCTTATATGTCCTTTTCCAGAAAAAATTCACCTGTCTATCCACTACTCTCTTCCCATGCATTTTCATGTATAACTTTATATTTTACTATGTTTGAATTCATCACTAATGAATTTATTTTAACATATTCTTCACTAATATGTACAGTTTGCATTTTTCTAATCTATGTTATCTTTATTTTAAACTTGCTTTCTTCACTACAAGTTTGTTATATTTATTTATGCTGATATGTGGTGCTGTACCTTGTCTGTTTTTCATTTTGACTTTGGTCTTCTATTCTACTGCATGAATATTCTACGAGGAATTTACCTGTCCTACTCGTGTGAACCTAGTCCCATTTCCCTCACCTTTTCACTTATGTAACTTTCTGTTACAAGCCTCTATGTTTCTCTGGGATTACATAATTATATAACTTATTACTGGGTTATAGGATATGTACATCTTTAGCTTTATGGACATTTTAGAAATATACTCTATAAGCACTCCAGTGAGTACTAGAGGGAGAGGTCTTAGAGTTGATGGATATTCTATTATATATTAAGGGCATAGAGGAGGGTATTATTTCTGGAAACAGACATTTATAGCTAAACTGAGATAAGTAAACTTCCAACAATAGCTGCCTTTATACGCATTTACCTTTCAAAGTAATTATTTTCACCAACATCCGGAAAACATAATTTTTTATTAAAATCAAGTAACATTTATTTCTATCACCGGTTTACTTGTTGATCCACTAATTGTTAATTTGGCCAAATCTAATACATACTAGCAATGATTACATTTGCATGCATTAGTTTCATTTTAAACGTCTTTGAATATTAACTTACCTAAATTTTCAAAGGAATCTTACTCAGATCTGAACAGAAATCTTAAACTTTTAAAATTGCTAGTGCCTAGGGAAAGATTTTTGAATATAGATTTTCACTATTTTCTACATATTTATGATTACTTTTATAGTTAAAAATATTTCCTCTGCCCTAACCCCATTGAACATAATTAATTAAATGCATTCAGTTTAGGAAAATTAGTATGTCTTTTACAAAGATTGAGATTATACTTCTAGACATTTAACTTGCAAGTTTCTCCATCTTGAAAAATGATATTAAAATTATATGTAAAATGTAGCACTAAGCACTTTTCTTCTGTACATGTCATGACAAATATTAGCATTGTGTACTTTCAGCATAAATAGAGTTGACAAATTGTCAGAACTCATAAATACATAGAGTTAAAGAAGTTTCTCGAAATTTAGTCCCATACCTCCTTGAAAAGGTTTTTCTTCTTGAATTACCAACAAGCACAGATAGAAGTGAAGTGTTAATAGTAATAATTAACAAAAAGAGTACTGAATTATGGTAACTAGGTATTTTACTTTTTGTCTTCAAGACTATTACTAGTTTGATTGTCTTCATCCTTTCATTCCTTAGTCAAATATCATGGGGCAATTGTACACATAATCAAAGAATTACAAATGCGATGATGCCTGCCTTTCATTTATGTCAATACATCTGTAGTAATATGTGTATAGAGAAAGGAATAATAAGATTTGCCTAACTTCCACTCAATTAAATTCTTCTGAGGAATTCAAAATCTTGACTTCTTGAAAAAATTTGCCTCGTCATGAATTTAAAATGTTTTTTCTTTGTATCTCAGCATCAGAGAATGTATTTTAGGTACTTAAAATATTACTGGGTAAATTTCAAACACAATCTTGCAGCATGTGAATATTACCCAGTGATGGGCAGGATAGTAGTCCCCAAAGAGGTCCACAAATAATGGTCCTCAAAGGCACTTAGATGTTTCTAAGCCCCAGAATTTGTGAATGTGTTACAGAATGTGACAAAGAGAAATGACTTAAGATTGTAGATGGAATTAATGTGGCTAATCAGCTCACCTTAAAAGGAAATGATTATTCCTGGTTACTCGAGTGGAACCATTGTAGTCACAATAATCCTTAAAAGTAGAAGATGTAGCTAGAAGAGGGAGAATCAGAGAGACTGACACATGAGCAGGACTTGGCTCAACATTGCTGGCTTTGAAAATAGAAGAAGAAGGGCCATGAGCCAAGGAATGGGGGTAGCCTCAAGAATCTGGAAAAGGCAAGGCAAAGGATTTGCCTCTAGATCTCTAGAAGGAATGTAGACCTGCCCACACCTTGATTGTAGCCCAGTGAGTTGCATTATGAACTTCTGACCTCAGAACTTAAGATAATAAATTCATATTGTGTAAGCCACTAATTTTGTCATAATTTTTTTACAGCAACAGTAAGAAACTAACACATGCCCTGCTGGATATTTAAGATTTTTTATGCATGGCATTTATGATATTTCAATGAATAGAATGTCAATCTACAAATATTTCATATTATGGAATGTATATATGAATAAGGAAATTTATCCCATATTCAGTCGAAATTCACAAACATAACATTTTATTCAGAAACTTGGATTACTAAGCAACCACAGAAGTCAGAGGCAGTCAGCACATTAATTCTGGGTAAATTTGTCTTTTGTTCATAGCACTTTGTTGTCAGCACTTCTTTTAGGTGGATGGGACTCACTTGCTCTCGATATTCTCCAATTCTTTTTCTTTGTGTGCTCCACTTTGAGATAACTTTTCTTAAATTATTCCCAACCAGTTAGCTTTAAAAATTTCTATATACTCATCTTATTTCAGGTTGTCAATGCTGCGTTTTGTTTTCTCAAGGATCAATTTTTTTGGTACTAATCAGCTAATCCAAGTTAAGGAAATATAAAAAGCAAATCCTTTATTTCATGACCATACAAGGACACTACTGCTTAATTGTATGATATTAGTGCTTGAAAATTCAAATAATCTCCACATGTCTAAGTTATTTAAATTCAGCCATCACTGGCTCCTGTGTAAATAGCTCACTGCTGAAGAGATAAGTACCTTCTACTTGTTTTGATCTGAAGATCCCGGCACACTTAAGAGAGCCAGTTACAGTGTCTCAGTGTACCTTCTGTAACACTGTACCAAGTAGTGATGGATGTTTCTCCAAGACCAGGAAATGCAAGCCAAAGAATCTTTTAAGGGAAAAGAAGCAGTAAGCCACCCTCCAGCAAAAAAATATGTAATCATGGGAAAAGCCAAGTTTAAAAGGAAACAAATGAAATTCTAGAATGAGATTAAATGGAATATTTCTTCAAATAAAGAAAATAGAGTGTGGGTGAGTTTCACAACTAGTAATGTCCTTTAGCTTCTGAACCAGAAATATCTTATCAAATTTTTGGGGACAAAAGCCACACTAATCAAGGATGGTGGGCAGGAAAGACTAAAGTCAGCAGACCTAAGTTACTAAAACTGTGCACAATAAGGTGCTGCATAATGATATTTCCGTCAACGGCATACATATACGATATGGTTCCATGAAATTAGTACTGTATAGCCTAGTTGTGTAGTAGGCCATACCATCTAGGTTTTCATAAGAATACTCTATGATGTTCTCACAGTGATGAAATCTCCCAAAGATGTGTTTCTCCGAACACATCCCCATCATTAAGCAACTCATGGCTGTATAGTCCAAAGAAAGGCTTTTCATCAGAACTGGCCCTTGGCTGGCCCCTGGGAAATAACCTCTGAGCTCTTAGGATATTCTGCTGGGTAATAGTGTATTTAGTATGCCTGAGGCCTTGGGCCATGCTCTACCAGTTTGACCAGATAAGCTTATCCTTACAATGCAATTTACAGTGAATGTCCTGTTGTCCTTTGGGGTGAGAAGTGGCTGGACTCTGAGAAGCTGAAGTCACTTATACCCCAACACTTCACATGGGTTATCACGCATTGTTGATGGGAGAATTAAGTGCATGCCCGTATGACTCCCCCAGTTGGAGACACCTGAAAGCTTGTGCCCGTTTTCTCTAGACTTCATGCTGTGCACCTTTTCACTTTGCTAATTTTAATCTGTGTCCTTTTGTGTGATAAACCATAACCACGAGTTTAACAGCTTTTTTAAGTTTGGTAAGTCCTTCTAGCAAATTATGGAGACAGAGGGGGATCTTAGGGACCCAAAAATAGATAAGGAAAAGAATATTACAGTATAATAACATTTATTTTTCTTTGACTTAAAAATAAGATGTATCTCATTTAATGAAAATCCTAGGCCCTAGTTCCTGTTTCTGTGAAAACTTTAACATCATTTAATGAATTAAAATGAAATTAACAAAACATTTAGGGCAATGATTTTTCTTAGTTTTTTATGCTATATAAAGAGCAAAGATAATCAGATTCACTCAAAAATAAAAGCGTTAAGAAAATTAGGACAATAGGGACTATCTGCCCCATATAGTATATACTTTGATATTGATTTTGTATGTTCCCCATGTGATCTTTAATCACATAATGTAAGTAAATGGAAACCTGAATCTCATAAACATAATTTCAATTTACAGTAAACTTTACGGAAGTATCTTTAAAGATGTGACAGATACATGATATGTACTGACGCTCAAGATCCATTTGAATTTCCTTCTAGCATCTATAAATAGGAGAGACTAAAACTCTAAAAACTCTTTCTCAGATATGCTTGTGGCTAGTTTTCTGGATATACTTTAGGTTTGGTCAATCAAATACACTCACAAGAAATAAATTCAGAACTAAATTAAAGGAACAGGGAGGTTGAACTGACCTAGATCAAGATAGAGCAATGCAGTTATGTCATCTCTGCTTTCTGCTTCTGAGTGGTTTTCTCTGCAATGGAGCTGGGGATCAGGGCATAGGCAGGTTTATTTGGAAGGTGAAATCACTCCTGGAAGTGTAGCCAGAACCTCTTGTAATAGGCTTCCAATGATTTTGTATCCTCCTAGTACTTGGTCGTAAATCTCTTTTTGTTTAAAATTTCAATTGCCTGAAAGCATACCCTAAATTCAAGGGATTCAGTATTTGGAAGAAAAAATTCACCTTTAATTTATGCTGTTTCACAGCCTTACTTGAAAAACTTTCATAAAGGGAAAAAAAACTACATCAATATTTCATAGAATTTTTATTCCAGTATTTTCTTCTTCTTCGATAGAAACACAACCAACTGCAGTGCCAATTTACCTAATGAATTCCTAACCTACCGGAGTGAGCTCTACTCCCATAAAAGGCACAGTCAAAACCTTATGCAGAGCTTTGTTCCAAAAGGCTCTTTATGCTTAGTTCAACAATGCAGGAAACTCAAGATCAAATGAGATTATTAACTGGATATAGAAAGTTCTCTGTTAAAACCATAAAACGTTAAGCCAACAGGAGAGTCACTTTGATGTACCCACCTCAAACCATTTATTTCTTCGCCTCTGTCAGAATCTCTGGAGAGCATCAACATTGATACAAAACAGATCCATCCCATTTTCTGTAGCCGACAACAAAGAAACAGCGAGGAACACATGCTGAAGGGCAGGCCGGAGAAACTCCTGCTCTGCATATAACTCCTCGATGCCTTAGGTGCTTCCTGACCTGGGATTCTGAGTGCAGAATGACAATAACTCATAACTTTGTTCCAGGAATCTCAAAGAATTTAAGAGTTCATAAGGCCTCTAGGTAAAGTCAGGTTGTCTCAGGGTCCAAGTCTTCAGAAACTCTTATATTTTGCAAAGCAATTTACATTTCTATGCCTGTGACCTCTGAATAAAACTGAAGAGTCACTAGAATGAAAGCATGTTATTTTTGGGAAATTGTTTTACAAAGTAGGCACAAGAGAGCGCTGAAGGGTCCTTGGTGGCTTTTAACATATGTTTTATAATCTTTGTTGCAAAAGGAAGAACATGCTTATTTACATTCTGTCCTTTACTTCTGCAAGAATTACTATTAAAATTTTATTCTGAAAATAATAAACATAGGCTTTAAACTTTAATCTGCAATATATAGTTAACTTTATTGATGAGTGAGAAAAACAAATATTGAGGAAACACAGGCAATTTTAGTTACCAAACAGTAAAAAATGGGAATTGTACAAAAGATAATCAAAAGCAGTGATAGCAGTAAAACTGTAATCTTCTAAACAACTCAGGAAATATATATATGTAAGTTGAAAAAGGAAGTGATAAAATATTTTGAAATAGTGTTTGAACGTTTAAGTTTGTGTTTCTAAATAATAGAAAATGTAAGAAAAACAATATTTGCGCATCTTCCAGATCCTGTAAGAATAAAGTGTATGGGCAGGCTTTTTCATGGAAAACTACATTTATTTGAAAGTATGACTGATAGATTCAGTCCTGGTGGTCTAGTGGTCAAGATTTGGTGCTCTCACCTCCTTCCCCTGCTTCATTTCCATGTCAGAGAGCCATACCATCCATGCCAGTTGTCATACTGTGGGCGACTGCATATCGCTTTGATGCTGAAAGCTATGTCACTGGTATTTCCGATACCAGCCGGGTCACCCTGGGTGGACAGGTTTCAGTGGAGCTTCCATACTAGACAGACTAGGAAGAAGGACCTAACCAGCCACTTCTGAAAAAATTGGCCATGAAAACCTTATGAACAGCAGTGGAGCGCTGTCTGATACAGTGGTGAAGGTGAAAGGACGGCACGAAAAGACTGGACGGGATTCTGCTCTGCTGTACACAGGATCAGTAGGAGTCTGAATCAACTTAATAGCACTAACAAAAAGTGACTAACAGACAAACTACGGTTATTCCAATTGGAGTATTAGCAGAGTTTATTTTTCAAAATTCTCAGCAGTGACCCTGTTACTTTGAGGAAAGGAACTGACAGTGGCAGAAGTTAATGATAAAATTTAAGTCTTCCAGCAAATATCAGAAATTTGAGAAACTCGATATCTCCTACCAATATCTTCACAATTTTTAATTCCTCAAAGACTAATATGATTTTTGATATCGTTCTATAGAATGTGTCTATATTTGGATGATCTGCATAATTCAATTAGGCAATACTCTCCAAATAAACAACACAGGATGTTAAAAAATGAGTATGGGTTAACAACCAAATCAAAGTCCAAGATAGGCCAATGGATTTTATTTTAAGACTATTTTTTAGAGCAGTTTTAGGTTCACAGCAAAATTGAGGGGAAGATACAGAGATTTCTCCTAGACTTCCTGCCTCCACACATGCATAGCCTCCCCCATTATTAACATCCTCCTCCAGAATGGTACATTTGTTACAACTGATGAACCTACGTTGTCACATCATAATCATCCAAAGTCCATAGTTTACATTATGGTTCACTCTCGATTTTGTACATTCTATGGTTTTGGATGAATATATAATGACATGTATCATTACGGCATCATACAGACTATTTTCATTGTCCTAAAAATCCTCTGTGATCTGCCTATTTATCCGTCTCTTCCCCTCATCCCAGCATCTTTTTACTGTCTCCATATTTTTGCCTTTTCCAGAGTGTCATATAGTTGACATCGTACAGTATGTGGACTTTTTATGTTGGCTGCTTTAATGAAGTAATATACATTTAAATTTCCTCTATGACTCTTCATGGCTTGATAGCTCATTTCTTTTTAGCACTGAATAATGTTACATTGTCTGGAGGTATCACAGTTTATTTATCTACTCACCTACAGAAGGACATCTTGGTTACCTTCACGTTTTGGCAATTTTGAATGAAGAAAGCTGCCATAAACATCTGTGCAGGTTTTTGTTGGACATAAGTTTTCTTTTCCACTCTGTGGGTAAATACTAAAGAGTGCAATTACTGGATTTATGGTAAGAGAATGTTTAGTTCTGTAGCAAGTTATTTTATGAATATCAACAAACTAAGTCTGAAGTTTCTGCGGACAGGTAAAAGACCCAGAATAGCCAACACAATATTGAAGGAGAAGAACAAGGCTAGAGGACGGACACTATCTGACATCAAGATGGACTATAAAGATACAGTAATCCATACAGTGCGATATCAGTAAAAGAATGGGCAAATAGATCAATGGAACAGACCACGGATCCCAGAAATAGACTCCAAAAATATAATCAACTCATCTTTGACAAAGGAAAATTGTAATACAACAGAGTAAAGATAGTCTGTTCAACAAGTAGCACTGAGTCACATGTACACATGCACGGAAAAATATGAATCTAGACACAGACTTTACACCCTTCACAAAAACGAACTGAAAATGGATCACAGACCTAAATATAAAATACAAAACGATGATACTACCAGAAGATAATGTAGGGGAAAAGCCAGATGACTTTGGGTATGTTGATGCCTTTTCAGATACCACACCAAAGATAGAATCCATGTAAGAAACAATTGGTAAGCTGGATTTCACCAAAATTGAAAACTTTTGCTCTGCAAAAGATAATAGCAAGAGAATTAGAAGACAAGACACAGACTGGGAGAAAATGCTTGCTGAAAACTCATCTGATAAAGAACTGTTATCTAAAATATACACAAACACTTAAAACTCAACAATCAGAAAATAAAATCTGATTAAAACGTGAACCAAAGACCTTAGCAGACACTTCACTAAGAAAACAGACAAATGGCAACTCAGCATGTGAAAAGAGGCTCCACATGATATGTCTTCAGGGAAATTCAAATTAAAATAACAATGACATGTCACTACACACATTAGAATGGCTAATATCTGAAACTCCGACCACAGTAAATGCTGACAAGGATGTGGAGCAACAGGAACTCTCAGTCACTACTGGTGGGAAGGCAAAATGAAACAGTCACTTTGGAAGACAGTTTGGTGGTTTCTCACAAAACAAAACTTACTCTTACCATATGATCCAGCAATCATTCTCCTTGGTATTTACCCAAAGGAGTGAAAAACTTATGTCCACACAAAAACCTGTGTGTAGATGTTTACAGCAGCTTTATTCATAATTGCTTAAACTTGAAAGCAACCAAGATATCCTTCACTAGATGAATGGATAAATAAACTGTGGTACGTCTAGGTGTACCATAGAAGATAGCAATGATTTACTTATAATGCACCCAAATAGTAGTCTTCATTGTAGCTATTTTGCCTAATGTGATAACTTTGCTAGAGGAATTTAATGCTAACTTTTATGTGTGATAAGCAATTATTAATTTTACGAATGTATTACTTTTCATACACATCAAGAAAGTGAATTAAGAAGCCGTTTACATTCACATGGAATCATATTTATTCACGATAACATCATGGGGCTGTGTTAATATTCTTCCCTTTTGTCATAATATATTCCAAAGGTTACTGGGCCATCTGTACATTCCACACAACACTGTATTGTTCCACTATAATGATGAAATCATGTTAATCAGGTCTGATGACTTGTAAGTCAACAATTCTTTGGCAATCTTAGTAAGATAAATGTATTCTGGCAGATGGAAGATAAGGCTTACAAAGATTCGGAAGCATGCTACATGGGTAAAATTTCAGGATCCAGTGATTTGGATCATGAGGGATATCTGTACAAAGTAAAGTATAAATTATTGCATCTTGCCTTTTATCATTGAGAAAGAGGCATAGTGCTTGAGTAAGACTCTTTATGTATAAGAAGCAACATGTCTATCCCATACTTCAGAATGCATTTATCATGTGACGTGGGAAGAAGATTGTTTTGAGTGGTGCCCAAAGCAAGAAACTTTCAAAAGTAGGTCAAGGCTGCAGTGTAAGAGCCCTTCCACTTGACGCATATAGTTGAGCATTCAATGAGCAGCATCTGAATTTTAAAAAGGACACTATGTGAAGTCTCTGTCAAGCCCCAGTAGAAGATTGATAGCACAGATCCCTGATGTTCTGGAGTAAGACCATAATAAGCCATGCATCCAGAACTGTGCATCATGAACTGTCAAACCCACCCAATGATGAGGTTGGGCAGACCTAGAAGCAAGTCATCATTAATATTTAAGTGATACATATAGGAAGTGACTTGAGCAGGTCCACAAGGCACAAGTAAACTGGATGTACAGACTCCATGTTTCCTACCACAGTTGTGCTGATATCTTTCATTCAGCTCATATCTGTTGCCTCATGGGGACTTCTTATGATAAGCTGCCAAAGGAGGAAGAAAATCATGCTGCTTTCACAGGTGGATTTTCCCAGTATAGGGAAGAAAGCTGAACATAAACCGCAGTTGCACTACAGCTACACTCATGAGTGGCCCTAAAAGACAATGGTAGGGGAAATTCCTCCCACTGGTAGTTTTTGGATGATGCACCTGGTCATCCACACTTTACAGAGGAGGATTGGTCTGAAATAAGGATATAAATGGACTTACGGCAGTCAAAGATGGCTTACTTGGTTAGTTAATGGCCTGGAAGAAATAAGATTTGAAGATCAAAGAAAGGAAGAGGCGTTCAAACAAACATTTGAGAGTATGTATAATGAATAAAAATCTTTGTATCAAAATTAATGCCCATTAAAGAGCATTTATGGTAGAAGAGGCACTAAACAATTGAGTACCAGATGACTTAGTTAGTCAGCGCCATCCAGTCTCTGTCCTCTGTCACCCCAACTCTTGCAAAATGCACTGCTTAACAGAGTAACCATGATGACAGAGGTGAAGTCTATATGTGGGTCCAACAACATGGGCTCCCATTCACTAAAGCTGACCTAGCTATTGCTGCTGGTTAATATTGGATTCATCAGCACCAGAGGTGGATGTTGAGCTCTTGATTTCTTAAAGAGACCAATCAGACTCTTGGTGGCAAACTCCTTTCACCCATTCAATAGGGACAGGACAGTGACTCATTTTGACAAGATAAGCACATAATCACATAACCTAATCAGTATGAGTTTTTCTTCCCTGTTTGTACTACCTTGAACTTCAATACTAACCAAAAGTTCACAGATTCTCTGGTTGAGTGACATGGGATTCCTCATCATATATCTTGGAAGCAAGGGCATATTCTATGAAACAGAAAACTCAGCAATAGACACAAGAATATGTAATTAGTTGGATGTGTGCACATGTGTGTGCACCTATATCTATAGACACATGCACATGGAGAGAGAGACATAAAACAGACGCATATATTATATATACAAATATAATTTATATATACAAATATATGTATTTTACTTTATATATAAATCTATATTTATGTTTATAGACAGATATATACTATATATACATATATATTACCTATATAGAAAAATGGACACAGATTTTATATATATATATATATATATTTTTTTTTTTTAAAGAATTGGCTCATACGATTGTAGAGGCTTAGTAAATCCAATATCAGCAAGTTAGGCCAGAAAGCTGGAGAACCAGGGAGCGTTGCAGTTTGAATTCAAAGGCAGTCTACTGGCATAATTCCTTGAAAGAGGTGAGTCTTTACTACTGAGGCCTTCAACTGATTGGATGAGGCCCACCCACATTATGAAGGGTAATCTACCTTACTCAAGGTCAATTGATTTAAATTTTAATCTCATCCAAAAAAATCCCATCACAGAAACATCTAGAATAATGTTTAACCAAATATCTAGGTACCATGGTACAGCCAAGTTGATGCATAAAATTAACCATCAGAGGGGACAAGGGAGAATATGAGTGGCACTCAGGTGATTTATCTTGTGCATCTCCTTGATGTCATATTTTGGTGTAGAACTAGCCCATCACCAAAATCTGTGATTGTTCAGCTGCCCATCTTAACTCATAAAAAACTCTATGTGAAAACAATTCTTAAAATTTACAAGTATTACAGAATTCATCAAATGTAGAAAATTGAGTAATCAGAAAACTTATTTGTTTATTTCTTATTGCTTCCCATGACACAAAGGATAAGTAAGGGTTCTGTATTTTAACAATGTGCTGGTCATTCAGGTGGCAATTTTATATGTTGAAAGTTTCCTAAAGCAAAGTATATGATATGCACTGAATTATGCTCAGGATCCACGGGAAGTGAGGTACTCTATTATGGAATATAGAAAACTTCGTGTCTGATGATAAAATTATGTCACAAATAAAAATTTAGAGAGTGAAAATAAGCCCAGAAAGAAGGATTTAAAAATATTGTGGTGGTAAATGATTGCCTTAGGAAAATATAAAAATGGTTGGAAATGTTAACCTAGCTATTCTTTGAAAAACCCAAATAAATTATACAAAGCATCATAGCATAAATGATTTACATTGTTGCTGTTTCTTGTTTTCAAGTTACATTAAGTAACAGAGTTACAAGGATCTTTGTACCTTCTGCCAAGGATTTGAATCTTCTCTCCAGTGTTTCAGTTTGTTGTGGGTTCCTGACTTTTGACATGTAGTTCATCAAAGAAACTTGTTGCTTACCTCTGTAAGCTGTTTATCTGGTGTAGTTTAACAACACGTAGAAAAAAACGTGGCAGGGATAAAGAAAGCCAGACTAGCTAAGCACCACAGTGCTATCCATTTCCTTCAAATGAGTATAGTTATCCCACAAACACGACTCAACATACTGGAAACATTGCATTAAGATTAAAAAGGACAAAGTCATAATTGAGCCAGAAGACAATGTTGTACCAAGCCTTATTTTATTATTTTATTATTTTTTATTCTTTCCGGGGAAAAAAGGAAATTTCCAGTGTTTACCTCTCAGGCACTCAGATGTAATATTTTGTAGCCTTTAGCAAAGCTACCTATTCTATTTATGCTGCTGAGATGTATGGCTGTAAAAGAGATCATAAATATTCCAACTTTTCTGCCACTTTTTCCCTGATGTGGGACCAATTTCATTTTTTAAAATATTAGTCAATTTCCAATAAAAAATAACTCATATTTCTCTTTAGGTGGTTAGAGATGAAAAAAATAATTTCCCCTGAGCTAATTATTACCACCAAATTTAATAAGATAATTGAAATATATAATATATGGTTATACTACCATACCAATACTACCATATCAATATTGTAACATTACCATATGTACATGTTATATATACATACACATGTATACACATCCATTTAAACAGGCATTGTAAATGTTCTTTGATGATAATGTTCCTGAATTATTTTTAATATTTAGAACTCTCACTGGAAATGTTAAATCATGTGTGAACACACTCTACGTTTTGTTGCAAGTTCAGTAGAATTCAGGAAACATGAATATATCTTTAAATTGCAAGGACAGAACTACATGTCAATTTTAGATGTATCAAAAGCCTATCAGCAATTTTTCAAAATTGACTTATTGACTCAATATTCATTAAGTGCTCATTACGTGTGAGGCATGATTCTAAATGCTAGAGATTTAACAAAAACATCTGCCTTCAGGAAGCTTATATTCCACTAGAAATATTCAGACAGTAAAATAAAATATGCATTATGTTAAAAGATGATGAATGCTATGAAGGCAAATAGAACAGAGAAAGGAGATAGGGACCCTCCGCATCCTACCCTGTGGGACTTGAAATTGTAAGTATATCGACGGGGACTCTTTCACTGAAGTGGAGACATTTGATCAAAGTCTTGAAGGAAGCAAGGGAGAAAACTACTCAAAACTACTGTCCAGGGGAGAGCGAGGGAGACGATGAGGTTCAGCAGAGTAGAAGACACCTTCCAAGTGGAAAAGATCTCAAATGAAGGAACATGTTAGGTCCTGAAGATTTTGTCAGCTCTACACTGCCATTAGGGAATTGGGAACAGACTGCTGTTATGTTAGCGAGATTCCGTTGGCTACTGTACTGACAACAGACAGACTGGAGAACACTGGAGGCAGAGAAACCGGTTAGGACGCCATGGGAATAACCCAGGCTTAAGCCAACATTGTCTTTGATCACAGTGTTGGCAGTGCATGGAGGAAGGAAAACATTGAGGGAAATTGGATGTGTTTTCAAAGTTGAGACAACAGAATTTGTGAAGAATTTGATATAGAGTGTGAGAGAAACAGAGGACACTTAGAAGATTTCCTCCCTATCAATGGAGAAGGTGGTATCCCCATTTTGAGTCCCACAGGAGGATTGAATTTAGGGGAAAACTTCAGAGTTGAGAGTGGGAAAAGTGAAGGCAAGTGAGATATGAAGCTGGAGGGAAACCATTTTTTTCTTAAGTAGGAGAAATTACAGCATGTTTTATGCCGATGCTGAGGATTCAATAAAAAATGAAAAAAATGGATGGAGAGAGAGGAGGGAAAATTGCCTGAGAAATATCCCTGAGGACGACAGTGCAGATGGAATATGATGTATAAGTGTGGGTTCTGGGCCTGCAGAAGAGCACAGACACAGAGCAGGAGGCTGTGCTTTCGTCTTAATTGCTCTTCCAGGAGCACTTTTCTTGAAACACCCTTATTGAAATACTATCTTCCAAAGCTTTTCTTTTTTTGAGGTATAATTTACATACTTCAAAATGAATAGATATTAACTATAAGTACCCTAGGTTTTGACAAATGCGTACATCCATGTGAAGCACACTTTTATTAAAATATAGACGTAGCTCCCTTTGTCTCAGTTCACAGTCAGTAACCTCTCCATTCTCACTGAATCCCTAACGGCAACCTCTATTCTGCTTTTTTTCACAATATGACAGCTTTGTCAGTTTTAAATTTCATAAAAATAGAATCATAAAGTATGAACTCTTCTGCTTGTGGCTTCGTTCATACAGCTTAATGCCTTGAGATTTATACATGTAATTGCATGAATCAGTAATTTGTCCTTTTTATTTCTGAGTAATAGTCCACTGCATGAATATAAACATTTTATTTATCAATACCTGGTGACAGACATTTGGGTTGTCTTCTGGGTTTGGGTGATTATAAAAGAATTTCCTAGGAGCGTTCTTGTAAAAGTCTTTAAATTGGCATATGATTTCATTTCTTCTAGACAAACACTTAGCAGTAGAATGGTGAATTATAAGGAAGGCATATTTTTGACATTACAAGAAATTACTATATTGATTGTCTGTTTTACACTCCCCTTAGCAAGGTAGGAGACTTCTGGTGCTTGGGTTTCCTCCCCAACACTCAGTCGGATGAGTCCTGCTATCTCATTATGGATTTAATTGCATTTCCCTGAGGATGTTGAATGCTTTTTCATGTGCTTATCTCCTATTGCCATTTTCCTCTGCCAAGTGTTTCTTCAGGCCTTTTTTATTTTTGTTGTTGTGGTGGTGGTTCACTCCCTGGTTTGTCTTTTTAACATTGAAGTTTTCTTTTGTTTTATGTGTAACACATATACTGGAATTCAGATATATATATTGTAAACATTTTTCCCAGAATGTTGCTTATCTATTCATTTTTTAATGATAGCTTTTAAAATGCAGGTGTTTCAATTTTCATGAAGTTTGATTTTGCTCCTCTAGGATCTTCAAGTATTCTTCCATGACTATGACTGAGAATGGAGAGAGGAATCTCATTGGAGTTGATGGTGTGGGAGGTGGAGGAGCTGTGGGCCACCTCTGGATACAGACCACGCTCACAGCGATCTGGCAGTCGGGTACATTGGAGACCTTG
The DNA here is from genome assembly GCF_021613505.1 of Equus quagga. NCBI lineage: Eukaryota > Metazoa > Chordata > Mammalia > Perissodactyla > Equidae > Equus > Equus quagga. The sequence continues at coordinate 129,754,997 of NC_060269.1, forward strand.
GCAACTGTTTGGGAGAGCCACAACAGAGTGTTTTCCTTGGGGTGGACTGCTCCAGTGGTGGGTCTGAAAAAACCAAAGATCATCAACGCCCTTTTGCCTCCACAGCTCCGAGAGTCTAAGGTGCCCATACCTAGGTGCCAGCTTGTTTCTCTCCCTCAACCTCAGAGATGTTGTTTCTTTGGTTGGACTGTAATCTCCTTTTTAGCGAACCAAGCTTAAACTCAAACATCATTTACTAGAGAAAACTTTTCCTTGACCTGCCCCGAGCCCCAATACATTCCTCTAAAATCTCCACCAATACTATTTTGTCCTCTAGGAAATAAAGTTCATTAATTAAAAAAAAAAAGTACTGAAAAGAAAGGTGACTTTAGGAAGAACTGTAGAATATTCAATTTTTACTTTAAGTGGATAATGAAATGAAATCAATAGAAACTAGTTTGGCATTATTAAGGTACAGGAATTAATTCTATTATCGTGACTCTCCTCCAAAACTGATAAAATTACTTGGGTAAATATAACTTTCCTTTCTTTCCTGGCTCCATTTTTTTTTTCAATCAGGAAGCCCTCTTCACCCAAATTTTCAATCAAAGTTTAATCAAAACAAACCTTTTTGCCAGTTTTGATTTCTATTCTTAATCAAGTGAGAATAAAACAAATAGTTGGCATATTTTGAGATTTTCGTGTTCTGTCTTTCCCTTTCCGTATTTCTTTTCCTTTTTTTTTTAAAGATTGGCGCCTGAACTACCATCTGTTGCCAATCTTCTTTTTTTTTTCTCTTCTTCTCTCCAAAGCCCCCAGTACATAGGTGTATATTCTAGTTGTAGGTCCTTCTGGTTGTGCTGTGTCGGATGCCACCTCAGCATGGCTGATGAGCGGTGCCATGTCCATGCCCAGGATTTGAACCAGTGGAACTCTGGGCCACCAAAGCAGAGCTTGCGAACTTAACCACTCAGCCATGGGGCTGGCCCCCTTTTCAGTATTTCTGAACAACATTATATGCTAATAATACCGCTGGAAACAAGAGGTGGTGATAAATGTTTAATTTTTACTTACTTTAACATAAATATATATTATTTATATTTTAATTATTTTAATATATAAAAGTATTTATTTTAATAAATATTTTAATAGATATTAATCAAATATATGTGCTTTTAATGTTGAGTTGATATTTATTTGCATTTTGATTCGGAAATATTGTCTCCATGTCATCTTAATTCTTTGAAATTTGTAAGGGTTTAATTTAGAAATAGTGTTTATTCAATTTCCATCAATTTTAGGTGTTTTTTGGTACAGAATGGATAGACATACATCCCTATACTCAGGGTTATTAAATGTGCTAGTAAAATATTTTATAAGCTTAACGTTTTGCTTGTTTGTTTATGGTGTGGGGTAGAGGTCAAAGGGGTATATAAGTGACCCATTGCAAATTATTGAAAAGAGTACTATTTCTCCACTTTTCAACAGTGTGACCTTTTCATCATTCAAAGACTCTATATTTATGAGTGGTTTTCCGTGTTGTTTCACTTCACTGTTTTTTTTTCCTTTCTCTTCCAGCTCCACTATCACTCTGCCTCAAATTTTATAGCTTTGTGATAAGTCTTGGTATCTGATAGAAGAATCTCTCTCCCCCATTTTCCTCAGTTCAAAAATTTCAATTTTAATACAATTGGTCAATTTTCATACAAAAAAATTTTGTTGAGCTATTTTTTCTTTGGGATTATGTTGAAACTCAAATTCAATTTAGTGGATTTTCTTCCATGAAGAAATAATGTGCATTCCTTCTTTTCCAGGTCTTATACCTATGATTTCCCTTTTTATGACTTACAACCCTAGTTAAGACCTCCAACCTAATGTTAAATGCAAATGTGAATGGCAGATGTCCCTGTTTCTTCCCATCTCAAATGGAAAGTTTAAACATTTTATAGATAAGTATGAGATTTTGTCTAGTTACATTGTAGATCTTCTTAGTAGCTGAAATTGCTAGGCATTCACAAAGTTGTATCCTCTCTTCTAATTGGGCACAGAGCTAGTGTACATTTACCAGTTTCACTTGAAGGTAGGAGGGACTAAGGGGCTGATTTGGTCCTAATGGTTGGAGGAATAAGTGATATGCTCCACTCCGTGTCGTAGCACATAGGAGCAACATAAATTCTTTTCTATCTCTAGCAATTGAAAGTAAAGGTCACAGAGTATATTTGAGAAATATAATGAAAGAGACTTAGGCTCTTGAATCATGAATTTGAGAGAAGAGTCTCCCAGAAAAGTCCCCTAATAAGGACCCTGTAAACCGAAATTTTGTACAAGAAAGAAAAAACGTATTTTGTGAAATTACTTAAATTTTGGGATAATTTGTTAAAGCAGTTAGCTTACCCTCACTAATACACGTCTATCAGTGTAAGAAGGTCTCCTTGAGTTACTAGTTGCTAATAGGTTTTACAAAGAATGGATGTTGAAGTTCATCAAACACTTATTCTACATTCTATTGAGGCTATCACGTGAAATTTCTCTTTTAGTTGTTAATTTGGTGGACTACCTACACTGACTTTTCTAAAGTTAACATAATATTAAATATTTGATAAAACTTAACTTGATCATCATAATATATATAAGACATGTGTATCATATATTATTTTTCTTGGACTGACTTTCTTGAGTTATTAATAATAAATTCACAATTTTTTATTCTATGTTCTTGAAGGAGATTGCTGTGTAATTTTCATTTCTAGTGCTGTTTTTGTAATAAATTGTGATAAATTTTAAATGATTTGCAACAACTGTACACAATTTTCGAATTGGGAAAAATTTTATATGTTTGGAGCTATTAAAAATTTGTGTGTACTCACAAGTAAATCCATCTGTGCCAAATTTTTACTCGAGATTTTGTTTATTGATACAATAACATTTGTTTATTGATACAAATTCTTTGTTACTTTAGAATATTAATGTTTTCTATTTCTTCCGTGTCACCTTTGGCAAGTTTCATTGTTCTATCAAGTTTTATCTTTTATACATATATTTCAAATAATATATATCATATACTTATTTTATATTATTTGGAATATAATTGTTTATAGTATCCACTTTTTCCTTATGTTGTATTATTGATGCAGTACTAAATACAGTGAAATGTACAAATTTAACCATTCATGTTGATAATTTTAAAAATTCTGTGTAACAATCTGTACAATAGCATAGATCAAAATATATAATTTCTTTTAGCATCTCAACAAGCTCATTCAGGGCTCTTCCCAGTCAAAAATCTTCTGATTTCTAGTAATATAGATTTATTTTTCACAATTTTGAACTTCATATAATGGATTCACATAGCATTTGCCTTTTGGAGTCTGTCTTCTTTTACTCAGCATTACAACTGTAAGATTATTTATGTTCTTGGTATAGCAGTCATCTGCACTTTTATTGTTGCATGATTTTAAATAGAATACATTTACTGTAATACATGTTGACATAAAGACTTTGTATAGGGGTCTGCCCTTCTGGTGCAGCGGTTAAGTTCGCACATTCCACTTCCGTGGCTTGGGGTTTGCCGGTTCGGATCCCGGGTGCAGACGTAGCACCACTTGTCAAGCCATGTTGTGGCAGGCATCCCACATATAAAAAAAGTAGAGGAAGATGGGCATGGATGTTAGCTCAGGGCCGGTCTTCCTCAGCAAAAATAGGAGGGGAAAAAGAAAAGATGCATCTTGATTTCAAAAAATGTTAAAATGTGAAAGAAAAGTTTGTCTTAGAATCAATAAAATACTGTATGTTTATTCTTAAAGAAAAAAAAAAAAGACCTTGTATGAAACCTCTCTTAACTAGATTGCTGTGGGACTGTTTCTATCATCTGTTGTTCCACTTGACATTGGCCCACATTGTCTGGTTTCCTGCCCTTGCATGGTTATATGTGATAGAGAACCTAAGCTTTTATATGAAATCTGTTCTCAGTTTGATTTTGAACTTAATAGCTATACTCCTCATTTTCTTCCTGTCTCACTTCCTTTCTTATTTTCTTTCCTTCCTGCCTTTTCTTGTCAGATTTCAAAATGCTATTTGAGATACCTGACAAAATATGTACAACAGAAAAGGATAATAAACACATATAGACATCAAAGGAAATGAAAGAAACAATGATGGACTAAAATAAACCCAAATATTGTGTTTATAATTGTGGTAGAATAAGGTACTATTTGATGAGACTGTCTCAAGAGCCCAGGAATAACTGAATTTTAGCTAAGATCAAGGCAACACTAACCAAGAAATCAATAAGAAAAAAAGAAGCATATGAAATGTAGAGTTTTGTTGCTGTAACTTAATCTTATATATTACTATTTTTCTCTGAATGCCTAATCTAATACACAATCCTACTAATCAGTACAAGAGAAAATTAAATCAGATGCACTGATTGAAATGAAACATTTCCAAGATGAGTATAATATGATCTAGTAACATGGAATTTTGAATGTCGACCTATATTTATTACTTTATTATTAAAAAATATCTGGTTGTAGATAGGACTAGATCTAACATAATGTTGCTGTGCTCATATTTGGTGTGTTGATTTGAATTTCCAGAATATTAAAAATGGATTATAACCTAAAACCACTCGGCTTTGCTCATATTGTCTAGTGAGCTGCTCTTGCATGATTATATTTGGTACTGAGCTTAGACACTGGTATAAAATCTGTTCTCACTTTGGAACTCAATGAACCTTAAACCCACCTAGCAAAGAAAAGTCCTGTATCACATAAAGACTACAAAAAATAAATTATGTAATAGATCAAATGACGTTTCTTTCCATTAGCTACATACATGTGAAAAATATTTTCTACTGCAGGGAGTTTAAAGCCATATTTACAAGCTTGTAATCATTGTCTTTTTCCAGTATAAAAAAATCTTACATGGAATTTTAATTCTCATACACTATCATGATATTTTCATATGCAAATTTGGTATTATCGCAGGGAAAAAATCGTTCTTCATGCTGCTGATGCTCATTCCTCAGACCTCAGGGAAAAACCATTTCTTTAAAGGAACTTTTCCTTATGACTCTATTTTAGGGATGCTGGCCACTTTAACCTTCCATCTCCAAATAGTGTTTGTCTCAGTTCTCGTGTCAATTATGGCACATGGGAAGCAATGTCCAAAAGACACAAAAGAAATGAAAATAATAAGTTTGGTTATAGTCAGATTTTGAAGGCCTTATGGATATATAATGTGATGCTGAATGGAAACAAAATTGTTCATCTCATTCTAATAATGAGCTTGTGTTAACCCTTTAGCATTCAGTTACAGATAATTATATCTACTACATGATTAATATAGGAGCCACACTTTTGTCTCATTCATTCTGTTATCAGCATCGTGCATAAGGCAGTGTAATGGATAGAAGTCTACTCTGGCTTAGAATACTTTTATGACTTCAGTATCCCGCATGATGCAATGTACAGACATAGAATTTGGTATTATATTTCCAACTATGCTTGAAAGATGCCATTTCTCATTCCCCTTCCATCTGTGACAGCATGTTTTCTTATCAAAATGAAGCTCAAATTATAGTGTATGATGTGTAGAGTTATCTTTATATAAACATGGTATTATTTAATAACATCAGGCTGCTAAATTAATTAATAAATTATATATATAGATATATGTAATGTACCAACATACTGTAACTGATCAAACCCATCTCTAGATTCAAGATGCGCGCACTCACACATATACTCATGCTTAACCATGTACAAATTTGAACTTCACCTCCAAGCTGGAGCTACTACTTTTCAAGGGTCTCATCAGATTATTTCACTTTCTTGTGTGATCTTGGCATTTTGAGACATGTTGTTAATATCTGCTCACAAGCATTGAAAACATATCCAGGTGAGTCTAGATGCTCCCATCATCTTGGCATCAAGATATTACTTAAACATACATGTCTTCTCCTACGGCAAGCAGCAATAGGTAAGATAAACAGCAAAATCCATATACCAAATTTGGGAAATTTGAAGAATCCCAGGTTGAATTAGACAGTACAACTGCAAATAAATCAAATAAATAAATAAATAAATAAGTAATATAGATATAGATATATATGCATATCCTTAGCACACTGATCTCTATTTTAATATAAACTTCCTTGTTTCAATTTTTTAGTTAAAATTTCAAGATAAATTGTAAGGACAAGGGTATTTCATAATGTATATAACATCAAAAAACTTAGATGAGTTCACAATACTTAGTTTTCTAATCCAATTCTTCAGAAATAAAGGAACTTGTATCCAATCATGCAAAAGCAGAAGTTTGGGTGTGGGGAAACGCGAAAACAGAGTCTATGCTTGAGAGATGCTTTGAAATATTGATGTTCAAGCTAATTAGATCCAGGTAGAAGTTTATGCTTTCTAATTTATTAATTATATTACCTTGGCTAATGATCTTTCTGACTCAGACTCTAAATATGGAAATCGGTGATAGAAATTTCCATGCCATAGAGCTGTGGGGAGAATTAAAAGAGATAATATATAGAAAAAACTTTGCCCGAGTCCTGGTATAAAGAAGTCCATAGCCAATGGTTTTTATTAATATCCATAAAAATCACCTTGGTATAGTATACCTTTGTCTAAGTTATTTTATTTGTCTAAGATCTTTCATCATCTAGGATGAGTTTTGAACCATGTGGTTTAGAGCAAGACTGTAAATATTATTACATTAAAAACCATTTTCATTACTGAAAGTCATAAATTTCAGAGAAAGAGTATAATCTTCATTTTCTGGAAACAAAGTTGGTAAGCACAGTGAAAATTCAAGCTGTTCGAAATGTAGGCTACAAGTTACCAGCTTTGCCCCAGCAACATACATCAAGTCAACTCACCTTGTTTGATTGACCCAGTACCCTTGTGTTTTCTTTCCACTCTTATATCAAACTGGCAAACTTGTTCATGCTTAGTATATTTTTCTGGGATTTATATATAATTATTTTTTAAATACTAGGTAAGTGCATTAGAATAGAGAACTTAAACAAAAAAAAAGCATAACTCCTGACAGAATTGTGAAAAACTAATGATCAATTGTGGGAGAAAATACGTCAGATGAATGAAATAGTCTTCTCAGCACTTCCCAAAATATGATTGTGTAGGAAGCTTTTGGCTCTAAGAACAAGTGAGATGAGACTAGAAATAGTTTTGATTAATATCCAAATTATTTGCTTAATTGCATAACTATACATTAACCTGCTTCAACCGTAAAATGAAACATATCTTAATTCTTTCATGCTTAGATTATCTAGATTCTATATAGCTAATATTTTCCCTTTAGAGACTTCAATTACAAGTGTTTAATATTCAAAGATATTATTGAAAAAACAGTTACCTCGTAAAAGTTGTTCTCCAATATAAATTTAATTTGTCCATGACACAATAATTATTGCCTTTGTGAAATCAGGTGACTTTTACGAAAAATCCAAAGTAATCAAGACTTACACATGTTGAGTATTCTGTTCTTTTATTGACCCTGGTTTTAAAGTATGAAGTTTGGCTACCTAGCATCACTCATCAAGTGTGTACTTCATTTTTAATAACCTATTTCAATAACACTTATGTGGCAGAGACTTTTATTATATTTCCTTCCCAATTACAGCTGTGTTTTTTTTCCATTTAGTAGAACATGTTGAAATTATTAAAAATGATGATGCTTATTGAGCCTGTGTCTTCAATCATGTGTGAAGACTGTCTCAGAGGGATGAACAAATTACTTAATTAAACTTGTTCTATGTAAACCATTTTTATGAATGACTTTTAATTCTTGAAAATAATAAAAGTTGTGTGTATTTGCAAAAATATTGCATACTAAATTAACTTATAATGGCCTTGTCAGATCCTAGAACATTGGAAATATTTTACAAAGGTTTAATGGCATGAGCTCATGACAGGTCACTAATGGAGTCTACTTAATGTATGTGATAGGAAGCTTTTTGTTACATTTCATATAGATCAACCCCAAAATAGATACTTTTCCCTATGATTAATCATGTATAGTGAATGCTACTAAATTAAATTGATAAAAACAGGTTATACTTACTCTCACTTAACATTATCCATACATAAATATAAAATCAATGTGCCCCAGAATACTGCACTTTTATTTTGTGAGGAAAAGATCATAAAAAGATCTTTTCCATTCTCAACCTTCCTCAGTCTCATAGTTTATAAACTGGCTACTTTTAGAGGCAGAAGCATGTGAATTGAGCAATTAACTATTGACAGGAAACCAAAATTTAAAGGTATACTACTGGATGTTCACTTCTATGGAGAATATTGAATTATTTATTAAACATCAATGTCTTATCTGGCAATTTTCAATATATAAGTAATATGGCAAATATACAGTCAAGAATCAGTTGCTATTTGGAGGAGTATTTAAACTTCATTTGTTAGTCATGAACTTGGTATTTATATAGTAGTTATATTGACTCATAAATAGCATACCCATGATTCCTATGTCATAAATTTCCTTCTTTTACTTCTGAAAGGTAGCACTGCTACCATGTTATTCTGTTATATTGAGTCAAGGTAGGTTTCAGCCTTTCCAAAGTAATGCTTCCAGAAAATTTTGCCAATCCATTGGAATTGGAACATGAAATAAAATTTATCTAGGACAGCTTAAAATAGATCAACTACTTATTCGTATCTATTTCAACAGAGAAAACAAATGCTTTTACTAATGATTTTACCAAATTAACTACAGTTAAATAAAATTGTGAATTCAAAATTGTGTACTATTAAACATTATTACTATGTATCCTGTAAGATGTAGCCTGTTAGTTATCAGGAGGTAATGTAGGCCAGAGAGGGAATATATTTAACTTACTGATCAGTTAATTAATTTCTATATCTCCCCTCACCACGGAAAATTGTGTTGTCCCCACAATCACTCATGGTATGTGGACCTTTAATTTGTTTCATGCAATGTATATCTCTTTAAGTTCTTTAAAGTAGAATTGGGGAACAATATTTGAGTACTAAACAAGATTACATTTATTAGATAAAAATTCAGGTGCTGTTTCATGCAAACTAGATAAATGTATTTTCTGTATAAGTACTTAATTATGCCCTAAATTATTGCTTAATATGACCCTAAATTCTCAATTCAGGAGCGATTGTGAAAACGGTAAATTAATTACTATTATGCCCTTGGAAAACATTTCAGAATGGAATCCTTTGCTACTTAGTCATTTTAGAGTAAATATGTTTCCAGCAGAGAGAGTTCGCCTCTTTTATACAGTCCATACTTGGCTATTTGTCTGATCTAAAATTATGTATGTCGTAGACCTACCTACACTGAACGTTCCACAAAGTAGGAAGAGAAAACAGGCCTCATACCATAAGATTAAAAAAGGGTATATATTCTCTCTCTGCTCTCACATTTCTAGTTGGAATAAAGGTTTAGAATATCAGCTTTTACTGTGAGTATCAGTAATTTTAAAGGGGTCCTTGCTTTTTAAAAATGATTACGTAAGAGTTATAAAGTTTGTATTATACGATTCTTAAGATACGTGGACTTGAAGGTGCCAATGGGATCCTCTAGAAGTCCATCCAAAGGTCAGGATAGAATGGAACTGTTGGGATTTTTTTGCAAACGATAATAAACTGCCTTTGGGCAGATATTTCTTTTCAAACTTTGTCTCTTTTGCTTTGAAATTTTATTTTTCTGTTCTTTTAAGGTTCATCTTCATGTAACAAAGTGGCAGAAGCCTAGAGATTAAAAGGAAACAAAGGCAGCAGTGCAAAAATAAAACTCTAGGAAAACTCTCGAATACACTTTAAAGTGAAATGGCAGGAAGTGTTCTGAATCTGAGGCAAAGGCGTGAAACAAATAAGCCTCTCACCAGGGTAAACACCTTCGTTGTTAACTAAAACAAAAAGACCTGTTTAGCTTTAAAAGCTCAGACAAGGCTTGCAAGGCCTGTTCTTAAATATTTGCACATAAATTAGATTAATGCATTATCGTAATCTAAATATGCCTAGTCATGAGCAGAAAGATACATGTTGCTGTCTTAGAAAAATAGGAGAATTAGAAATGGAAGAAAAGTAGGTGAATTTTTTTCAAAGTTTGGAATCCAAAAGCTCAGTACATTTTATTTTCTCAGATATCAAGATTCCTTCCTCCCATCTCCCCTCAATTATGAACTAGATAGAAAGAAAAGTATGAAATAAGCAGTACTTTGATTTTGTATGTGGAAACGTAGGCATCGAGGCCACCTGTAGCTTAAAATTCAGCTTCTTTTTATTACCCTTTTTTTTGGCTCTCTTTAATGGAATTTCTATCTTTCTTCAGCTATGTGGGGTATGGAAAAAGATCTGAAATGCTTTCCAAACTTCAGGCTTCTATATTAGCTTCTCATTTAAAGCAGCTTTTTCATCTGCTTAAGTCAGCATCGAGTAAGCTGTTTCTGAAATGAGTTTCACATTATTGAGTTTTTTTCCCTCACTATAACAATAGCTACATTAAGTAGAAAGAAAATCAGTTCTATAAGGAAATTTGTCCCTTTCTAACCACAAGAAAATAATATACTGTATCACAATATAGTTTTTACTCTGTCACTTGTATGAGCTTTACTTAAGCAACTCAAGTTACTCCTGTGAATGTGAAAAGTAAAATACAAATCATGGAATGTACAATTCAGTGATATGTGACATTCAGCTCAAAAATCACATATTTATGTCAAAAATACCGTAAGAATAGAATGAAATGAACAGACCTTACGGTTTTTGTGACCTACTAATGAAATCCACCAGTGTTCCAATTCCTTCAAAAAGTTTGACCATTTTACTCAGCAGCTTATAACAAAGCACAAGATATAATCCTTTCAAGAACTCTGAGCATATTAATTGAAAATAATATCCTTTAATCCTTCTAACATCTAGTTTCTTTCACAGCATCTGCAAACTACACGTTCTCATCTTAGACCTGACAGGCACTTTATCTAATGTATTTGGCAAGTAACTTTAGCATTCTGTTCTCATTTCCCTGGTTATAAAGTGAGAATATTAAACTTTGCCTTGAGTGTTGTGAGAATTAATTATTTAATGTGTAGAAAGTTCCCTTGAGCTCTAAAGTAGAAAAGTCACAGAAGTATTTCTTATACTCACAATGGATGTTCTTATAAAAGCAAATCACGGAGGAAGTATTATTATTAACTGCAATCACAATATAAAAGTCGGAACTAGAAATGGAATCAAGGATAAAGATGATATAATGCATAATGTATATTTTAATTGCTTGATAGAGGTATGAGTTTCCATGTTTTGTAATTTTTATCTCCAGCTATAGTAAATAACACAAATTTAAGGCTTAGGTCAACGTAGTCTAACATGGAAAAGGTGAGTGCTTACTTCTGTGAACCTAAAACCATTCAATGAAAGTCAAATTAAATCAATACAGTTACATAAGATAGCTTTATAATGGGCACTTGAGGAAGCTAGAATCTATAAAAGGAGGGCAGGGGCAGAAGGCTTATCTGGATCAGAATTTGACCACATTCTGTAAACCATCATCACAGGAAAAATTTATGACCGTTGATGGTTCCTTTGCTGGTCTAACAGCAAATGCTAGTCAGTGATACTATATTTGTCCATTTGTTTCTTTGTTTTTGTTTGTTTGCTTTAGTATACAGAGAAAGGAGAAGAATAAGGACAATAAGATGAATTTTAAATATAACTTAATTTACTTTTTTTCTAATATTATGTTCTTCCCAACTTTTGGTTTAAAAATTCCCTATTGCTTTTTTTCCTAGCTTCTTTGAGATATAATTGACAGATAACATTGTGTAAGTTTAAGGTGTACGTGATGATCTGATACACACACATATATATAGTGAAATGATTACCATGATAAGGTTAGCTGAGGAATCCATCACCCCACACATTCATTTTACTTATCGTTTTTTGTGATAAGAACATTTAAGATCTACTCTGTTAGCAACTTTAAAGTATATAATACCATATTGCTAACTATCGTCATCACGATGGACATTAGATCCCTGGAATTTATTCCTCTTAGAACTGAAAGTTTGTACCCTTTGACCAATATCTCTCTATTGATTTTATCAAACAATAGTAATACTATTTTGTTTATATCTTTTAATGTCTTTCACAAAATTTTAAAAGATAAGATAGCAACTTATGTTGGTCTTTTTCAATTTTTTTCCAAATATGTTTTTTGATATACAAATGTCTGAAGAATAATCTTGAACTTGTATAAACGTGTTCAAGGGTTGTGTTTCCTAATTGCTATATTACAAGTGGAAAACGGTACTATTGTGGTTAGAGAACATTAAAATTTTATTAACAGTAATGAAAATACTTGGAGAGTTAGCTCTTTGGACTTTTCACTGTATGTGTAAGCGGAATGTAGGAGAGAGAAAGGATGCCATAATTCACTGATCATGCCACTAATTCTAACATTTTTGAGTACCGTGGCTTAGAAGTCCAAAATTTCTTTGGGCAATTAATTTTGAATATCTTATACCAATCAAAATATAGTAGCATTATGATACTCTTTCTTATTACTAAATCAAATAGAGACAGGACATTAAAAAAGAAAATTAAATACGATTCAAGGTTTACTAGTTTTCCAATCCTAAAATATATTTGAATAAATTAGAAAAAGAATATATTGAATTGACATATGCAGTTTGGCTATGCCAAAGATCTTTTTGGTGAATTGATAAAAGTGTTAACATTTCTGCTTCAGCCTTTTGAATGGTGAAATAGGGTCGTGTTATCACATCAAACTTTTGGAGTCATAACTTTCAGGGTAATCAATAATGTGAAGCCTGTAGTGCTAATGTCATTGCTCTTTCAGAAATGATTGATAGAAAGGGCTGGCTTTAAAATACTAAGCTGTCCAGATTTAGTCCATGACAAATAGCATCAACATGATTATATCTGGAATAAGAAAACAAAATCCTTCCCCAAAGGTCTGTGCTAAATAGTCTGGGGACTCTTCAGCATTTTCTGTTCCTTAAAGAGTAAAATTTATTTAAGCAGAATTGATGAAAAAAGGGAATGATGGCAATTGTTTTTAATCAGATTCCATTTAAAAGGCTTTTGATCAAATATCCAGCTTTGAGCAACAGATATTCCCCACTTGGTAACTTTGTCAAATATCTTGCTTTATATTTGGCCACTGAAACATAAAGGTGCTGATGTTGGCAATAAAACTACAGAAGATTAATTAAGCTGTATAAACTAGTATAAATGTGGTATTGTATTGTTTCAAGATAATCAGGTTTTGTTTTGTTTTATTTTCCCCAACTAACCATAGTCTGCAAGTATGCTTAATGGAGTTACAGACATTTTATATGAATTAAAAATTTAATAAGCTCTTACAAACAGGCCACCTCTTTTTTTTCCAACCAAGTTATTTATTTGAAGACCAATCCATCTGTTTCACCTTTCTTTCATAAAGTCCAGCCAGAAATAAGTAGAATTGTGTTTAAATTTTTAGACATAAATGACAGAAAAATAATTAAAACCAGTGTCCTTCTTCCTTGATTAAACTCTAACCAATACACAAAAGATTTTCTTGGGTGAAGTTTCTGTTTAAATATTAAATTAGATATTAAATATTTTGCCATTTTTTATTGGGTTGTTTTGGTTGTTGAGTGTTGAAAGCTTTTTATACATTCTAGATACAATTTATTTATCCAATATAAGCTTTGCAAAACTTTTCTCCCAGTCAGCCGTTGGTCTTTTCCCTCTTTTAACAGTGTCTCCCAAAGAGAAGTCTTAACTTCTCACGTTCTTTTTGCAAAAATGGGTTGTGCTTTTGGTGTCATGGTTAAGAAACCTTTCCATAACCTGAGATCACAAAGGTCTTCTCTTGTGGTTTTTCTAGAAGTTTTATAGCTTTAAATTTTACGTTTATGTCTTGATCCATCTTGAGTTAATTTTGTGCACAGTGTGAAATATGGATTGAAGTTCATGTTTCTGCAAATGATTATCCAAATGTTTGAGCATTATTTATTGAAAAGACTAGCCTTGCTCAATGAATTGCCACTTTACCTTTGACAAAAATCAATTGTCAAAGGTTTAAAAGAAAAATCTGAAATAGACCTGTGTGGGTCTATTTCTGAGCACTCTATTCCATTGATCTGTTTATCTCCATGTCAGTATCGCAGTTTTGATTACTGTAGCTTTATAATACATCCCAAAATTAGTTGTGTTAGCCCTCTAACTCTGTTCTATTTCAAAGCCATTTTGGCTATTTTAGAGATTTTAATTTCTGTATTTTTGCTGATTCTGAATTTTAGAATCAGCTTCTCAATTTCTACAAAAATGTCTGTTGAGATTTTGATTGGGAAATCTATCAATATAATTCTGGGAGAGTATTTACATCTTAACAATATTTAGTCTTCTGACCCAGGAAAAAGCTGCTTCTCCATTTATTTTAATTTCTCTCAGTAATGTTTTGTAGTATTCAGTGTACAGTTCAAGTAAATTCATAAGTGTCTTTTACCAGATTTATCCCTAAGTATTTCATAGTTTTGATGTTATTGTAAATGGTTCCCTTTCTTTTTCTTTTTTTCTTTTTTTGTGAGGAAAATTGGCCCTGAGCTAACATCTATGCCAATATTCCTCTTTTTGCTTGAGGAAGATTTTTGCCAAGCTAATATCTGTGGCAATCTTCCTCTATCTTATGTGGGATGCCGCCACAGCATGGCTTGATGAGCAGCCTATGCCTGGGATCTGAACCTGCGAACCCCAGGCCACCCAAGCGGAGCACATGAACTTAAACACTATGCCACTGAACCAGCACCTAAATGGTATTTTTAAATTCAATTTTGGAATTTTTATTATGAAAATAGGCTTGATTTTTATATATTTCCTTGCAGATAAAGCCAGAAGATTGTGGCTTTATAGAATGTTAAAGCAGGGGATATAGCAATTTTACACACAGACATTGTAGGGGGGGGGGAAATATTTTTCCCTTTACCCTCTGAGCTCTTAGCTGAGACTCCCTTCTAATAAAAGACAGATGAACAAGAGAAGAACAAACAGAAGGTTATCAACATATATACCTCATAAGTACATGAGAGATACCCAAGGAAAAATGAGTAATTCAAAGAGGTGGTTTTAGAATTCAGAATTAAATACCATCTTACTAGGGAAAGAGGAGGGAGAGGAGGGGGCACGTGGACCTCTTAGGGGAGAGTAAACGGCTTTTAGGAAAGATCAATGGGCACTTAGAATAGATGGGAGATATGATAGTTTGTGACAAAGTATGTCTGCTTGCTGTATGGACGCCTACTCTCCTCTTCTATGATGAGGGTCAACCTTCCCTAGTTGATGAAACTCCCATGAGAGGATTTGTGACAACTGAGTTCCTTTTGGAGAAACTGTATTTAGATAGGGGAGTTCAGAGAAAGCCTCTCTGTTTGCTGTTTTTTAACTGCCTGCAGCCCCAAATAATCAATGTACCAAAGTGGCATATTTTGCTACCCTTCAATATCAGTGTGCCAGCATTTAGTCTGAACTGGGAAGCAGCAAGGCATGTCAATCCTCACTTACATGAGGGAGAACGTTCTGCTACTCTGAGGCTGACCAAAGGCAGCCATGAGTTCTCACAATGGGCAGAGCCAAACTGGTCAGTAGTAGCCTTAACACTCAAAGATTAATATGCCAGGAATCAGAATTGGAAAACAGGGAAACTATGGCAGTGGTCAAATGTAAATGGAAACAAAAGCATTGACTAGAAATGGCAATGTAAACATGCACACATGGGGGCAGAGTCTGGAAGGAAATGTGTGGAAACATGAAAGTTACTTCACTCAGAATGCGGACATAGGTGATGGGGTTATTTTTCTTGATTTTTAAATGTAATGCATTATTATTATAATAGCTTTGTAATGACAATAACGATGATATTACAAAAGTTGTTTGTTTTACTAAATATTTTTACATGCTAGGAGTGTTCACGAAGAGGCCTGATTGTGTCAGGAACTGGTAAATGTTATCAATTGTGAAATGATAATTCTCAAAAGTGGATTATTTAACATAACCTTACTTTAATTGAATACATATCACATATTCAGAATCAGAAAAGAAGGTAGGTGAAGAGAGAGAGAGAAAAAATCCTACCAACAATTAGTAACAGTATCAAAATGATATTCTTAAGCACATTGAACATGCTTGAATTTTTTTCCCTAAGAAATGACATTTCAATCTCAAATTGCTTTAGAGCAATGGATACTTGGGATAATGGATACTTAGACTCTATTTCTGATCTTGATCTTTACTTTTAATTTTCTATATTCATAGTAATATTTGAAGGTCTAGAGTTTTTTAAACCCAAATAGATAAGAATCTTGAAGTCACAGCTTTGAAATAAATACCCTACAATTTTAAAAACACTGGATTTGCAATATTAGTGCATTAGAATAATTCTGCCATAAAATTAATGATATTACATCATATTTTACATGGAAGAACAAAATTTTATAAGATACAATTTTAACTAGGATTAAAGGTAACTTGGAATCAACAATGTCAATGGGAATATCAATGATAAATATCTCAAACTTATATATGAATTTTAATGTCATTTTCTACACATCTTTTGTTTTTCTTGAAAGCATTAGTATCAAATAAATTAGAAAGAAAGAACATTTTAATGCAAAAATAAAAGCACAAAACATACTTAAAACATACACTGTCGTGTACAGAAGTTTCAGTATTCATTTTACCAAGACTGACAGGAAAATGAAAAATGATGAGATATATGTGAAAATATTCAGAATTTTATATTCGACCAAAAGTAAAAGTTGATTTTTTGTATCTATTGTATTTTCAAGAGTGCTACGAATAGAATAGTAAAAAAGAAAAGAGGAGAATTTTAAGAAGTACAGTAAAATATAGAACTTTTTTTCTTATTGCTAGAATGCTTGGAAGTTATAACCAAAAGAGCTCTTGACCTCGTGAGCACCTCTATCTTTTATGAGAGCAAAAATATCTCAAGTGGCACAGTGCTTTTTCTACCCCTGCTTTCATTAATTTAGATATACAGTAAATGTTCTTTTTCAGCATTCTTGTTTGGTCAGGTAAAAAGGGACCGGATAGCTGTGGGATCACAGGGAAAATGATGAAGGATTGGTAAAAGGTAAGTAAATCGGTTTCGGTATTGGCCTGTCAGTAGAGATGAATCAGGATATAGCAGCCTTTTCTTTTCTTTTTTTTCCAAAAAAAAAAGGAACTTTATCCTTGAAGCAACTACTTTCTCCTCCTTACTATTGATCTTATTCATTGTTAATACAGAATCACAGCTCGGGAAATTCCAGGAACTAAGTGGACAATTCAGATGTTTGTAGCTGAATGTACTTGGCACGTATTTCAGCGAGAAAATCAGAATACTTGTGCCCTTCCCCTCCCTAAATTGGTAAAAACTTGGAAATGCATTATTTAATATGTATATCTTTCCATGCAAAAAACTGGATAGACCCCTAACTACAATTAACTCATTAGTTTTAAGTAAAAGAGAATAGCAAGTAAAATAAACCTCCAAATTTTACTTTTGCCTTTAATTGGCTAAGTAGTAGAGAAGACTTTTTCATTTCCTTGGACTAGCTCTACAATACTGCTATCGTTTTCTTTGGTTCATATTGTTAGCCCTCACCAAGAAGGCGATATAAAATAAACAAGCTTAAGTGTCTAATCTCTTACCAAAATGTATTAAACCTCTCAAAATTAACTGCCAGATCGTGCTGAAATTAATCAACTAAAAAGGACATGGACTTTGGTTGTTCAAAAGGAAGCATTTTCGGAAAATATACATCACAAGACAGTTTCTGAACGACTTGTTCCTCAAAGAAGTATGTTTCTGCACTTGGTCACTGATTTACAGTTTTGCTTGTTTAGAAAATTTTTTTCCAACTTTATGGAGGTAAAATTGACAATTAAAAATCCATATATTTAAGGTATACAGCTGATTAGTTGATGTACATATATATTGCAAAATATTCACCAAAATAAAACTAACATATATATCCCCCCACATAATTACTATTTTCTTCTTTTTTTTCTTTTGTGATGATAACACTTAAGATCCACCCTCTTAGCAAATTTCAAATATACAGTACAATAGTGTTAATTATTATCACATTGTTGTACCTTAAATCTCCAGAACTTATTCTTCTGGCATAACTGAAACTTTGTAGCCTTGCTTACTTTTAAATCTATCAAGAATTTTTAATTGTTTCTGAGGCCAACAGAGTAAGATAGCTACAGGAAATGGAAACTTTAATACTATAATCAGGCTTCATTGGCCTTTTATGTGCTAAAGATTTAACATGCAACGGTCTTTATTAAAAGGCTAACTACGTGAAAAGTGGGAAGAGATTAATAACGAATCCCACTGACAAACATTTTAGTTTTGGCTTTATTTTACTTAAAAAGTCCAGTTCTGATGATTCCATTAAATTATCCCACCTTTTCCTTTAATATCTGTAATTTTCCATGTGTATAATGATAGTGATCTCTTGACATAAAGAAGGAAGAGTGCTTTTCCTGGGAGCTGTTTTTAAAAGGTGCAAACCAATTTAATTTCTCAGAGGAGTAAAGAGTCTAACTAGCAGCGAAAGGCTCTGCCCTGATGAAATTGTGCTAATTAGTAATTACTTCACCTATGTAATGCCATCTTAACTACAAACCTCTGAATCCAACTGAATCTAAAAAAACAAACTGAATAAGAACGTACTCACTACTCATTTTAACTCTATTGGATTTGGAGAATTGATTTATGGCAATTCTGAGCAATTGCCCAATTTAAGGGAAATCATTTCAGATAGTGTTCCCTGTAATTTTAAAGTTACTGTCTTTTCTAGAGGTTACTATGTCATTGATAACTGAAATTTTTCTCAGAGCTGTTCCATTGCAAATAAACAATTTGAGCTTCGCTTTATTATTTATAATTCAATGATGTCAGGAACCATGAAAGAGATATTCATCTACTTGGCAGATTTCATAGAAACATGCATTTATGAAATCCTGATTTTATATCTGTACTGCATAATAGCCATCTATACTCAAGAATAACCTGTTTGGAAGACTATTGTATTATAATCTCAGTCCTCTGGGGAGTTATTTAATCAAAATAGCTCTGCTTAAGTGCACTACAAGAGAGACATGAAAAAAATGTCAGAGCATCAAGGAGAGACAAAGGACTAGAAATTGTAATACTAAAAGTAATTTAGCGCCTTGAGGAATAGTAACTTTTGTTTCTTAAACTTGAGGTGGAAAAAGCTCAGATAAGTCAGGAATATCAGAACTACAACTGAGATCTCAGCGAATGGCAAAATAAATTCTCATACCCACGAACAACTAAACACCTAGATAAAATGCGTTAAATCAAAGTGGAAATGTAAGTCACACAGTGCTCTTTAACAATCAGTGTTAGTGAAACACTAATTGGTATTATGCAATTGTAAGCAACCATATTGGATCTTATTCCTCTATCTTATTAACTCTTCTTTGCGCAACATAACTTCAAATAGGCTTTCCAGTAATTCTATGAGCTAAATTCTAGCAACGCGCATGACTTACAACAATGAGTTAAATAACGTAATGTCCTTACATAATAAATCAGGTATTAAGATATGCATTCTTATCTTACCATGGAAATCGATGGTAATTACACTATTAATGTGTAGTATGTGTTTAACCAACATGGCTAATTATCTTAAACCTTGATTGTTGAGGTTAAAACAATATAGGAGGCACAGAACATTACATAGATTTTTACATCTTCTTTTATTTATTTCTGCGTGGAAATTCATCATCACCTATCTCCACTGTAAATACATCCTGTCAAAATTTCCACCAACCTATCGTTACAGGGTTGTCCTTCTGTAATTTCCTCCTGTAATCCAATACTAATGATGTTTTCTCCTCATTGGTAGTCAATACCTCGGCATTATATAATTATTGATATTACCATATTAATCTTTTTCAAAGCACTCTAGTTTATAGCACATACCCATGTGTGACCATCTTTTTAAAATTTATAATCCATCTCAAAGTAATCAAGGATAACACTTTGTTGACCTTCTCTGTCTCCAGCATTAGCTATATTACTGAGCAATACATTCCTACTAATACTTCAGGCAACTGTTGGTAGTACTCAGGTTACAAAATGTAAATTATGAATACAAATTTGACCCTGTACTTCTGGCAGGGCTTGGTAGCCTGATCTTTGAGAAATCACTGCTTCAATACATTGCATGTACTCTCCTATCATGGCTCTGATTTCAAGAGCATTACCCACCTTACATGCCAATCTGTGTATAGCCAGGGCTTCAACCAGACATGATTCAAAACTTACCTCATATTGGCCAGCCCTGAGGCCAAGTGGTTAAGTTTGCATGCTCCACGTGGGTGGCCCAGGGTTTTGCTAGTTTGGATCCCCGGTGCAGACCTAGCACCACTCATCAGGCCATGCTCAGGTGGCATCCCACATAGCAGAACTAGAAGGACCTACAGCTAGAATATACAGCTATGTACTAGGGGGCTTTGGGGACAAGAAGGAAAAGAAAAAAAGGTTGGCAACAGATGTTAGCTCAAGGCCAATCTTTAAAAAAAAGTAACTTACCTCTTATGAGATGATCTTATGTCCATGGATGGTCATTTTTATGGGAAAATCCATTTAGCACTGATCTACTCCGTTTAGATATGCTTTCATATTTTGTTGTTTTAAGTTATACTTACTACTTAATTCAAAATTATTTTAAATGCAGTGAAAATGATGCTAATGATAGGTAACATTTTTGAGCATTTACTAATTTCCAGACACTGTGCTAAGTGCTCCATGTGAATTATCACATTTAATGCAGCAACACTAAGAGGTAAGGAGAGCTCCATTCATTTTTGACAGATCACATGGAACTGGGATCTAAATCATGTTTTAGAACTCTAGTGTTGTTGGCCTCCAGGAAGAAATCAGAGCTCGGTTCAAACGTTACTCTCTCAGAGAAGCGTTTCCTAACCACCCTCATCAAATACCATCTCTACCAGTATCACAGCCTATCCTTGTTTGACATGTGGTAGACATAACCTTCCTACCTGTAGACAGTGAAATGTGGCTGAATTTTCTCTTTATCGTTTCTGAGTGGGAGAGTTAAAGAACCAGGGTGAGACTTGATGTAGTCCCATGTCCTTGCCGTATTGGCAGGCAACGTGTCTAATGGTGGAGGCACCATCAGCACCCGAAGTAAAAAGACATGGATCAGGATCCAATAGCAAATGTGGTCCATAAAACTTTATAATAAGCCATGATAGTGTAGGGGATTCTTTTTACAAACCAGGGGCTGATTGTGCATCATTAATTCATGGATTCAGTCATTGAACAACATTTTTGAGTTCCTGCCATGTATTAAGAACTGTACCAAGCACTAAAAACATTACAGTGAACAAAGGGATGTTATTATGTTAGAAAATAATATCTGTGTTAAAATTTTTCTAAAATGTGTTTTTGAAATTTAAGACACACTAATAAATAATTTATCTCAAGTAAAAAAGAACCCATAATGGAAATTAGAAAATATTTATAATTATTTTAAAATTATTACTCCCCAAAACTTATGAAATGAAGCTAAATTGTTCTTATATGGTAATTTAAATATAGTCATGTGCCACATAATGACATTTTGGTCAAAAATGGACCACATGTATGATGGTGGTCCCAAAAGATTAAAATTGAGCTGAAAAATTTCTATCGCCTAGTGGCATTGTAGCTGTTGTAAGAGCACAAATTTTCATTAATAGAGAAAAATGTTCATGGTGCATTATCTTCTTATAAACAAATCTATGATGAAAAAAGAAACAAACCAAGCAAAGCACCATGAGCATATTTCTGAAAAGAATGATACCAGCTGAAGAAGAGACTCAGGCAGTTCCTTCAGGAGTATTCCAGAAAAAGGCATGTTATCATAGGAGATGACAGTTCTATGTGTTGCTGCCCCTGAAGACCTTCCAGCGGGACAAGATGTGGAGGGGGAAGACAGTGATATTAGTAATCCTGACCCTGTGTTGGCCTAGGCTAATGTGTGTGTTTGTGTCTCAGTTTTTAACAAAAAAAATTTTTTAATTAAAAACAAAATAAATTTTAAAAATAGAGAAAAGCTTATAGAATAAGGATATAAAGAAAGAAATCATTTTTGTATAGCTGTACAATGTGCTTGTGTTTTAAGCTGTGTTATTACAAGAGTCAAAAAGTTAAAAATTCAAAAAGTTTATAAAGTAAAATGTTACAGTAAACTGAGATTAACTTATTATTAAAAAAATATTTTTTAATAAATTTAGTGTAGACTAGGGGTACCACATTTATAAAGTCTACAGTAGTGTACAGTAATGTCCTAGGCGGTCACATTCTCCCGCCACTCACTCATGGACTCACGCAGAACAGCTTCCAGTCCCACAAGCTCCATTCATGGTAAGTGCCCTCTACAGGTGCACCATTTTTTGTCTTTTTTTACCATGTTTTTACTGTACCTTTTTTATGTTTAGGTATGCTTTGATACGCAAATACCATTGTGTTATAATTGCTTACAGTATTCAGTATAGTAGCATGCTGTGCAGATTTGTAGCCTTGGAGCAATAGACTATACCATATAGCCTAGTTGTGTAGGAGGTTATACCATCTAGGTTTGTGTAGGCACCCTCTATGATGTTCACACAATGGTGAATCACCTATAACGTATTTCTCAGAATGTATCGCCGTTGTTAAGTGATGCATGACTGTTTACTTATATATAAGCAAGGAAAAATGATAGTAAATTAAGTGGCTAAGCATCTAACTTGACACTTTGTAAACTATTAATAAAATAACCCCTAAAAATCCATACAAAAGAAATAATAAAAATTAGGGTAGAAATAAACAAAATAGAGACACAGACATAGAATTGTGAAGACTGTCAGAGACAAGTTTATTTTTTCTCTTCAAAGATTAATACATCTAAAAGTGTCTACCAAAATTAATGAAAAAAATTGATTACAAAAGTGTCCCAAATTCTACACACTTCCTTGTGCCTATTCCTTTAATAACATGACATTGTAGCTTTGAAAGAGTTGGACCCTATTCCCTGAATCCTTGAGTTTGAGCTAGCTTTGTGACTTGCTGTGGTCAACGGAATATGGGAGAAGTCACAACATTCCATTTCCAAACTAGACCCAAGAGGCCTTGAGTGCTTATGTTCCTGTCTTTCCAACCTATAGAGTGTTTATTCCTAATAAAATATAAACAAAAAAATAGAATATTTCCAATGATTTTTCTGTTGATCTATGCTTTTCAGTCTGTGCATTCACAAATCTAGGGCAGGTTTTCTAGAATCAGAACAAAGCTCCTCTTCTCCAATGGCCTTGATAAATGCTAGTAAGAACTTATTTGCCACTCGCCATTTTTTTCTCCCCTAAACCGAAGCTTCATTGCCTTTTTCAGGTGAGCAGAAACAAAATTGAAAATTATAAAGTTTTTGTTGTTCTTGTTTTAGTTACATTCCAGGCACTACCTTCTTCAAAGTTGGTTATTCCTGGGATTAACAGTGAAGGTGTAGTATATTTCTGGCATGGATCACGTGTGTATGTCTGTGTACTGGGCACCACGGCACCTGATTTTCTTCATTTGTGAATCAGGGTATCTGGTGGTACCATGTAAGTTTGTTATGAACGCCAATGAGAAAATGTATGTGAAAAGGTCAGCACTATATCTGGCAAATAGTAACTATTGACAAAAAGTTGACTATTTATTATAAACCATTCCTGATGGAGAAGCATTTCCGTGGATTGTGTATCCTATTCATTATATATTGCTTTTTAAAATCTTTTGGTTTAAAAGATGACTTTTTCTTATCATGATTCCCATTACTCAATAGCTGTGGTCTTATCTGAGCCACTGTTTTCTATACAAAAAATACTTTTTCTACTCCATCAAAAGAGAACTAAATCAAAATGTACTAGTACATTTATTTAATCAATAAATACTTGTGCATTTAATGCATCATAGCACTCTATCAAAGATTCCTCAGGTCCTGGGGACCAAAATAATATTAATTTTTCAGACTCTCTAGCTTAATCTACTCCACTATGCTTTAGATGAGCAGCACAACCATAATTTTATTCAAGACTGAACTAAAATGCTACTTTTCCAAGCCTTCCTTGCACACACCAGGACTAAATTATCCGCTACTCCTCTGAACTCTCATAGCAGCTAATCAATGCCACCATCAAAACACATCTCATTTGCTATGCATGCGTTTGTCTCAAATTGTTCGGTCTGTTGTTCAAAATATATGATGAAAGATTATAGAGAAAATATAGCCTCAGCAGTTTACTAGTACAAGTTTATAAAAGGAAAAATAAAGGCAAAATAAATCCTTTCGTTTGCTTCCTGTAAGAAACTGATGGTGTGCTAAACACACTAATGAGAAATAAATGGATACTAGGAGATCATAAGGATCTCTTTTGCCAAGGTGAGGATATCCTCTCGGAAAACAAAACAGAAGTAAAGAAAACACCACTAGGTGTCACTGGGGAAGGAGAAGAAAGAAAAGAAGAAGGTGATGGAAAAGGTAAGCTGAAGCCTTACCATAAATGCATTATTTATGGAAAGATGCATAGCAGCTTTTGCAGAAAAGATAACATGACATCAACAGTTCCCTAGAAGAGCAGAAGTAGGAGGAGAAAGGAGTCTGGCTTCAATAATTTTGAAAGCAGCTGCTGAGATGTATGATGCCAGAAGAACTCCAGCTGCTGGGTCTGTGAGCAGTGCCGGAGGTTTCACACTCTATGTCTCACAGCTTCGGGAGAATACCAACATGCAAAATATGCATTGATGAGAAGTAGAAGTCAGAGTTAACAGACAAAAAATGATATTCCAGTCTTTTGAGAGACGTTTAGAGTAAATTTAGTGTTTGGTTTTAAAACGTTTTGATTTTGTAACTTGGGGCAAATCAACTTAAAAATTACTTCTTCCTTCAGTTTAACCTTTTTTACAATGAGAAAAAGAATACAGGATCTGCCTATTTACAGGTTGTCTGTGAGGATAACAGAAGAGCATGTATTCTATAAAGTATAAATTATTCTTATAGAATTAATATTATCAATTTTACTCATTAATTACTTTTTTCTTATTTATTTAGAAGAGAGGAATTAACTATTTTAAATAGTTATTTTAATAAAGAAGGATTTCTTTTTGGAAAACAAGTCATGTTTTGAGTCATGAAAATCCTGATGTTAGAAGTCACATCTTTGGGACAGTCTGGAATTCTTCTCCCCTTCTTAGTTCCTCTATTGCCTTCCAGAGGCCCTACTTTCTTTAGCTATTGTTACAAAAAAATGTGAGTTGGGATGGAGTAAGTTTGCCAGTTGGACAAAATAGGAATTTTATGCAATATGTCAGTAAATTGCTGGAATAAGGAGGCCTAGAGCCAAGACCATGAATTCTGTTTTCAAAGATTTTAGTGATACTTCTCTTAGGAAAATTCTCTTCTAAGACTTATCCAAAGTGCAAAAGTCATCCTCTCCCTTATCCCAACCTGAGAATAAGCCAGGAGTAACCATTGTAAAGTTACTTTTGTGATTCTTTATCATAAATGCCTTCTGCTTCAACTCCCTACACATCCCGGCTCCAGCCATGGGTGCTCTCCGATGCAAGCCTTGCCCATTGTATAAATTCTAACACAGTAAGACCCACGCTCTCAGGCTCTACATGCCACACACTTGCTGGGCAGGATAACCTGATGGTCTTATCCCCCCATTTTACAAAAGAGGAGAGACAGCTTTCAAGATTTACTCGGCAACAGAAATACTGTAGAAACATATGCTTGTGTATAAATTATCATTCATTTCCATGAGAAACTACTTCCAAAGACTCCTTCAAAACTACTCCTGGAGTTATGTTTCTAAGACACAAACAGAAAAAATGCCATCTTGTCACTCTCTTTCATAAATACTCAAAGAACTTTCTTGGCCCTACAGAATCTAACTCTAACCCATCTATCGAGTCATATCTTTGTCCTTCACTCATTCATTTATTCGTTCACTTACTACATATTTAACTGAGAAGCAGGAAGCATTGAGATAGATGTTGGAAATAGACTAAGTGATACAGAAACGTTTTCCGCCTTCAGGGTACTTCAAGTTTGGTGTATGAGAAAGATGACATACAGATTATCACAACTACATCATCACAGAAATGATTAATTGCTCTTCAGGCTTTCTCCAACACACACCCTTTTAGCATCAGCCACACCACTCTTTGCACACAGTTCCTCTTCTTTCCTAATCATGCCCAGTGGTTTCACATGGGCTTGTATTTGCACATGTTGTGTTTTTCCTGTCTAGAACAGCCTAGTTTCTTTCTTCCTCTAGAAAACTCCTACTTATTATCCTGCTCAATTATTAGCTCCCTGGAAGCCTTCTCTACCAGAGCTGATTGTTTTCCTGAGGCCCTAGGGCACTGCTTGTATATCTTGTGTATATCTTGTATATCTTGTGTATTATTTTGGATCCATCTTTCAATAAGTGTGTTTTGCTCACTGGTGAAGAGCAAAAGTTCTAACATGCACGAGTTGGAGTCTTCTCTCTGCTGATTTCTCACTGTGCCCTTGAACAAATAATTTAACTTCCCTGATAATCAGTTTCTTTACCATTAAAATGTGGTTATAATAGCATTTATCTCTACATGTTGGAACAAGGGAATGAGATAGTACCTGTAAACCTTTCAAAAGAGCTTAGAAAATATTAAATGCTTCGTTAATATCAGCTTTTGATATTATCATCAAGCCTAATTTCCTGACTTACAGTAATTCTCAGGAGATGTGTGTTGAACATATGGAAATATGAATTTATAATTAGCATGTCTGTCTACTGGAGTTTCAATAGATCTAAAAACAAACAAACAAACTGAAAACTCAAACTAAACCTAAGACTACCTACTCAAAAGTAAAAAAGTATCCAATGAGATTCAACATTTCTTTAATAAGCAGATTATCAATTCTTACCATGTTCAATGATGAAAAATGCTACAGTGATTTAATTTTTTTACTGCATTCATTTGTCTTAAGTTGACTTAAATAGTTTTAATAAGGTAATGTCTTATTGTATGTTTCAAATTATTTCCCATTCGCTATTTGGTTAGGAGCCTAAGGAAGCAGTGCAACAGGGTTTCAGTTTTCTGGTCCTCAAGGGACAACTCATTTAATCACCTGAATACTTGGAACTCCACTCTGGTACAAATAAACGATTACTATATAGTTTAAAAATCACAGAACACTGTACCTAAAGGAAAAGAACATGAAAAAAGAACTTTATATTTCATTGTAAAATTATATCATTTGACTCACTCAAATATTACCATGTTTGCACCAAAAATAAACACACAAATAAATAAAAGGAAAGAAAAATAAATTATGTTGCTATCCCAAAAATGCCTATTTCTGCTCTGGTGGTCAAACAAACAAAAAAACCTGCGGTGACAGCAGCTTTCTATCTACATCAGTGCCACAAGTCTTTTGTTCAGGAGGGCAGTCGGTACCCTAGAAAAGGAATGATTGCAGTTTAAAGTGTCACTAGTCATATACAATGCTTCTGGCTCCCTGAGGAGCTACAATTTGCACATAATGAGACTGGTAACTTCTTTCTGTATCTAGCTAGAAATCCAACCTCCACGTTGCATGTACTCCAGCAAGGTCCGATTTCAGGTTTCAAAGTCACATATGTACGGACCACATTCTCCAATTCCGTATTACTAGGGTATGGATCTGAAAAATACAGAATATTACCAGGCCTTAAATATTAATCTTCGCATAATTATATTTAAAAAACAATGAAAAAAACAAAATCAGATCAATTTAAAGAATTTTGGTGAAAGCCATATAAGTAATGTTTGAATGAATTCAATGAAGACGAAAAAAAAATTCCAAGTAAGTGGATAGAATAATGAGTTGTGATAGCTTCATCAATATCCTGAAAGAAGAAATTGCTTGAGGGCTAGAGTAAAACAGTAATTAACAATCGGGTAAAGAAATTTATGAGTGTATTTATAGAAAACGATGAAATGTCATACAGGAAATGCCAGCCAGTATTAAGTATCCTTTGACAATGTTTCAGGAAAATTACAAGCAGCTTAATATATGTGATAGTTACCTGCCACTATTTTATTTTAAGAATTAACAATCACCAGACAAAGGGTTTACACAAAAAATTTTCAAGATGAACTAGAGCTAACCACCACATTTTATTCTCTGACACCTGAGGCTGAGGGCTCACTGCCTCTTAGAGTGAGATCAAGCATTGAGAACCTGACTTCCGCTATCATGTGAAGTCAGAAGGAAAATGGTAGCAATCATTGCAATGTGGACAGCATCTATCATCATTTGTTCAGTGTTTACTTGATAGATGCAATTCTAGTCAACATTCTCCTCATGCATTAGCCCTGCATCAGCCCTGGCATAGCTATCTTAGCAGTACTATCATTTCCTCATGCCAGCAAGAGTATCCTGGTTGAAATCTGTCTCCATTGGCTTGGGCTGCTGTAACGAAATACTACAGTCTGGGTGGCTTAAAAAACAGTTTTCACAGTTCCAGAGGCTAGAAGTCTGAGATCAGGGTGCCAGCATGGTCAGGCTCTGATGAGAACACTCTGGCTTGAGGAAGACCAGTTTTTTCTGTGTCCTCACATGGTGGAGAGAAGTAGAGATCATGCTGTCTGACGTCTCTTCTTATAAGGATACTAATCCCATCCTGAGGGTCCCCCTATTATGACCTCTTCTAAATCTAATTACCTCCCAAAGGCCCCACCTCCAAACACTACCACAATGGGGATTAAGGCTTCAGCATATGAATTTGAGGGTTTCACAAACATTCAGTCAATAATATATTCCTAAGTGCCCAGGTTTGATGTTTTCCTTTCTCACTCTTTAGTGTTTCTATAAAAACATCACACCATTAGATTTTCATATATGAAAATTTTTGGACATAAACCGTGTGTGAGTTAACCTCTAAGATCAGATTGTTAGGTAGAAAATCAAGGATCTTACCCAACAAGCTTTACTAACACTATCAAGGATACTGTTAATTGTGAGCACTGACAAAGCAGAGAGAGGCATGAGACCACAGATGCAGCTCCCTAGTTCTTTTCTTGTCACTTTAGGATATTCTCTGACCCTGATCAACACGAAAGTTCTCTAAGCTCCATATCTGGTCACATCAGTTGTACAGAAGGGATTTTTTTTGATTATGAACTGTCTCTATTTTATATTCTGAAAGGTAGATTTCTCAGGTGACATTTCCCACATTACTAAAACTTGAAACCCTTGATCAGTGTGTGTAGTTGAGTCAAGTTCAAAAATGTAACATGATCATACGTTTTTAAGTGTTTTGTACCTCCCAATGTAGCAGAATAGTTTTGCTTTCTAACATCAGTGTTTCCAGCAAGTTTTATTTTTCCACATAAATCCATAGATTTAATGTTTGGTACAATAAGCCAAGGGTTGGCAAATTTTTTCTGTAAAGGGCCAGACAGTAAATATTTTAGACTTTGCGGGCCGCATATAGTCTCTGTTAATCTTCGCATTCTATTTTTACAACACTTAAAAAATGTAGGAACATTCTTGACTCATAGGTCATAATTTTCTGGCCCCTACATAGGCATTCATAGACAGATCAGATATAGCCTGCTAAAAGCACGCCTTAGGGAAAGACTTTCCTTACAGAAAATACCATTAACTCATTTGCCAGGTATATTGTATATATGTTTTATTTTCTGTGTATTTTCATATTTTGACATGCAAAAAATAATTTTAAAACACTTCCTGGCTGGGGAGAAACTGTCCCTTCTGGACTAGCCAATTCTTAGAGATAGCAAGGAATTCAGCCTACAGCATTCCTCTGATATGCAAACTAACCAATCCAGATCCATACTTCCTCTATCTGGTTTATACACCCCAGGAGGAAATATCCTGCTGCCTTAATCATCCCAGGGCCAGGTACCAGGCAACTAGAGACCAATGTTATAGCCCGAAGCCAGCCAGAATTATTCAAACTGCCCAATTCTAAACCCTTTACCCTGCCTTGCTTGGTTGGTCCTATAGAAACCCCAGTAAAGACCAGAGCCTAAGTGTTCCCCTTACTCCTGCTCTACTTCCTTGACCAAAACCTGGTGTTCCTTCCGTGGCCGTGTGCTGAGCCAGGCCTCTTGTTTCTATGGGAACTGTAGGTAACATCAAACTTTTCTTTCAATGGCATTGACCTCTCTGTGTGGTCACTCAGTCATCCTTATAAATGAAGACCAGGGCACAAAACCACAAGAGGTCTGACTTCAGCATGTCAGGAGGCTTGACTTCAGCATCAAGGAGGCTTGATGGGGTTGCTTGTCTTCTTTCTTTCCAAGGAATGTCACCTGGTAAAAGGAAAGAATGAGTTAAAGGCCTGCTGCTAAATATTCCCTTTCCAGTAGATTATTCGACACGTCTTATATTTTCATGTGCATAGCACTAATAATGAATTTAAAAACCAAATTATGAACACTATAAATGTATTGCATTATTAATGATTTTAGTTTTTTTCCTTGTAAGTCAAATGTTATATTTACTTTAAGTTTATTTTTATTCTGCAGGTTCTCTGTTTATTGCTTATAGGTCAAACGGAGATTCTAACTACATGAATGGACTACTTGTTATTCACAGTGGTGTGCATCTAGCACCTGGGCGGTTTTTATACCAAAGCAAACCTGAGCGGCTCAAAACAGCATGGTTCACCAACACACAGTGCGGTATATAATTTAAGAACGTGGGCTCTGGAAACAGATGAAACTTGTTTTTAATTCCATCTCTGTCATTAAAATTATTTGGGATTTTGGTTTAATACTTCACTGCTTTAAGCCTTATTTTCTTCATATTTCACATAGAAATACAACTCGTTGTAGAGTTATGATTAAATAAGATAATTCATGTAATGCATTAACATCGTACCTGAAAAAGAGGCAGCAATCAGTGAAGGTTGCTGTGTTCCAGCCCTAGCAGTTGTCTACTCTCACCTCCCAGGAGCTTGACAGTCTCTCCTCTAAAAGTAGGGCTGTACCAACTAGACCAGGGCCTTTTCTCTATCACCTTTTATTCAGTATCTTTCATGGCAGTGTTTTCCAGCAAAAAACTTAGGTTATATAGACAGTAAAACTCTTCTGCTACATTGGGAGGTACAAAATACTTAAAAATGCATGATGGTATTACATTTTCAACCTGACTCTATGACACACACTGATCAGGGGTTTTAAGTTTTACTTACTGAGTTCACCTTTGCATCCAACCTCAGTTGAAGTTAACACCATCCTTTCACCGCATTGGCCACTGATGGAACAAAGTCCAGTCTGGCATTCTTCCCAGGTGTATCTGCTACAGTTCAAGGTCAAAACTTCACTCCTTAAAGCCGCCTGACACTCTTAACAAGGGTTGTTTCCCTTTGCCTGGGTCTCGCCTAGAAACTCCCTTGAACTGCCTTCTTACTGGCCCAAAGCCCAGTCCAGTTCAAAAGAGGTTACTCTCCTTTCACAACTGTGTTCTTCAGTTTCATCTTTTGTACAGAAAAAGTTTCTTCCAAGTAGGTGCTTGCAGATTTCAAGCCATTGTGGCTGACTTAAAGTAGCTACTCTTTCGACTTTTCAACCTGCATCAAACATTCTTTGTATTGTGACCTTTGAATCCACTTTCATTCATACATCCATATTCCAGAAGATAGTGGGACTGTTAAGGCATCTACAAATTTTAGCCAATTTTAACATCATGTTTACATGTTATAAGTTTATATTAGTGCAGTTTTATCCCATAGTTTCAAGGTGTTAAAACACTTCCAAGAGCTTTTGAAACATAAGTGAGAGGTACCGAAGATGACCTGTCACTGGGAGATGGGGAGGGTGCAGATATAAATATAATTACCCAATGTTCTTTCCTATTAGCATTAATTTTTTTAAAAGTCTTCTCTTTTTTAATTCTTCTCCCCAAAGCCCCCCAGTACATAGCTGTAGATTCTAGTTGTGAGTGCCTCTGGTTGTTATATGTGGGACGTTGCCCCAGCATGGCCTGTTGAGCGGTGCCACGTCCGCTCCCAGGATCTGAACTGGTGAAACCCTTGGGCCGCTGAAGCAGAGTGCCTGAACTTAACCACTCGGCCATGGGGCCAGCCCCTATTAGCCTTAATTTGAATCTCCTCTTACACATTGGACTACAAAGAAATTTCCCCTCTTCATCATCTCTTTTCACTCTAAATATAAAATGGACTCTTTATGGGAGGACAAGTTCAAAAGGTGAACAATATCCAACAGATTTAAAATTAATCACCTCACCTCACTTGGTGTCTGTGGTTCCAGAAAATCTTACAGAGACCCCAGCCTTACCGATGACACAACATTTCCAATGTAGATCTCTTCTATCACTCTAGGCCAGTGGCTAAACTGTGCCAGCTCATTTTCAATTGTGACGCCGTAATACTATGAACCATCACTCCCTTGATGTATCATGGTACACGAAGTTAATCTCTTGTCTTTTCATTGGGCCCCTGTGAGTTGCAAAGTATCTACTATGTGCTATGTCATTAGAATGCACCAATCTCCTTACTGTTTCTCAATTATGATTGTCAGCTGGCTATTTTTTCCTTCCAATTAAAGTTCCTTCCTAAAACTAGGGAGTTAGGAAAGGGGTGATGTTATGATGCATTTTCTCTCATTCTCAAACTTTAGGAGATAATAGCAAGAAAAATTATAAGCCTTCTGCCTGTGACTGTACATGAGCCCTTTTATCCCTTTCTCCTTTACCTTAAACGTATATGTATGTAGTGCTGTGTCTATAGTAAAAGGTATAATATGTCACAATATTTTTTCTTCTGTCTTCCTTTTGAGAGCAGCAAGTCACTCAAAGGGGAGTCACTTGTGTAATCTTCACCAGATTCTTGGATAGTTTAACTTTCAATTTGGACATCTGGTCCCAAGAACTATATGAAGCGTTATGGTCAAAATAGTGCTTGAAACACTATGAAATTGGTTATACCAATGAGCCCTGTTCTGATCCAGAATTACTCTACTCGTATTCATATTCATGAGTATTAGAAACATACCAGGAATTCTATAAAATAAATGACTCCACAATATGCGTTTAACCATGAAACAGAATTGTTTGGTATCTTTTTATTATAGCTCAGCATACCTTGTACATCTAGCAAGAAATACACGGAGAAAATGAGCCAGACAGGCAATAAGGTGCCAGCTTTGGCCTACACTAAACCAAGGAGGAAAGAACAAACAGCATCCATCATTGCCAAGGCGCCAGTGGATAAATTAAAAACAAAAAGAAAACAAAACAAAAAACTATCTCTAAATGTAGCAAGTATAAAATAGATAATCAGTTGCAGAAGAGCCTTTACAATCTTCCTACAGCTAAGTATGATCATCCTCATTCATTGAAACACTTATTGAGCACCCTCTGTGTGCCAGGCACTGTGCTAAGAACTGGAGATAAAGTAACAAGTGACACATCTCTGACTTCAAGATAACCTCGTCTTAACCTTCAAATTGCAGCAATCTATGTTTCAAATAAAATATTAAATATCAGCTTAATGTTTCCTCCTTTAAAGTAAGAGATGACAGAGATAAGAAATGGCTGTTTAAATCTGTATTTTGAATTCTGTCCTTGGGTGACTGAAGCATACTAATGTTGGGATTTCTTTTATGTATCACGACTATAACGAAGTGAAAGTGTTTCATGGATGTGTAATACTATGCAACTATTTAAAATCAAAGGGGTTTGTGTTGGGCTATTTATATTTCTAATCAAATCTCTAGCTTTGATCCTGCTGAGTCTAATTTTATTTGGAATCCCTAAAAAGACTCCTTATAGTAGTTTATCCGTGTCATGTAGTCATGAGTTCCTACTACATTATAAGTCATTTAAAATTTTAGATTCACATTCTAATGGGAAACTTTCAGCATAAAAGCCACAGCACTCAAATTATTGCTATGAATACCAAATTATTCATATTACCATATTCATATCAATAAATTATCTTATTTTTCTACCCAAATCATTTTCAATTAATCTCTCATCAGGGCAATCAGAACTGTTTTGTCATTCTAGAATTAGAGGATTTGCCAATGTATTCTCCATTTCTACTACATTTTCATCATCCTTACATTTAACCTTCCTTTTGAAATGTTACGTGTACAGCAGAAGAGATTCAGGAACAGTTGAGAAAATCAAGCAGTGTTGACATGAAATTGTCTGTCTAATTCAAGGAAAGAATCCCTGATGAACCAAATGCTCATTTATCATCATCTAATAAGTGTTTTGCACAAATCCTGCCTATCTCTTGCAAGCAAATTTAATAATTTCACACTTCGCTTTCTTTAAAGCAGAATTTCCCAACCATAGCACTGCTACATTTTGGACCAGGTAAGTTTTGTGGTACAGGACATTCCATGTACTGTAGATAGAATGCTTAGCAGCATTCCTGGCCTCCATTAGATGACAGTAGTTCCTGCCAGGTTATAACACTCAAAACTGTCTCCAGACATTGCCAAATGTCCCCTAAGGGACAAAATCACCCCAGGTTGTATTATAAAGAAATATAATAAGATGACATGTAAAGAAAAGAAAAAAAGCATTATTTGGTCATCTAGCATATTTCATTTTTCGTTTGTTTGTTTGTTAGTTATTTTTTTTTAGGAAGATTAGCCCTGAGCTAACTGCTGCCAATCCTCCTCTTTTTGCTGAGGAAGACTGACCCTGAGCTAACATCTGTGCCCATCTTCCTCTGCTTTATATGTGGGACGCCTACCACAGCATGGCTTTTGCCAAGTGGTGCCTCATCTGCACCTGGGATCCGAACCGGCGAACCCCGGGTGGCCGAAGTGGAATGTGCAAACTTAACTGCTGCACCACCGGGCCGGTCCCACATCCAGCATATTTCTAATGACTCCATCGTATGGTAACTACTGAGGAGGATATTGAGATGCCTAAGACATGGAGTGCAGATAGTTTTTTATCTTAGTGGTAGCCAAGATTCCCTGTAAAATTCAATATATTAATAGTCATTTTCAAGTTACTTACACGTATATTTTATTAAAATTTTCTATTTCTTTTACCAATTCTTACTAATTCCCTTTCCTAACATGCTTCGATTTTTATTAAGAATTTCTTAAGAAACCCAGAAATTCCTGGATATTATGATAAGTGAAGTCTATATAATTATCTCTATTTCAATTAAAAAAAATTCATTCATGAAGAGAATGCCCAATTCAGGCTTAAATCTCCTGGTACAGCATCTGTCTTTCAGGTGTGGAGTTCCTGTCCTTCTGAAAGATAGCATGGAATTTAAATTCTACCTGGAGCTGAGAACTTAGGTGAGTCCATGGAGAGTTAGGTTCCTGACTCTTGGTTTCAGACATGTTCAGCGTGTGATCCCAAATCCTTCTAAAATTACACATCCATTCTATTATCGCCCAGTATTATAGTAAGGGAGGAGTGCTCGAAGACATCAAAGTTTTTAATAGTACACTTCATGTTGTCTACTTGCATCAACCTTTGGAGGAATAATAGGAAAAGCCTAAATATATCAGCATATTACTTGTGCAAGACATTTTTAAGTTGCATAACATCACATCAAATTTGGGGTTTTTTTGTTGTTTTATGACACCATGATCTCTTTGGTTAACCGATATATTTTTATACAGAAATGCCTCTCTCTCTATATATACATGATATATATATATATATATATATACACCATATTAAGACAGTTATTTACATAACATTTATCATATACAATAAACTCATACAAATACAGCTTCTCAGAGAATTTGCAAGAAGGAGAATATTAATTGTTTTGAAACTTCCTAAATAAAAGATATGTGTCCTCACCTTTTTTACATAATTTTTTTCTCAGAAAGTTGGTTGTAATCTGTGAATATGTAGAATTATGACTGGTTATCAGGGTTATTTTACAGGAGCAATTGCTGACCATGAAGAAAGAGTCATGTGATATCTAGAAACTCAAGTAAAATATTAAAAAATAATAGTGCAATAGTTTATAAGCATACTTTCTAAATTAAGTCATTCTTATCTTGATTTTACACTCATTGGTAATCAATTGGAATGGCATTAAAAGATCCCATTTTTGTGAAAATGCCTGCATTAGACACAGGAAGTGATACACACTTAACCAATTCTCATGAAAATTTCCTCAGGCTGTGATTTGATTAGCTTATGATCCTTTTAGTTGCCATGTTCCAAATTGAAATTAAAGATACAGATGCATTGCATATTATTCTGTAATTGATATGGAACTCAACTGGCATATCTCTATCTTGTTATTGCTGAATTTTTTGTTCTAATACAGACCGAATAGATATCCTGGAATCCAAAGCACATAAAGGGTGACCTATTAATTTATTTAGTACTTGGTACTATAGTTTACTGTCAGATGATACAAATCATGAGTTTTAGAGCCAGATTTTACTTTGGAGGCCATCTACTTGATCTAAAGCTCTTGTTACATTGCCTAAATCAGAGTAGTACTATATTAATTTTCTAATGCTGTGTAAAAATTACCACAAAATTAGTGGCTTAAAAACACACACATTTATTAACTCACAGTTTCACAGTGAGTCAGGAGTCTGGGCATGGCTTGGTTATGCCTTTTGCTAAGAGTCTCATAATCCTCTCATAAGGCTGCCATCTGGGTGTCTGCTGGGGCTGCAATCTTGTCTGCTGCTCAGGGTCCTCTTCCAAGGTCATGGGGTTGTTGGCAGAATTCAGTTCCTTATAGGTATAGAACTGCGGCTCTCAGCTTGTAGAGGCTGCCCACGGTTCCCTGTCATGTGGCCGTCTCCCTATATTGGAAGTTTGCTTCTTTGAGGCCAGAAGGAGCAGGAGATCAAGTCTACTCCAGCTGGAGTCTTATATAACATAACATAATCTTAGATGATTCATCCTATCATCTCTGTCAGATTCAACAGGTTAAAAAGCAAGTCATAGGTCCACCTACACCCGAGTGGAACAGATTATACAAGGCCATTACTCATTGGGCATAATCTTAGTGTGTGTCTTTCAGAGTCCTACCTCCGATTTTCAATGATTCACATCCCTCCTACATGTAAAATACATTCACCCCATCCCAAGTTTCCCAAAAGTTTCATACCATTTCAGCATATGCTCAGCATGCAGGAATTCATCATATAAATCAGGTACAGGTGCAGATGAGGGTCCTGCGTGTAATCCATTAAGTACAGCTCCTACAGCAAAATTCTCTTCATCTGTGACCTATAAATCTAAAGAGACAGGATAACTACCCCCAGCAAACCCAACATACAATGGTGGAACAGGTCTAGGATAAAAAACATTCTATATGGCAGTTTAAAGGGAAGCAAATAGTCGGTAAAAAAGAATCACTTGTCATTGAAGCTCTGAAATCATACCTGGCAAAGGTTGGGAGTTTTTGATTAAGTTTCAAGGCCTCAGAGTAGTTCACACCTCCTGGGATCTTGCTCCTACCCTCTCATTCATTCTTTCTTTTTCATGCAACATAGCACATTTGCTGCTGTATAATTTTATCAACTTTCTTTTTGTCAGTAGAATTTTAGAAGTCTTTTTAGTTTGTAGTCTTTCTGTCTTTTTCAGTCCAAATTGGCAGTGTTTCTGCTGAAACAATTTTCTCAAGTGCTTTCTGGACCTTCCATGGATGTTACTAGCTTACACTCCATTTGATAAAAGCCACCTCCAGAGATCCTTTCATTATAATCCCTTCTTTACCTCGGCCTTCTACTCAGATTATTCAGGAAGAGTACTCTCAAGCCTTCTAGAGCCCCAAGATGTGATTGACGAGTTCAAAGGCGTATCCCTTTAATCTCTTAAAAGGTCTCTTTGTGTCACTAAATATTGTGACTTTGAACATTTGATCTTAGGGGGTTTCTGCAGAAGAGTGTATAGTCACACTTTTGACCTTTTCTCCAAAGTGTGGTATCTTGACAGTAAATCTCTTAATTTTCGCATCTTTTACCACCTGGAGAAGCTGATTTTTCAAAATCATCAAGTCATGGCCCTTTTGGTTTATCAATTCATTCCCCAATTTATCTCTCTCCTCTTTCATTTTACTATTTACTTTCCTGATAAAAAATCATTATCTCCTATAGGTTCAGAACTAAGATTGCTGAGAAACAAACCCAGAAACACATTCAGCAATTGCTGAAAAACACATTCAGTGGCTTAATTACAATGCAAATTAAATATTTAACCTCACAGGGTGTTTACTGCTAAACTGAGGACATTGATTGGAAAGAATGGGATCGTTAAAATGGGGATGGGGAATATATGAGAAGATCTTGATTAAACTGGGAATATTAAGCCCCCAATTTTTATGAATTTTTACCAGTAGAAGCAGCTGTTCCACTTGTGAATGAGGAGACTAACTCTTCTTTACCTGAATAAATTTTAATGGCCTCTCCTGAGGTCATTGCCTTGCAAGACACTGCTGATCCTTCTCATGACCCACCCCACCACCCCTCTTTGCTTCCAGACCTATAACTAAACACAAGGCCCAATAGTTTCCTAAAGGTGAGGTACAACATGTGACCTATGAGGAAGCATTTGCTACTCTCCAAAGAAATTATCTGATTTTTCCAATTTATACAGATAAAAACCTTGGGAATAAGTGTGGAATTAGATATTAAGGATGTGAGATAATAGTGGAAGGAACATAAAATTGGATCAGGTTGAATTTATTGGTATGAGCCCATTAAGCAGAGATTCTGGATTTAATGTTGCATCTTGAGTGGTAAAAAAAAGGAACTAATAGTTTGGTTGGTTGACTCAAACAAGGGCCAAAAGGTGGCCTACATTAAATGAAGTTGAAATGCCAGAAGTGCCTTGGTACACTATAGTGGAAGAAATCCAAAGGCTTAAGGAGATTGAAATGTTAGAGCAGATTTATCATTTAAGGCCTGCTCACCAACCCTGGGAGGGTCCAGAGGATACATGTTTTACCATGACTATGAGGAATAAATTTGTGAGAGAACCCCAGCATCCTTGAAGAGCTCTGTGATCACTTGTCTGAAGGCTAGAAATTGGAGGGGAACTGCTGCCACTAAATGGGTAAACCTAAATTCATGGGGATAATTGGATCCCTGGGTGTCAGGGGCCAAGGGTTGGCACTTAGTCACCAGAGGCAAGGTGGGCATGGTTACCATAATGGACAGCAGAATCAAACCAATAGTCAGAATAGTCTGACTTGCAGAGATCTGTGGTGTTGGCTAGTTGATCATGGTGTTCCTAGAAGTGAAATAGAGGGAAATTCTTACTTGATCTGTGTAAGTGGAAAAATTCCGGGACAAGTGAAGAAAAGGTTAGCTTGAATCATAAAAACAGAGTCATGGCCCTTTAATCAATTCCTAGGCTTGAGCCAGTTTACAGAATCCCCTAGAATGAATGGGAGGCCAGGTTCCCTTAATGAAGGACCCCACTACACTCCCAAAAATTTATACTGTTAATCTTTCTCCCAGTCTTCTGTAAAATGACCTATAGGCTTTTACCATGGTCATTGTGAATTGGGAAAAGGAGATAATCAAACTTGTCAAGGATTACTGAATTCTGGCTCTGAATTGACATTAATTCCAGAAGACCTAAAATGTCACCATGGTCTACGAGTCTGACTAGCGGCTTGTGGAAGGTATCCTCTGAATTGAAGACAGCTAGGCTCACAATGCAAACCTATCTTGATTTTCTCACTAGTGACACAGAAAATCTGGAAGACTTCAAAGTTATGGAAGGCCTATTAAAATATGTTTCTGGTTGAGAAGTGGAGGATAATGAGTAATCTAGGGAAAGACTCTTCTGTTCCAGTTCGCTCAATTTGGGATACTTCCTTGGACCATGTAACCCCAGATATAGACATGAGTTTGTCCATCAGCTTAGTGTAAGAGAAAATACCCAAGGCTATATAAGACTGGATCTCTTTTTGTGTAAATTGACATTTAACACATTTACTCCACAGAAAAGTGAATACAGAGCCAGGTTAATTTCAGACTCTTATCAATTAAAGTAGATATTCCTCCTAATTTCTGGCAAACCAACTTAAGAGACTGTATTTAGAACCGAAAACAGAGAGACAAAAGTCACTTTTCCTATGGATACATGAGGAAATAGCATAAATTTTCCCCAATAATACTCTTTTTCTAATCTGGAATTACATTATTAAAAGTAGTTACATACTGGGGACCAGCCCTGTGGTGTAGTGGTTAAAGTTCAGTGCTCTCCACTTCGGCAGCCTGGGTTTGTGGCTTTGGATCCCAGGCATGGACCTGCACTACTTGTCAGCCATGCTGTGGCTGCAACTCACATACAAAGTAGAGGAAGATTGGCACAGATATTAGCTCAGGGCTAATCTTCCTTAGCGAAAATAAAAATAAAATTAGTTACATACCTATTTCTTTCTCTCATAGGTTGGACCATTGTTCTCACTTCTTCATCCTCCTTCTTCTTCAGGAAGGTGCTTTTCTACCCACAGCATTTACTGTAACTGAGAACTGCTGCAGCTTCCTAGTGAGCCCTTGAGAATAACCTCCTCCAGTGCTTCATGCAGAGGTCTTCAGGGTTGGCGCCAGTGCCTTTCTTCGGTATTTGCTGATTTCTGCAGCTCTTCAGAGGAAGAACTCTTCAGAACATCTTTGAAATTCAGAACAAGATTCTGGGTAATTTCAGAGTACTGAGGAGACGAAAATTGGAGGCATGGACCTGTTAAAGAGGAGAAGTACTATGAAACACCTCAAGTTCTCAAGTGAAAGCCTGGAAGAGAACAGTCTAAGAGTAAGAATAAAACAGAAGTAAATACAGTTTCTCAAAATCTGCAAACCAAAATCCAGGTAGCTAATTAGAATGAAATTATCTTCCCCTATATCTTTCTGGGTGAACTCTCTCTGAAGGAAAAGTCCATGATCCAAAGCCTCTACAATTTTTCTGCAAAATCTGTTGTATCTAATAAAAAACTACCAGGATCACAGGAAATAAGACCTAAATATAAAATATAGAAAATAAAAATATGTCCACAGGTAAATCAAGTTTTGAAAGTATCAGAGAATTTAAATTTAAAATAACTATGATTAATATATGATCATATAAAGAATTTTATCAGAAAACTAAAATTTTAAAAAGAATTAAAAAGAAATTTTAGAACTAAAACAGTACCAACCAAAGACTACAATGAATTTACTTATAATAAAAAAAAATTCTTTTAATTTGCTGCAACAAAGGGCACTACAATCAAAAGGAAGTGTAAAGCTTCTCAAAAGAGGAGAGTTGGGAAAAATACTCAGAATTTTTAGATTTGAGTCCTTTGGTTTTATCAAGGATTAGTCAGAAGTTATAAATTAGACAAGTTGCTGAAGATATCAGTGCTTGAGTCCATTCTGAGTTGCTATTAATTCAAGTTGTTTGTGATTTAATCTTATAAATGTGCTTCTGAAAAAACTGATGTAAAATGAATTTGAACTCAGTCTGTGGTCAGTCTGTGATATCTACCACAGTTCAGTTTGGTATAGTTTTGAGAGTTTTCCTGATAGTGGTTTTGAGACTCTTAGGACAGTTCATTTTGCAAGTTGTGATTTTGGATTTAATTTTCAGTATGAACTAAGACTAAAGAAGTATAAAAGAAAATCTAAAGAAAAAAATCTAAAGAAAAGCAAGAAAAATAATGATAATAAATGATAATGGTAAAGGTTTTGATGAATTCCAGGTGTATTGCTTGCCTG
The DNA here is from genome assembly GCF_021613505.1 of Equus quagga. Taxonomy (NCBI): domain Eukaryota; kingdom Metazoa; phylum Chordata; class Mammalia; order Perissodactyla; family Equidae; genus Equus; species Equus quagga. The sequence continues at coordinate 129,796,817 of NC_060269.1, forward strand.
CTAGGAATAATGATTTAATTAATTAAAATAGAAAATCCATGAAAAGGTCAAGGTTAAGATTAAAGAGACAATCATTAATTTTCAATATGTTAATGTTGATGCTGTTATGGCATATCCAGGTGGTAATTTGAGGAAGAAACTGATTCTTTCTGTATAATATTCGGTATTAAGAAGGTATAAAATATAAAATTCATGTAAATGTGCACAGCTTATTGTAGCCAAGTAATAGTTTTCTGTGCTTAGTTTTTCAATAAAATAATTTTTTGCACATTATAGAGTTACCATCAGTATTTCAATGTATGTTTGAATCCTTTTACAATAAATCTATCCTCAACTTGCTTTATATCTGTTCCTTTGTTAATGAAATGTTCAGTAGCAAAGTTTATGTAAACACTGTAGCAGAAATGAACTGATCCAGATATAACAGATTCCTCCAGTCCTCTTAGATGTTTTAAATAATTCCTAGATTTTGTTTACTTGACTATAAAGTATCCTATGGGGTTTTGATAATGAAGTAAATCTGTAAGACTAAGGATGACATGCTGAGTTATTAAATTAGCCTCTAAATTAAATTATGAGTCTATGTTAGCTTGACTTTGGCATCACATAAGTTTATTAAGCTCAGAAGTACATTTAAGTACAGTTTAAGCAGTATAATATTTCCTTGAGAACGGTAAAAAATTTATGTATAGGATTCCATCTGTTGTTTAGAACTTGAAAATCAGCATCCACTTCCGAAGTTTGACTTATCTATGTGAAGTAAGAGGTGGTATCTCTAAAAGTTGTGCAACTAATAATCATGAAGGGTAGAAATCTCTTCACAGTTCGTGTTTAATCCTATTTAGTTAAGGGTATGGAGAGTTTATTTGTCATTACTGTATCATCCATCTCCTTTATTTAATCCTCTTTTCTGTTTTGAGTTCTATTTTTATCCCCTCTTGAACTTCTGCATAATTTCCTGTATCATTTATTATACTTTTTCTTCATTTTTATTTTTCCTATTTCAAGCTCATTTCATGAGATAGTCAACTGCCATTTACTGATTGTCCACTATCTGGAACCATGTGAAGGGAACATGGTTGGAAGATATAAGGCAAAAGTCTGTTTTCCAGGAAAATATGAACTAGTCGTACATAAAGATCATGGGCTCCTTAACTTTCTCCACATACTCAGAAAGCAGAGTGCAAAGGAGTGCAAATATACAAGGTGAAAACTACACTCATGAATGCCAGAGGCATCCAGAAGGAGAGTTTTGAATAGTTAGAAACATCTGATTAAAAAAAAATCTTGGAAAATTCTGAAAGCAAGTTGGATCTTAAAGGCTGAGACAGAAGAATGTCAAGTGGCAAAAATCACATGCACAATGGTGTCTAGCACTGTCTCACAATTCCATCTGTTGGTTGAATTAGTCGCAGGTGGCAATGAGCAAGTGATATGTAGGCAAAATCAGTCAAGTGAGTCTGGCTGGAGCAGGAAGTCTACAACGGGAAAACAAAATTAAGATGTAAGGATGAGGAAATTTGGGGAAAATTTCAAAATCTTAGAAAGATCTGTATGGATCTTGTGTTATTAAAGAGTTAAATTTAGAATATGATGAAAGTAGTATTTGAAGTAGATATTTTGAAAAGTAATGAAGATTCTTGTGATAATCCGTATCTAAAATGTTGTAATGCTGATGGAAAAGTACTATGAAACTAGACGGCAACAACTTTTATACTTGCATTAGTAAAGTATTTGCATAAGTAGTAGGTTGGCTAACATGAACAAAAAGGATTGAATTAAAAATAATTTCAATTAAACACTATCATTGTCAAGAATGGGCACATAGTTGTGTTTAAAATTAAGGGTGACAAACAATAATCCTATGAATGCATACCATGTGTATGGTATTATTAAAAAAATTACGATATTATATAGTGGTAAGATTAATGCTGGTTTCCTGACATTTCTGCAATGTATTCAAGTATTAAAATAATTACACAAGTACTACATGAACCTTAGTGATTAAACTCAGGCCCATACCTCTTGGGTTCATATCCTTTTTGAAACACTACCTTTTTGGACATCAGACGAGTTGCACAACCTAAGTTTCTTTATCTATTAAAGGGAGATACTAGTAGATACCTGATAGGGTTCTCATAAAAATTAAATGATCTAATATTTGGAATTGGGAAAACCTTGTCATTTAGGAAGCCATCAATAAATGTTACCTATTATTGCTGTTGACACCATTGTTACTAGATAAGATTCAAATGATTCCTGAAAATATAAAGTAGAGCACAAAATTACTCTTTATCCATATAGAATCACCTCATTCTCCTTTTCAGAGTAGAGAAGTAAAAGTTTTGTTAACTTTTTCTATACTTTGAATATAAATTTACCTAAAAATTAGATTTATGCATGTTTAGCCTTTTAATGTAAATTGAGATCTATGTCTAGTTCTCTTTTCTTTTCTTACTTCATGACGTGCCTGAACATTCCATGTTAGTTATTATTAGTGTCATCAAGTGGATTCTACTAGTGACCCTGTGATCAGCAGAACCAAACCCTGTCTGGTCTTTTTGCGCCATCCTCTCATCCTCCAGAGCTATATCTGACAATGGTCTGCTTGCTATTTGTAGGTTTTTCACGGCCAATTTTCTCGGAAGTGGGTGGCCAAGTCCTTCTTCCTAGTCTGTCTTAGTCTGGAAGTTCTACTGGAACCTGTCCACCATGGGTGACGTTGCTGGTATTTGAAATACCAGTGCCATAGCTTTCAGCATCACAGCAATATGCAACCGCCACAGTAGGACAACCGACAGACAAGTGGTGTGGTTCCCCGACTGGAAATGAACCCGGGGCCACAGCAGTGAAAATGAAGAGTCTTAACCACTAAACCACCAGGGCTGGCTCTCTGTTAGCAATAAAGCTTAAAATAGCTTAAAATATCTCCATAGTAGTTCATAATGTTCCCGTACAATGATTTATTTAATCAATTTCCTTTTAGCGAATATTTAGGATGTTTTCATTTCTTTCTATAGTGAATAATATTGCAAAGAGTATTCTTTTGCAAACAACTTAGTATACATGACAGTAAAAACTTTTAACAAGAAGTACAAGACCAAACTAATCAGAACAGTTGCTAGATGAAAGTGTTACAATATGAAACAAACAAACTAGCATCTTAAAAGGTAAGTATAAACGTGATAAGTATTTCTGTGGAAAACATTACAAAAACTGAAATTAATTGTTTAAAAAAGTGAGGACTTTAAAATTTTTAAAGATTCCATCAAATCTGTCCTTAAAAAAGCATTTTATTAAAAAATAAATCTTAACTAAATTAATGTTTATAGATGTTGAAACTACACTGGTGACAAAGAGTGATAAGGAGTCACAAGAATTTAAAAAGTGGCTGACAGTCATTCTTTTCTCAATTTATAAAACAAGTTTTCAGAATCCATTATTGACATTCCTTATTGAGGTGATAGTGGTAAAATTAAAGGAAATGTTTAATATATGTTAAAACATTTAATGCGTATGCCTATTTCATAGAGCACTTAATTGTCTTGAAATCACAACTCAATATTTTTGGTTGTATATTCAGTGATCACATAATTGCTACAGTATGCATTCAATAAAGAGGGGCCAGCAAGACTCTGTTAACTCTGTGTATATTAGAACTACACCTTAAGCCAACAGGGTAGTAAGTTTTTCAGAGGAATTTTATATCTCTGTGTATATTAGTGAAACAAATTCAGTAGCTGCAATGACCACAGCTAAGTAATGGTTTTTCAATTTGATTATGATTTGAGTCAACATTTGACAAATATTGATCAAACTTATTTTATGTCCCTGGTACAATGCTAGATCCTGTGGAGTCAGTGGTGAGTAAGAGACAGTGACTTCCCTGAAGGAATTTAAAATCTTGAGGGAGAGATAAACATATAGACAAATGAAACAAAGTTCAGTGTGCAAATTGCTGTCAAGAGTAACTATGAGAACACTTAACCAAATATTACGTCAAAAGCAGGCAGGTTAAAAAATGTTTTCTGGAAGAGATAATTGCTTATTAGAGTTTTAAAGGGAGATGGGGGCTAAGTCAGTTGAAAAATCAAGGAAGAGACTGTTTAGTCCTGAGTCTTTCAAATACCAGCTCTTGGTTCAATTATGCAGGTGTGAATTAGCAGTTATACACAGGAAAAATCAAAGAAAAGTTATATTTTTTGGAGAAGGGATCTTGCAAGGAGAAAAATCTAGAAATAAGGTGCCGAGATTAAAACTCAAAGTCGTAAGAGAGCATGCTTTGATCAGTGCTAGCGGTTCTTGTTGCTGGTAGCAGATAAATGGACTACAGATTATGAAATTGGGATTGGTAGGAGATGAAGCCTAATGCCAAAATGTTGAGTAGCTTTAGCGTAATTGTCGATTTTATCTTGTGGGAGATTATAGCAGGTTATTGCAAAGATGGCCAGAAAAAAATCTTCCTATCCCTGCAAGACTTTTTTACAAAATGACTTTGTCATACATCCCATCATAAGGTGACATTTGTTTTGGCTCTCCTTGAATCTGGCCTGACCTTGTGACCTGCTCTGATCAATAGAACATGGCCGAGGTGATTTTGTGTGACTGGCAACACTAGACTTCAAGAAGCTTTGAAGCTTTTGCTCTCCCTCTCTTACTGTCCTGGTTGCCGTGGAAAGAAGGCTTATCTGCCTAATTGGAAGCTAACTGGCTGCTGGACAGAGAAGTCTAGCCAACAGTCAGAACCAACTACCAGATATGTGACTGCAACCATCTTAGATCACCCAGTTCCACTGAAGCGGCCAGAGAACTGTAGCCCTATGCATAACTAGGAGAGAACAGAAAAGAACAATCCAGAGAAGCCCAGCCCAAATTGCTGACCCATAGTTTGCAGGAAATAATTTGGTTCTTTTCCAAGCCAACAAGTTTTGGGACAGTTTTTAACACGTGTATGGTTAGACATTGAAAGATTTTAAAGAAAGACAGGAAGAGGGAGATGATCAGTCTCACTATTGGAATATCACTCTGGCTGCTTCGGGAGAATGGCTTGGACTTAGGTCGTGAATGAAAACAATTACACAACTGTTGCTACAACCTGTCAAAGATGATGGAAGTTTTAACTAAAATGGTAGTAGTGAAAATAAGTGGACAGATTTGAGGGATAGTAAACAATTGGGTTGTACACATACTAATTATTGATGGGGTACTGATGTGGAGCAGGGTGAGTAATGGAGCAACGGAGGATGGTACTCAGTGTATAGCTGGGATTCTAAATGAATTCTTGGGCAGTCATTGAGGTAGGGTACATAAGTAGCCATTTTTGTAGAGGGAGTGTTAAGGAGAATATTGAGTTAGTATAGACTTTCTTTTACGCTACTTTCCATCATGAAATAAGAAGCAATATTTGTTTCTACAGTATCCTCACAATGATAATGAAAAGTTGGGTACAATGATTTAGATCAGGGAGAAGAAATGCGGCTTTGAGAAGTACTATAAATAGGTTGTAGATGAGACCATTTAAAGGGAGAGCATAAAGTGAGTAGAGGAAAGGACTCAAGCATTCAAAATGTAGATCTAGAAGCTTACAACAAGAGTTGAAGATTTAACCAGAGATATCTGAGAACAGATGTTTCTAATAGTTCTGCTGTTGTTTTCCAGCTTTGAAGAGAATATCTTACTACTTGATCAAAATTTTGCTGCATTGATTCTTCTGTACACTAAGGTGACTGTGATTCAGAATCCTTTACCCAAATTATAGTTTCATAAAACAGCATTGGTTTGCAAGATATTTATTGAACGTCTACTATATATTCAGGAACTTTTCTAGGCTCTACAGATACAATGGTGCATGGAATAAAAAGTTCTGCCCTCATGGATTTCAGTAAATAAATGATACACAAATAAATAAACATATAAACTAACATCAGGTAGCGATAAGCACTATAAAGGAAAATGAAGCAGGATGAATAGGTACAGAATAATGGGAGAGGTGCTATTTCATGTCAGTCATGTGAAAGGCACCTTTGAACAGGTGACATTTGAATAGAGACCTGAATAAATATATATGGAGAAAACATGCCAATATGGAGACAAAAAGAGATGAGCACATGAAAATTTCTTGAGATGAAAATATACTTGGCATGCTAGAGAAGCTGGGAGAAGTCTATTGCATTTGAATCACCTTGTTGGAAGAGTTCAGTTGGTGGAAAATGTAAGGCTTCACAGATGACAACGGGAATTTTGAATTTAAGTAAAACTATGATGGAAAGCCGTTAGAGAGGCTGAGGCAGGACAATGACAACATTTGGCTCATATTTTTAAGGGATCACCCACCCTACAAGATGGAAAATAGCTTTGACTGGATGACAACGCAAGCAAGAAAAACCATGACATGATTATTATAAAAAGAAAAGATGGAATAAGTGGTTAGTCTCAGAATATATCATAAAGGTTTAATGTATTAGTTTTCTATTACACGTCTAGAAATTTACCACAAACTTAATGACTTAACACAAATCTATAGTCTCACAGTTTTATAGACCAGAAGTTTGACATGAGTCTTATTGGGCTATAAGCAAGATGTTGGCAGAGGTGAGTTTTCTATTAGAGGTCCTAGAAGCTACTTCCACTCTAAAGCAGATTGTTGGCAGAATTCAACTCACTGTGTTTGTGGTCATAGGCCTGAGATCTCCATTGTCTTCCTGTCTGTCTGCCAGGTGTTGTACTCAGCTTCTAGAGCTTTCATGCCAGCTCCCTTTGTCTTCAAATCCAGAACACATTAGTGGAGTTCTCAAACCTTTGTGTTATGCTTTCTCTTTTGCCACATCTTTCTCACTGACACTTGTGTCTTCCTCCTCTGATTTTAAGGACCCGTGTGTTTATACTGGGCCATGGATAATCTGAGATAATCTTCCCATTTTAAGGTCATCTGATTAGCAACTTTAATTCCATCTGCAAAGTCCCTTTTCTACGTAAAGTAACATATTTACATATTTGCACATTTACAGTAGTAACACCAGTGGGTGAAGATCATGAAACTAAAATATTCTACCTATCACATTTGATCTGACTGAAAAGAACTTGCTGATAATGGAACATTTTTCCCTACTAAAAGGGCAATTTCATATGGTTGGCCTAATGTTATTATATAACAATCTCAGAATATACTTTGGATCACATTGCCTTTCCATATACATTTATATGCTAAAGTTTCAACTTTTATTGACAGTAATAAGAAAAAAGGAATAATAGCAAAGAATCATTGTTCATATACGTAAAATTGCTTCATAAACCCATTTAATTCTCACAACAACCCCATGAAGTTGGTGCTATTGTTTCATTTCTTAAATAGTCTCATTTATATGGAAGAAATACGTTCTCACTCAAAGTGTTTTTTTCCAACTAGTATATGTAATATGCTCTCAATTCTTCCCTGAACAACACAAAATACAACATTTCCTTCACACCTACACCTGTCCCCCACACTTATGTCCCAGCAGAATTATATATTTTATTAACATTTTCACTTCCATCCACAGTGTAGCATTATTACCATGAAACGGCCACCCAGTCAGATTCTATATTTCTCAACCCCTGCTAATGGATGGCTCAGATGCTGAGCTATTACCAATGAGATGTGAGATGATGTGAAATGAAACATTTCTAGGCTAAGGCACTTAATGTGTGTGTGTGCTTTCACTTTGCTCTCTTTTCTTTTCCTCTTCTCAAGTATATTGCTTATGATGACAGTGATAGAGATGCCATGACGTGCAAGGAGTCTGTTTCCCCAAACATCTGGTGGAGGAAAAGCAACTATTAGCCAGGAACATCAGAAAGAAAGAAACTTCCATTGATATTTTCTTCACTGCAGTAGCTTGGGCTACATTAACTAGTATAGATATTGGAAATTTGAAGGAGAGTTCTCTGAAAAAAATAACCTAAAGTAAGCGGCATTGGCTAGGTATGTGGGAGGTAGGCAACAGGGAAGTTAGCTGGTCCCAGCTGGGATGATGGAGACCTGTCACCTCCTTTCCCTGGGCAGGCAGAACCAGTCCCTACTGAGTCTCTATCTCTCAAGCAGTGGTTGGAAAGCCAGCACGAGCTCTTCACTGCTCATAGCAAGTTATCACATGGAACCGATTGACTCAGGTAGTAATTATCTACTTTGCTAGAAAAGACTGAAAAGAAGTAGAGCGCAGAATTTTAAGGTCTCAGGTTTTTCAACCATAAGGCCCTCTTTGTGCATAATAGCAGGAAAGAATACTGAAATAGTTTTAAGCCATAAGACCAAATAAAATGTATCAGTTAAGGAAAGGGATACAGCTTTGATGCAAAGATCATGTTAAGTTGCAGTCTTTCTGCGGAACATTACTGCTTAATATGCCTGCAATTTAAGAAAGAGAGAGTCACAAAGAAAAGAAGCAAAATAAGTAAGTAAAGAGAGAAAGGCAGACATAAGTAGTATTGTGTCTGGGAAAGAATTGTAGGTGCTTATTAATATACGACATGGACTTTTCTTTCTGCCATTCTTTTGTTATTATTTTTGAATGTAGTGTTTTTAAGTTTATGTAGATGATAAAAGCATCTCTTTATTGAGTGCCTCTAAAGTAACAACACAAACATTCAGCACCAGACTTAGAAATCATGTCATGATAAAATCATAATTTTGTATTCCCCCAAATAAACACACTATACATTTTTGGGTCATTTTGAACTATGAAATGGACTTGTGACTTACAAAAACTTGTGTATCATGAAAAGAACAGTACCCTTCTCTAAATTTTCATTGTTTGTCCCCAAACTCAGATCCATGGTTAAAATTAATGCCAAACAGAAACTGTAACTGTAGAAAGGACTGTCAGTAATATAATCAGCAGAAAATGATGAAAATATAATCACAAAATATATAGCCAGAGGAAAAAGATGTGACAAAGCTGACAAGCAAATGGAATGCAACGTAACTCTTCTCTGTGAGCGGCTTACTTCCAGACAGATAAAAACCAAGGAGCAGCAATGTTACTGCCTCCCCTAAGCAATATCATTGTCTTGTAAGTAACAAGAATGACAGACATCGACTGGGTTCATAGATATGTGAGGCTGTAGGGTCCGCTGTGTACTCTGAAAGGACACAGAGGTGTAACTGACAGCATAAGAGGACTATATATTTCAAGTGTAGGGCGAAGGTAGACAAGCTTGAGAAAATATTTGCTCAGCCACTTTCAAGGATGAAAGTGAGTAAAATCAAATGAGATAAACAAAATGATAATTTACTGGAGATTAAATTATTTAAGACTCTCTTTTTCCTTGTGCTCATGCACAAGCTTCCAAGATCGTGAGTGAGTATTACCTAGAATGAACAGGCAATTCTAGATGATTAAAAACTAATTTGCTCCTGGTGACATAAGGAGGACATATAATTTCACTAACCAAGAATTAATAGGCCAGCTTCATAAGTTCTGTAAGTTTTCTATTTTTTTCAGTAAATGTACTGCTTTAATGTACTGATACAAGGCAGCTACAAAAATAGAGGTAGAGAGAAGCTGAAAACAAATTTCTAAATGTAAAAACCATAAAGATTCTTTGAATTTTACACTTAGGCGTCACTAGAAAGGAAGTTCGACAAGAATGTTTGAATGCTGTGTGAAAACTTTAAAAATTAGATTTAATTACAATAATTTACTAGTGAATTTATATAGCTGTTTTGAAAAAAATAAACTATTTTTTTCTAAAATAAAAGCTTTAGGCAACAATATCATGTGTGTATGCATGTGTGTGTGTGTGTGTGTAAGAGTAATCATGACAGCCCTACACATATTATTAAATCTATTGACATATGCAAAAATTAATTCAACATTAATTATTTCATACTTGGACCTGAGCTAACTTATAAGAATCTGCATGTGAGTGCTCGTTTGTTGATAAATTAATAAAAAGCACACTAGTTAGAATTCTGAGCTGTGGTGTCAGGCAGCTCCAGTTTCAAATTCAAATTCAAATGTCAAATTCAGCTCTAGATTCAAAAGATCTTAAATTTATTTTGTATTATTGGACAAGCTAGTTAGTCATTTTCAATAATGCATCCTCATCTATAAAAATTCTGTAATAATACTTACTTGGCAGATACATTGTAAGGGTTAAATCAAATAACTTAGGCTAAAATCCTTAGCTTGTCTCCTGCTGTGCAATTTACACTGTGTAAAATATGTCTTGCATATGTGTATAAAAGATTGAGATGCTTCTGCTATGGTAAGTAAGATTTTGGCTCCCACGACCTTCAGCCTCTGATATTGCACATGTGAATATGTAATCTTCCATGGCAAAAGAGACTTGATAGATGGAATTAAGGTTGCTACTGTACTTCTGACCTACAAAACCATGAAATAGTAAATTTACAGTTTTTCAAAACCAATAAATTTGTGGTAATTTGTTACAATGGCAACAGCCTACTAAAACGTCTGTGCTTATATGCATACATACGCATGTATAGATATATAATTTCATGAATATGTTTTTTGTTTAATTCAAGTACACCATAAGTGGTATCCTAGAAGACTAAAAAAACTAACTCCTCTTCAGTTATTTCTCTCAGGGAGTATATTGCATATCAGAACGTGATTTAATTTAAATATTTCAGGCTACCTACAGTTTCATTGTTCCTTAGGGGTAGCTGACATCACATCTTTTCGATGCTCATTTTGCTCCAGAGATAGTGTCTTTGCATTATTCATGTTTGTTTGCATCTCTCTACCCTATGAGAATTTTAATAGCTCTGATTGTGTGTGTGTGTGTTTTAATACTTTTCTCTGTTTAACTCTAGAGACTATTTTGGAAACAGAATGAATGAAACCATTTTATAAACCTATCCACTTACAGTGACTAGCAGCTAAATTTGTGATGTAGGAACTCAAGTTGAATTTTAAGTGTGTTCTTAGTAATATTGTGAATGTTCACTGATAACATGTTCCACACAGAAAGGTAGTGACGTAACGGTCAGAAAGAGAAAATGACAGTTTTCAAATAACGTGTTGTAACTAAACCACCAAAAATTTTAGAGAGCAGCCATAGCAAATGGAAGATGTTTAACAGAGAATACGTACAGAAAGAGTTTCAGAAAGAATGCCAAAATATAAATACAAATAAAAGTTTTAAATATGTTTTATTCTAAAACAAGTGACTTTATTAACCAAAAAACACATTTCAAAGTATTATTATAATTGCTATTTAATTAATTAATTTCCTTTTGAGAGTATATGTGAAGAAATGAACATAGGCAAATTGAGAAACTTTATTGAACAATTAATTATGTGATTTAATAAATATTTTGAATGAATTCTATTATTTAATTTCACAATATTTCTGTGAGGTGCATTTTCCCTATTTTCCAGATAAGATCTGAGCAACAGGGATGTTAAGAACTCAAAGTGAAATAGCTAATAATTGATAAATTCAACTCTTGGCAGTCTGAATTCAGAAACACCAAGGTTAACAATTTGGTAAAGCATAGCGTGTCCTATGTAAGAATTTTGGAATCAAGAGAGTGATTTAGTAAGGCCATGATGCATTTAACATAATTCTGCAACATTTAATAAAATAAAAAATATATCACATCTGAAGATGAAAATTATAGGGGCCTGCCTGTGGCATAGTGGTTAAGTTTGGCGTGCGCTGCTTTGGCAGCCTGGGTTCAGCTCCTGGGCATGGAACTACACCATTCATTGCTGCCTACGCTGTGGAGGTGACCCACATACACAACAGAAGAAGACTGGCAGAGATGTTAGCTCAGGGTAAACCTTCCTCAGCAAAAAGAGGAAGATTGGCACCAGATGTTAGCTCAGGGTAAATGTTCCTTAGCAAAAAATAAAAAAGATGAAAGTTACAGAAATATATTAGCACAAGTAGTTTGTGAATAAGCATTCAAAAACTATATAAACTTATAGAAATATATTAGCACAAGTAGTTTGTGAATAAGCATTCAAAAACTATATAAACAATAAGATCATACTTTTGAAAAAGTATTAAGAACATGAAAAATTCTAATAATATTATGTGAACTATGACAGAATACAAAAATGTATACTCAACATATTTGAATTTTAGAATCATGTAAATAAATACAAATATATATTTTGGAAAATAAATTAAAAAGAAGAAGGGAATATATCAAACGTTAATAGTGTTTATATTGGGATGCGAGATAATTATTCATTTTCTTATTATATACTTTTGTCTTTTCCAACTTTTTACATTGAACATAAATGTTCTTAAAAGAAAAGAAAATCCTCTTTACAAACAAATGCAAAGCAATCAGTAATGTCTACCTCCATTTATTGAATGATCACTATGTGCCAGATACTTTACACAAACTCATTGAATTTCCACAATTTGATTCCAGTTCTGCCAAACAGCATGCTCTCTCTCAGAGAAGTAAGGGCTAAGGAAAAAAGACACATAGAGGGGCGCAGAAAGAAAAAATAAATAAAGGCAATACTCTAACAGTGCAAATCACATAAAAATAATAAAATCACATAAGTTGTAATCACTATATATGAAAACAATTTAATATTCTATTCAAAATAATGTTCCTAATCAAACAGTTTTAGCTTCTTCTGGCAACCATGATTTCCAGCATTGTTCACAACAATTTGTTTTCCACAGAGATTCTTTGATTTTAAATTTGTGCTAATTTGCCATCCAAACCTTGGGTTTCTACATTCCCTTATTTTAACATTTCCATTTTCCTATATAGACAATCAGGTATGTGTGTTTTCTTCTTCCTTTTTGCCTTCTCTTCCCCTCCTCCTTCTCTCCTCCTTCTCCCTCTTTCTGTTTTTGAATATGCGTTTTTGGGGTAGGTTGGAATTAAGAACACCGGGAAAGTTCTGGATACAGTATGAGAAAATTGTAAAGTTGATGGCATCTTGGAAAAAATCTAAGCTACATCACTGTAGATGATGTCATATAAATATTTCGTTGAAGTGTGAAAATTCTGAGATCAGATCCCATATATGTTTGTTGGGTTAAGCACCACATCAACTCTGTTTCCTTAAATGGTTGAGAACCGCTATCTCATGGACCTAGGGGCATATCTCCTGCCCCGGCCCCTCACCATTGCCTTTGCCTTTCAATTGTCTAAATATAAATCAACCACTTAAATTATGAATGCTGGTTCCATGAAAATGCCACCGTCTGGCCCTTTTGCTAGGACAGAGCTAAGTTTATTGCTCACTGTGGTGAAGGGGAGTACTTCTTTGACAGAGGCTTAGTAGCTGCCTAGAGTGGAAAGTGCAGAGTCTGCCTATTTTTCATCTTTGGTTTCCTGTCTTAAATTGGGTCTTTCAGTCCAAAGGCTTGATTGGTATTGGATAAGGATCATGATGTCACAGTTTAGGATGGGGACTATAGCGAGGTTTGGGGCAATGATTCTGAAGCATCTTGGTGTGTAAACAGTCATTTGATGCTCTCGAAAAGTTGAGCAGCTTTAAACGGGTTTCAGAAGTTCCTTAAATTAACAATTAAGTTGTTTTCAACTGTTATCACCCTGGTCAAGAGTTCCCTAAACTAGTAACATCGTACACAGGAAGACAGCAGAATAGGAAAGTCATGGTAGTGGAAACTGCCAATACTCAAGTCATGTGAATAGTAAGGCATATGTGTGTGTGTTTGTGTGTGGTTTTGGTTCTCAAAGTGAACAGCTAAGTCCAAATTTCAAATCGACTTTTCCCTGTAATTCAGCTTAAGCCAAATAAAATTAAAATTGTATAATTTAGGATAATATGTAAAAAGGTGATTTGGGGAATAAAAACCATGTTAATCATCCATGCTAATGTATGTATGTAATCTCAGGAAAGCGGGAATTTATTGCACTTTTAGCAAGCATCTTATAATTTTGTGACTAAATCTAGAGGATTTCTTTACAGTACAGAAGTTAGGAAGTATAACAACTGCTTAACATGCTTAAAGGATTAAATCCCCAAGGACTCATTGATCTGGTAACAGTGCACTAGTGATTATTTATATATATACGTGTGTGTGTGTGTGTATGCTGATATACATATAAATATACCCCCCCACACACGTATTTATTCTAAAAGATTAGGAGACATGTAGACATATGCTTATAATTAAATGTTGTCTGGAAAATATACACTCTGAATATAAAATGTCATGTTCCTTCCTGCTGTTCTGTTATTTTGCTCTTTCTTAACATTTCTCCTTTGCCTCCACTGTGATGGAATGCGTATGTTCATACTCAGAACTAGAGCTTTTCGCTTTCTGCTCTTCAGAAGCTATTTAATTTTAATTGCTCCCCAAGCATAGGCCAAATCGTGATGGCAAGAGCAGAGCAAGAATCCTTCACAGACCTTTGAAGTTTGAAGAGCTGCTATTCACATTGCCTCAGGCTTCCGTTCCCACATTTGCGTGAAGATGGAAGCAGCTGAACACCTCTGTCATATATGCCCAGTGTTACTCTAACCGAAAATATCTTGTGCAGATTTCCTTAAGATTTTGTAAACTATCCATATAGAGTTAAAATAAGGATATTAAACAGATGTTGTTTTGCTACATGCATTTAAAAGGCAATTAAAAATACATGACTATGAAAGAACACCAGTGCTTGAAATAATTAAGCTAAACAGAATGTACACACAGAACATTTTATGCATGTGTGTGAGTTGCGGGTGGGTTTAAAGAATTGTAAGTCATCTCCCACACTGGAGAATAAAATCACTAACTGTGCCTGGTAATTTCACATTTAACATATGCAAAGGTATACTGAATAGCACTGATCTTTTGTAAGATGAACACTTTCTCAAAGCATTCAATTTCATGATTTTTGTTTAAAGCAAAAAAAAAAAATTATGAATACATTTACCCAGGTGCTTAAATGTAAAACAATATGTCTGCCGCTTTCACCCTGTATTTGTGGAAGACAGAAGCTGAAAGGTAAAGCCATCTTGGGCATGCTGGAATTATAAATGGTAATAACAGTAAGAATAATTATTATTATTTTCAAACTTCATTTTAAAATAATTTAACAGAAGAAATTTGGACCAGGAGACACACGAGAGGAAAATGATTTGAGAGATATCCTTTACTGATTATTTCATAATAAGTGATCAATTTCAGACGGGAGGAGGACATTTGAAACTTGAAAACAAGTTTTATTAGAGGACGGCAGGAAACTTCTCAGAGTCACTGAGATTTTTTATCCCCTGACATCAAATTCTAAATTGTTTATTTGCATTTCTATCTAATAGAGAAACTCAGAAGAATAACTCTTTAATATGTATATGAATTAGTCAAGTGGCCTTATTGACTCTGACATTGGATGGTTATCACATTTCTAAGCTTAAAGATTCAGAAGATTCTGTTTGACCCTTGTATTGTCACCTTCTATAGAGCCTGAGTTAGTCCAGAAGAGACTTAACATTAACTTTTAATGTTAAGGAGCCAACAGAGCAGCCACTCGTACAATGCGCCCTTATACCGCTTTGTCCTTCTCCCCCCAGTCCCTCATCTCGCTCTTTGGGACATCACCAAAAGTAACCACCTCGATTCAAGGCCTTCCCTCAAGCTGCTTTTGGAGAAACATGATCCAGTAAAGAAAAATCTTCCTCTCCAAACTCAATCAATCAATTGAAAAATGCCATATTTACTTGTTTCAATTTTGAAGGTTTTTATGTTTTGTTTATGGTGATATTTTGTTGTAAGTAAATGTAACATAGCTAGAAATCAAATAACAATTTGGATAATGCCACTTGCTTTCTAAGAATATAGAAAATATTTCTTCTGTTCATATTCTGATCTTTCCTGTTGAGGGTCTTTTCATTTAATTCTTTGTTGGGCAATTGACCTCTTATGCCACCAAATCTTACCATGCTTTTCTCATTACTCCTTCTTTACCTTTAGTTAACTCTTTTATTTATTTTATTATTATTATTTTGTGTGTGTGAGGAGGATTGGCCCTGAGCTAACACCCATGCAAATCTCCCTCTATTTTGTACCTGGGACACCATCACAGCGTGACTTGATGAGAGATGTATAGGTCCATTCCTGGGATCTGAACTCGCGAACCCTGGGCTGCTGAAGCAGAGCATGTGAACTTAACCAATACACCACCGGGCTATCCCCTGGTTAAACCTTTTAAAAGCAGCAATGGATTCAACATAGATAGGGGAGAAAATAGAAAATTACTAGATAATATATAAGGGAAAAAATCCCCATTAGAAACAGAAACAAAATAGCCCTTCATAAACAAATGAGAGAACTTGTTGTTTGGTTTTACTTCTGAGGAGTGGGCAGGCTTGTGAGGAAACGTAGAAGAAGAGACTGTATATCCAAACAACACCATGGTAGGATAGAAAGTCCTTATATTGTAAATATCTGAATTTGGCTGACATGCAAAATACTGTTCTTTCTCTTTCCTCCACAAACAACCTTCTTTTTGACACGGAGACATACATGAGAAGGATGTGGTATTCCAGGATTACGTCACCACAAGGGAAATTTTCTTACATAAGTAAAGAATAAAAGAATAAGGAGGAAACAAGTGATGCTGAACATAGAATGAAAAGACAATCGAGGCACCAAGTCATAGGCAGGACGCAACTATGAAGATGGACATCATCCAGCACCCAACTCAAGAAGTTCCAAGTGAAGTTATAGAAAGGAAATAGAATAATGTTCATGATGTGGAATAGCATTCGAATCAATTATATCAAGATTTTATTTGGCAGTGATTCCCCAGCTGAAATCTGGGGTAAAACGTGCAACTTTGTCCAAGATTATGTATATTCTATCATTATCCCCAGCTACATTTCAGATTAAATCCATACCCTGTGCTGAGTCAGATTTGACCCTCACCTGGACTGCCAAACAAAGAGGGCCTGCTTCAAGGGAATACAATGTTTCTGTCCTGTGTGGGGTCTACCTATGGGATATCAGCACAAAGTTAGGATGAGGCGGAAAATGCTTGAAGATCAAGCAGTAGCCTTTAAGGGCAATGTGTTGAGACTGGATTACTGAAACAAACAAATAAGCAAACAACAACATACAAGCAGCATGCTGTGATATGATTTGAGTGATTCAGTTCAAGAAATGTTCTCATAAAGTGCCAAGTGAGAAAGAAATCTGGATAAGTAATTACAATGAATCAATGGACTATCGAGGAACGAGCTACTGAGATCTATGAAATGTTCTTGATTCAAGTTATAAAAGAATATTTGGATAAATGATTAAGCACTGCATGGAATACATGAGAAGATTAATTGAAAAGTTTAACGGCATTCTACTCAAAAAATCACAATAATTTGACAAGGAATACTGAAATGTAAATGGGAGAATGAATGCAAAAGAATCTAGTTATGACATTTTTGAAAAATAAATGAAGAAAGAGAAGTGTGTTTTACTGGTATTAAATGTAAAAGATTACGAAGTTATAATCATTCAAGGATTAGATGTGAGTTATTGTAATACTTTTAGAAAACAACTCGTATTATCTTGTAACACTGAAGATATGTATACCCTGAAAATTCCACTCCCAGGTATATTATCTACAAAACTCTTGCAAATGTGCCTGAAGAGACATGCACACCACTGATTGAAAGAGCAAACAAAAACAAAAACAAATAGAGACACAGGGGGCTGACCTGGTGGCATATGGTTAAGTTCGTGCGCTCTGCTTTGGCATCCCAGGGTTCATGTGTTCAGGTCCTGGGCACGGACCTACACACCACTCATCAAGCCATGGTGTGGCAGTGTCCCACATACAAAAAAACAGAGGAAGCTTGGCACAGATGTTGGCTCAGGGACAATCTTCCTCAAGCGAAACGAGGAAGATTAGTGACAGATATAAGCTCAGGATCAGTCTTCCTCACCAAAACAAAAACAAAAACAGAGACGCCAGTCACTTGTTCATAAACAGGAGAGTGGGTAAAGAACTGTGGACTGTTTATACAGAGGAGTTTTATACAATCTTGAAAAGAAGGTGAATACAATGACACGCATGAGTCTTAGAAACGTAAATCTGAATGAAAATAGTCTTCAATAGACTAAAGAACAAATTCTAGTTAGGGGAAAATGATAGAAATACTTCTGCTAAATTCAACAGAAAGTTAAAGTCTTCACCAAGGAAAAGGAAAAAAATGTAATATAAAATATGATATGGTTGCATAGAAAATCAACATACAACCGTAAAAAAATAATGGAATAACATGGAATTATATGTAAATAACAACTATTAAAAATTCAGGAATTAAATATGATGGATTTATGAATATAGAATTACTGTAATTTCTTTTTAATCACATATAAGTTCCTGGCAAATTAAGGGACATATCATAACATTAAAATAGCACTATTTTCAAACTAATTTATAATATTATTAAATGCCAACCAAATACAACTTTTCCAAAATACACGGAATGTTATAGCAAACTTACTCAAAATTTCATCAGTAAAAGAAAATATAGCAGAAAAGCTAATAACTTTTTGAAAATGGGGAATAATGACAGGATAATCATCATGCTGTATCATAATAAACAAAAAATAATAAGACAATACAAAAATATATCATGGACAAAAAGGCAAATGAATAATCAAATGCAAAGGATGTAAAATCTAATAGCAGATGTTAATATATGAAATATATTTATATATTTCACATATGCTATAAATGTGACATATGCCCATATAAAAGAATGGCATTGTACATAATAAAGTTGACATTTTAACGTAGTAGGGAAAGGATGAAGTTTTAATCCACGACTTAAAGAAAATTGGCTAATTATTGGGAAAAAATCAAATTAGATACTTAAAGTATGCCAAGTACTTTCAGATTTACAATATAAAAATCATACGTAAAATATAAATTTTAGGAGAAAATGGAATAAAATATTTCTAGAATCTTAAGTGATAGAAATCACCTAGATTAGTGCTGTACAATGAAACTCTCTGCAGTTATGCTAACGGCCTATATGTACAATGAAACTCTCTGCAGTTATGCTAACGGCCTATATGACTATCCGTTGGTAAATCTCTAACCCTCACATCTAATCTAGCAGCCTACCTCCGCCTACATACACACCCTTTCCTTTCAGCCCTGTCACTACAGATTCATTCCCTGCTCCTGTCAATGACATCTGTTTTGCCAGAGCTCTGGACCACATCTATTTTTGTCCGCTCAATTTATGCCCTCCGATTATTCTCTGTCTTGCATCCTTGATTTCTCCCCCTCCATGCCATAATTTCCATCAGCATATAAATGTGTACTAGAGTCTCCAATTAAGACAAAAATATATTCTGGCCTCACATTCCCTTTCAGCTATGACCCTATTTTTTCCACTCCCCTTCCTAGCTAAAATTATTGAAACAGTTGTCTATATTCAGTATCCTCACTTCCTCACCCCACATTCTATTTATGATTTATTCCAAAAGTCTTAACTGATAGGAATCCATTCAAACTGTCAAGACAGTGGACCCCAAATTCATCCTTTAAATACTTTCTTCTCTTGACTTCCTTATCTCCATATTCTGCTATTTTTCTTTCTTTCTCATTAGCCTCCCTTAATATCTAATTTTGGTCCTTCCTCATCTGCTCACCTCGTGAATATTAGCTTGCAATCTTGGCTCACTCTTGAACTCTCTACTTGTCTCTGTTTATATATTTCCCTAGGCGATTCTATCCAACTGCCTAACGTTAAATGCTTATGCTGTGTGTTTCCTCAGATTTTATCTCCAATCCCAGCTTTTCAAAAGAATACCAAATCATAAATTCAGAGATTTACTTATTTTTTATTTATTTATTTATTTTTTTTTGGAGGAAGATTAGCCCTCAGCTAACTACTGCCAGTCCTCCTCTTTTTGCTGAGGAAGCCTGGCTCTGAGCTAACATCCGTGCCCATCTTCCTCTAGTTTATACGTGGGACGCCTACCACAGCATGGCTGCCAAGCAGTGCCATGTCCGCACCCGGGATCCGAACCAGCGAACCCCGGGCCGCCGAGAAGCGGAACATGCGAACTTAACCACTGCGCCACCGGGCCGGCCCCAATTCAGAGATTTATTTGATATTGCTATTTGGATCACTGTTCAGAAACTTCAAGGTAACTTGGCCATAGCAGAAATATTGATATTTCTCTCTAAATCTGCTCTTACCAGGTCTTCCATATTTGTAAATCCACCACTTTCCGTCACTCAAGACAAATATCTTGGAGTTATGTTTTAATCATCTAATTTCCTCACTCTACAGCACATCTGTTAGTGACTCTTCTTAACTGTACCATTAGCATAGATGCACTTCCCGAGAGACACTATCTACTTCTCTCTGCCTTCAGTATAATCTTGGTCTGAAATACCATCTGTTCTCATCCAGACTATTGCAACAGTTTTCAGTGTATGGACAGAATTCTGTCTGGTAACCACTGTCCGCCTCTCCGCAAGCCCCAATCATAAGTTGAAGCTTTAACTTTCAATGTGATAGCATTTAGACATGGGGCCTTTGGGAGATAATTTGAGTTTAGCTGAGGTCATAAGAGTGGGTGCCTCATGATGGCATTAGTGCCCTTGTAAGAAGAGACACTAGACAGTTTGCTTCTCTCCTCTTTCAGTCAAGTGAAGACACAGCCAGAAGGAGGCCCTATGCAAGCCAAAAAGAGAGCTCTCACCAGAACCCCACCAAGATGGCACCCCAATCTTGGACTTTCCAGCCCCTAGAACTGTGAGAAATAAATTTCTGTTCAGTCTATGGCATTGTGTCATGGTCCAAGCAGACTAAGATACTTTCTAATTAGCGTCTCTTTTTCCACTTTTGATTTCCTACTACCCTTTCTTTGCTTAGCAGCCATGGTGATAATTTAAATGCCTAAATTATGCTCTGCATAAAACATCCCAATGGCTTTCCCTTCCTTAGACTACAACCCAAACTTGTTATCCAGACCTTGTTCATATTTGCCTGTCTGACCTCATGTTACGTTATTCTCTCACTCTTCCACTATGTTCCAGCCACACTGACCTTTTTATCATATTTTTAACATAAATACTGTCTCAATATTAGGGATGCCAGATAGAATATATTCTTTCTCCGATCTTTGATTCACTGGCGCCTTCTTGTCGTTCATCTCAGGAGCCCATCAATCTAAATTAGCCAGTACCTCGCTCTAAATTGTAACACATTGTTTTAATTCTCTTCTTTTTGTAGGTGGTATACATTCTGATTGTTTAGCTTATACATTGCCCATCACTCCCTAAAATAATGAAACTCCATTCTTTCTTATTCAACAATCTTTTTCAGTGCTTACTATAGTAAGAAATATTCATTAAAACAAGTTTTGTGTGGAAATTAAAAAGGATGTTAATATCCAGTGTTGCAATAGTATGATAATATTTTTTCCGACTGTAACATTGGCATTGCCTGACAAGATTTAAAATGGAAATACCCTTGAACTACTAATTCTACTTCTTTCAATCTGCCTACTTGCCTAAATCTATCCTTCAGTTATAGTCTCATGAGGCATATATTGTATTCTTTTTTTTTTTTTTTCTTGTGAAGCCAATCCTGCTTTTATTTCACGAAAGCTTCTTCAAGACCGACAGGAGCGCGGGTTTCAGGATAGGTGAGTGGGGTTTGGTGCACACGGCCTTGATTTCCTCTGGCAAAGCCGCGTCCCAAGAGAAAATCAGGAGGGCCGAGGGCACCAGCCCACACTCTGTGAAGGCCGAGTTCTAGTCCCCCGAAAACTTCCGCCCTCCGGAGGCCCGCATCTCGAAAAGCAGCCAGTCGATCCGTCTGTCGGTGTAGTTTCACCTCTCTCTCTTGCTCCTCCTTCTCCCGCACGGCCTTGGTCCGCAGCACCATCAGCCACTCCACCGCCTCGGACCCGAGCCTCTGCTCCCGCTTCATCTCCTTGACTGTGAGGTTGAAGAAGTCCCTGGCAGGCTGTAACGGGAGGCCAGAGGCAAAGGCCAGAAAACCTGGCGTGTCGGTCCAGCTTGGCCAGCACCGCTTGGCTTAGCATTCAGCAGCTGCTCCTGTGCCTCTCCAGGCTCTGGGGCTGGGCCAGGCCGGCCTCGCTTAGCGGAACTCTTCGGGGCCCTCCTAATGGGGAACTGGAAGCATCGCCTTGATGGCCTCAAAAAACTCGTAGGTCCCTTCCAGGCAATTAATGCTGTCCCGGAACACGTTGTTCTGCAGCTTGATCTTCCAGTACTTCTCCTCCTCGGAATGCAGAAGGATATTGCCCAGGTACTTGGAGATGGTGTCCATGCCCAGCTTCACTCTGTCCCACATTCACCCTGTTGATCTTCAAGATGGAGGCAGCCACTGGGTGGGTGGAAAAGTGCAAGAAAATGCCCTCTTTGATGCGGGCATCCTGCTGGTCCTTCCTCAGGGTGGCCCATGTGAGCCGGCAGGTGAAATACACTCCAGGCACTGCCGAATGTGTGGAGCTTTCCGTTTTGGGCGCAGACACCACGTTCGTGCCTTGCGCCTGGGCTCACACTGACAGTTGCTTTAGCTCAAAATTCCTTTCTCATCTGGTTCCTAATGGAGTCCTGTGACTTGGGACCCCGGGCTTTGGGCTGCTCCTGCTCGAGCCTGCCAGGGCAGCTGCGACGGCCATCTGTGCTTCACCATTGGTAATCCTGAAAAACTGGAAACAAACTGAAAATTCAGCAAAAATAAAATGATTAGCCATAGACTACATGTGTCATATTGCATAAAACACATCAAACATATGACACTGTTGATCATAAGACATACCATTATTCATAGAACACCAGGGGGAAAAGAAACCTGAGCCAATTACAATTATAAAATACTATCAATTATAGGCCATATGTAAACTTCAGATACATAAAACATGAAAAATCTACATCATACAAACAATATAGTTGTTGCCTAATATAGTTTACCAGTGGGTGGTTTACAATAATGAAATGTTTCATACATATTACAACAGTTCTAAAATAGTTGGGGGGTGTGTGTGTGCACACATGCGTGTCTATGTGCACATATACATATAATAGTGGTGTGCTGGTAAAAGTTTGAGAAATTGTGGGGGCTGGCCCTGTGGCCGAGTGGTTAAGTTCACAGGCTCTGCTGCAGGCGGCCCAGTGTTTCCTTGGTTCGAATCCTGGGCGCGGACATGGCACTGCTCATCAAACCACGCTGAGGCAGCGTCCCACATGCCACAACTAGAAGGACCCACAACGAAGAATATACAACTATGTTTTGGGGGGCTTTGGGGATAAAAAGGAAAAAAAATAAAATCTTAAAAGAAAAAAAGTTTGAGAAATTGTATTTCCTCTCCAGGGACTGCCCCCCCCACCAAGCCCTTATTTATAGTGTTTGTCAATTTCATAGTGTAAATATTCCCACTATGGCTTATTTCAAGCTACCAACATTATGTGACTTAATGCAGATTTGGGAAAAGATTTACACAATTGGCTTTTGCAAACCGGTGTGAGCCAGCTGCAGCATAATACTGCAGATAGCTATAGATATAGTTCAGGGTCTTTCTTTGAAATTTTCTGTCTGTGTATCAGTCTGTGTGTCTGTGTATCTGTCTATCTGTATGGGTAGATCTGTGTATTTATATATGTAGTGTGTCTATGCACGTGTATATTTAAATAAAGGTTTGTATATATGTTATGGAAGTTGGTTAAATTTGGAGTTGTTTTGTTCTTTACAGATCTCTGTTTAACAGGCACAACGCACTTGCTGATGTCATCTTTTCATCCATAAAATATATTGACTGTGGTTATGCAAACCAGGCTGAAAATTAGTGATTAGTAGGTTACTCTCAGTTATGGTCATGAACTTCTCCTCCCACCCAAAGAGTTTTGTGCTTAACAACATTCTGTTGTATTGTTCCCAAATCTGCTTAGACTGGTGACACATTCTCTTGTAATTGCTTCACTTACTTAACTATTACAAACACCTATAAAATATAAATGAAAAAGAAACAGCATTGCTGTTTCTGTGAAAATAAAATTTATTTTATATAACCTAATGTCAATTTAAAAAAATCACTGCTGTCATTTTGGAGGGAGGCCAAGGAAATTATAAAATATTGGCAAATATGTATTTTTAAAAAGTCTAAGAAGATTCTGAGTTCAGATTATTTTTTGTGTCATTAAAGGCTCACGCCTCTTAAATCAAAATTGGAAGTCAGAGAAGATATGCTTTATGCAAGAAAGTAATAATGTTGAGAACGTAGTAATAATCTGAAAGAAAACACCTTGACTGTTGTGGCTTTGGAAAGTGTCAACTTTGCGAGGCTGAACTCAGTTTCCCAGAATTCCATTTCTTGCACGGTTCCGGTTAAGTTAGGCTACAAGAGACATTTTGGCCCTAGATTTAGAGGGTTGATATAAAGCAGCAGCCATGCTGGGACAGAGTCATCAGGCACTTTTGCAGCTGACTCACACGTCAGTCATCTGATGATTATCTTGTTGGCATGGGGTTGCAGCTAGGCCTGCGACTGTTCCACCTTCTCTTTAATTGTCCTTCAGACTCTGATTCTTGGGTCAAATGTGGGTTTAGCTCTGAGAAGGAGGATGTCAGCTTCTCCTGTAGAACACCCACACCGTCAAGGGTAAAGTTAATGAGAACCGACATGGCATCCAGTCCTTACGTGGGATCCTGCATCTGAATGTGTGGGTTCCAGTTGTCCTTATTCTCTCCCAACCCACATTCATCTTCTCTTGCCAACAGCCTGCCCTGCAGAAGTCAAGCCCCAGTGTTAGACATGAAGACACATGGCATGCTGTGTTTCCGAATTTGATGTAACAATGTGTTTTGAGTTAGACTAAATTCATTTGCCTATGATTCCCACTTTGGCTGTTTTTTTTCTATTTAACTAGAAACCACTGATCATTATGGTGCCAGATGATAGGACTTCTATATATACTCAATAATGGTCATGGCAAATTGAGAAAAATCACTATTACAAAGCTGAAAAGTGTACAAATTTTACTAAAAGAAAAACTTTTATAACACCAATTCAGCAGCATATATCTTACCTTCAGTTTTTTAAAAAAATTCATAACCTCACAAACACGTTTCTGTCCTATAGCCCAAAAGAATAGTTAGTACTACACCCAGAGATGTGTAAATTAGGATGCTCATTATATTACTCTCAAGGTAAGAAAATAATAGAAACCTCTATATTTTTGATAAAATAATAGTCAAGTAAATTAGGATAAATCTGTATGATACAAATATAAATTATTAAAAGAAGTATCTAAGCTGTAGGGAAATAGCAATGATATAATTTCATTTAATATTTTAAATATTAATATTATAATTGATCATTTAAAGTGGGATATGGAATTTCACATGCAATAACGATTTAAGTATATTTGTGCATTTCTGGGTTTAAGATTTTGAGTGAATAAAAGCCTAAAAGAAAATATTTGATAACATGAAGAGAATTTTGTCCCTGAATGAGGAGATAATAGTTGATATTGTTGAATTTAAATTCTCATTTTCCAAATGCTCTATGAGTCTCTATTGCTTTTATAATGATAAAACATATTTAACTATATTTCCAAAAAATATGTTATGAAGATTAGAGAGATACAACAGAGAGGTACTTTTATGTTTTTATAATAGGTAACTATTATTTGTGACACATGTTATCTTTTATTATTTCTCTTAGGCCCAGACAGTATTATGAAATGTGGAGATTTGGGCATCTAGGCAGCCTAGGACTCAGGACTTTTGTCCTAGGAGTGTGCTTCTTTTCTGTACGGTCACAAAGCATATAAAATATCCTGGATCTATTATCTCTGGGATTGGTCATCCCTCCATAGCATTTTGACACATCTCTCTCATTTATAATCACCCCTGCCATAACCCAGAAAATCTACGCCTCATTTTATACCATATAATTGAAGTGTGCTTCCTTTTTTCTTTATAATATGCTATAATGACTGGAACATGCACCTCAAACTCTGAACACTTGAACTTTAAAATTATATTCTCCAATCACATTCTCTCTTTTTCTTGTATCCTGGATCCTAATAGATCAGATATAAAACCCCACCATTCTCTCCTAGTCTGCTGAACCC
Source organism: Equus quagga (assembly GCF_021613505.1). NCBI lineage: Eukaryota > Metazoa > Chordata > Mammalia > Perissodactyla > Equidae > Equus > Equus quagga. The sequence goes on from NC_060269.1 coordinate 129,822,885, forward strand.
TTTAGGTTTTATATATTTTCTTTTTTCTTTTTCTTTTTTTTTTCTTTTTGGTGAGGAAGATTCAACCTGAGCTAACATCTGGTGCCAATCTTCCTCTTTTTTTGCTTGATGAAGATTTGCCCTGAGCTAACATCTGTGCCAATCTTCCTCTATCTTGTTTGTGGAATGCCTCCACAGCATGGCTAATGAGTGGACTAGGACCCTCACCTGGGACCTGGGATCCAATCCTGAGAACCTGGGCCACTGAAGCAGAGTGCATGGAAATATAACCACTTAGCCACGCAGCTGGCCCCCATATACATTTTCTTATCTGCAATAGGTCCTGTGATTCATCATTTCAATGTTTGCTTGGCAATATCCAGAAATATCTTGCCTCCTATTCTGCCTGAGTCTCCTGCTCTGAAAAAGCCATAGGTCAAGTCAAGCAATTTTTCTCTCTGAAGCCAGTCCTAAACTATTCATCCTCATGCCTCTATCCTACTCATCCTGCAATACAAATATATTAGCCCTAACTTAGGTCTTGTCTTCAGCACTTTCTGACCATTTGTTCTATTGTCTCTGGTTTGATCATTCCAAAATTCCCTTCAGATATCTTTTATTCAGACTTAAATTTATTTGTTCTAAACAGAAGGCCTTTATCTCCTATTTTCTTAAGAAGATAGCGGTCATCAATGAAGTATATCCTCAAACTCTTCCCCCAAATTAATAACCACCTGCAGTCCTTTTCATCTCAGGAAAGAAATATTACATCTCTTAACCAAGTTCAATCGGACCACCAATACTCACGCTTCTCCTATAAACTCCCATCTATTCGAATGTGTTGCTTAACGTCCATCTCTCCCTCTCTGCCAGTAATTAAACTAATACTCCAGAACTTAACCACTTAAAACAACAAACTTTATTCTCTCACAGTTTTTGTGAGTCAGAAATCCAGGATGACTTGGCTGGGTGCCTCTTGCTCAGTCTCTCAAGAGGTTGGCAATCCAGCTGCGGGAGGGCTGTAGTTATCTCACAGCTGGACTCAGTGAGGATCAGCTTCCAAGCTTGCTCTGCCTTCTGAGCTCTTGGTTTTGCTCTCAGAGGCATTTTTCTTTTCTTATAAAAGGATGCCTTTGCATCTGAGTGGGTTTCCCAGCCTGCTTTCTGACTGTAGAAGTTTGGGGGGGGGGGGGCGGGGGCGCCCAGATGCCTCTTTTTCAGTTCAATCAGGTGCTGTTTCTGTATATATAAACGTTTCAAGGACTTTGTGGGTCTTTTATAAATCCTCTTGAGGTTCACTCCATTAGAAAAAAGACACACCAACAAATCTTTAGATATAATTCTATCTCTACCTTTGGCTCCTGTTGAGAAGGCAGAGGTGCAGCCCTTACACTTCATAGAAACCCTATCGTTTGATAGAGAGGATCTATGTAGCACACCCTTAATCTCTTTACAGGGCTTTTTATGTGACTGAACAGTACTCTACGGCACCACCTTTGATCTTTCTGACGTCTTCATAAAAGATTTCACAGTCACACCTTCAGCTTCACCTTCATACCATATTTTCCTGGTAGTGCCCTGGATTTGATCTTTGTTGAAATCTTTTCTTAATTTTAGCACCTAATTTTAGCACTTAATTTTTTTCAAAACCAGCAAGTCCTGGCTTCTTTTTTAAGCAGTTCTTTCCTCGAGTTATTTCTTTCCTCTCATATTTTTCTCTAAATAGCCAGAATGAAGCAGGCGGCACCTTCAACATTGTGCTTTGAGATCTTCTTAGGTAGTTTATCTAGATCGTTAGTCACATGTTCTGCTTTCTGCATAGCTGTAGATGAAAATGTTTATTAAATTTCTCCCACTACATAGTCACCACTGCCTTTCCTTCAGCTTTCAATACACTTTTCCTCACTCATTTACAGGCTCCTCAAAGTCCTAAATCTATGAACAGTGTGATCAATGCACTTTAGGCGTTTACAATCATTCTCCCCAATGTCCACTGCCTACATTCCACTTCTGCATAGAGGTAAGGGGAGCATCCCAATTCTAGGTACCAAAATCTGTATTAGTTAGTTATTGCTGCAAAAAAATTACTCCCAATCTTACTGGCTTAAAAAAACAGACATTTGTTACCTCATAGTTTCTGTTGGTCAGGATTCCGAGTGCAGCCTAGCTGGGTGGTTCTGTCTCTGGTCTCTTAAGAATCTGCAATTAAGCTGTTGCCTGGGGCTGCAGGTATCTCAAGGGTTCTCTGAGCTAGATCCTGCCCCCAAGCTCAAGGACATGACTAGCAGCTTACAAAATGGCAGGTAGATTGCCATGAGGTGAATGAGCAAGAAAGCAGGAGAGAGTGCCTAAAAGGGAAGCCACAGTCTTGTAATATAATCTCATAGTTGACATCCCGTTCCTTCAGTCAAATTCTATTCATTAAAAGCCAGTCAATAAAGCCAGCTCACACTCAAGAGGAGGGCATTATACAAGGGTGGGATCTTTGGGGGCCATTTTACAGATTGTCTACTACACCCTAACCACCATCTTCTCTCTCTCCTTTAAGATGCAAAGAAGTTTCTTTATTCCCTTCCTCACCTGCCAATCACTCAGCCTGTTGCGATCTGTCCCCTGATTTTATTATTTCACTGGAAGCACTTGTATTGTGGACCAGTAACTCTCTGATGGCCAAATCCAGTGGGCTTTTTTTAGACTCTCTCTTAGAGAAAAGATTAATCTTATTGAGATTCTCTCCCCTTCCCTTTTCCATGAATTATTTGACATTATTCTAATCTCAATTTCCTTTTAGAGATTCTTTCTTCTTAGCTTCCTTCATTACCCCTTCATTCATTACCTCACTTCTCTTTGAATGTTGATGTTCCCAAAATCTATTTCCTTTTTCTATACATTTTGTTCAGAAAATTTTAATTTCTTCCATGGCTATCTCTTCTAACGTTCCTCAAATTTAAATTTCTATTCTATGCTCTCTACTGGTATTCATATTTATATTTCTGATTTCTACACCTACCATGTGACCTATCTACACTTGTGTGATATAAGCAGCTCAAATTTAACATACTCTAAATCATATACATGATTTTGGATGACGTAAGGATGGTGTTAAATATATATTTTGATTCAATAGATGTGGAAAGAGTCTGAAATTGAGCACTTCTAACAAACTCCCAGGTGATGCCAAGGTTGTTGGTCCTTAGAGCTCTCTCTGGGAAGCAAAATTCGAAAATACAGTTATTTCTTATCCTCAATAACACCTTCTCTTTCTGTAGTCCTTGATGACTTAGTGAGAGCATCATTTGTCTATATATCCAAGCTAATATCTAGGAGATTACACCAGAACTTTTTTTAATTCTTATGCTTTCTCTAACTTGTCACAAAATCATGTACATCTAATTTCTATAAATTAGGTTAATCTAGTCTCTGATCTCCATTCCCAGCCAATAATCCCGTATTGCCTATAGTAAAACTTTATCTGGATTATCACAGTAAACTCCTAATCGATCTACCTGCTTTCTTCAAATACACCCTTGATCTTGCTGCAAGAGTAATTTCCCTATATAAAGGAAAGCTTATTATGTAACTATTCTTTGCCTTCAAGTTAAATTTCAAAGCCAAGCTTTGAAGGTAAGACGTTTCATGAGCTATGTTTTGCTACCTCCCAAGTCACTCCTTCTAGAAATTTGCCATAATCAGTCTTAATTTTCATAATTTTCCTTCCTAATGCTGCATTTATCAGAGATAAATCTCCTGAAAAATGGCTGTCAATTCCACAAGGTCAAGAGCTCTGATAACTTTGGTTCTTTAATCACATTTTCATTTTTCTCATGCATGCACAGTAAATATCTATTCCTTGAATACCTCTGAAGTTAAATATTTAGGATAAGGATCTTAGTTTTACTGTTTGTAATAAATTATTAAATCTTCACTTTATATTAATTATTGACTTATATATATTCTATTCTCAATGCCTTTGCTTTGATTGTATTACAAATACATTTTTTCTTTACTTCAGGGATATATTATGTGATGGTGTATAATTGTTTGGCCACCTGCTGCAACAGTGGCTCACATTATAAAGATATTTGGTCATTAGTCCACACAGTTATTTCACGCATGAGAATTATCATTTTTAATTTGGCAGCAGTGAACTAACACCCCAGCATGTGTTCAAAACTACCACCTCCAAAAAAGCAATAAAGAGAGTTGACTAAGTTGATTAAGACAATAAAACTATCAGAACTGCTTCAGGGCTAACAAAAATGCTTACATCAACTAATACTGTTTATAATTGCTAGTATTTTTTTCTATTTTTCTTAATGACAACAATACCAGCTACTAATTCAGGTTGTAAATTAAAATGTCCATAAAATGATAATGTAGTTAATAAATTCAAGAAATCACGCATTGAAACTTTAATTATCAAGATATTTCAATGTAAAATGCACCCTGATAAGGTACTGAGCTAAATATATTCAAGTAACAGGCATTCAATCTTCATATTCAAAATACCCCAACTTTTAGGAGTAAAAATGTAAATGAACTGAAAATGTAAATTGGTGGAAAAATGCACAAGTTATGAAAGTAAATTTTGCCTCTTTGCTTCAAGAACTGTTATCTAGAACTACACTCTCTTTTGATAGTTTCCTAGTACAGAGCAAAGTAGGAAGTTTGTGGTTATCTAGTGAATGTAGCCTATCTAAACAGTTAAACTACTCAGTTCAAGGGGGGAAACTGGCATTTCTCATTAAAATTGCGCTTAACCGTTAATACAGTTTTGATTGACTATTGACTCATCTTTATATGTGCAAATTTCCCTTCTTGGTTTATTATTATTTTTTACTTATTTTATTGAGGTCATATTGGCTTATAACCTTGTATAACTTTCAGGTGTACATTATTATATTTCAGTTTCTCTATAGACTGCATTGTGTTCACCACAAATAGTCTGGTTTCCATCCGTCACCATATGTAAGTGCCCCTTTACCCCTTTCACTCTCACTCCACCCCCTTGTCCTCTGGTAAACATTAATCTGTTCTCCTTATCTATGTGTTTATTTATCCTCCATATATGAGTGAAATCATATGACAAAGACCATATTATTTTTATTTTTCATAAGAAAATGTTAATATAGCACACACAGAGCTTGGAAACTTAATAAATGACTATAAAAATTGGATGAAATATTTTGCTCCATATATAACCTAAATATATTGGGAACTTATTAATTTTTTCCTTTGGTCCTTCTTCGTAAATTGAAATAACTTTGTAATCAATATAACAGCAACAATATTGAAATTAAAAGAAGCAACCAGTATACATTTATGGAAGTTTCCAGTGAAAAAGCAAAGCATGATAATTTTATTAAATAGAAATGTGACACATTTTGCAAAAGAATGAATATTAGAATAATTTGCTTTGCTTTGTTTGGTCTTCATTCTAAAGTACAGGTCACCAAACTGACTATAAATTAGAATCTCCTGATTTTTCAGCTTTATTGAGGTATAATTGACAAATAGGAATTGTATATATTTAAGGTGTACAACTTGAAGTTTTGATATATGTATACACTGTGAAATGATCACCACAATCAAGCTAATTAATATATCCATTACCTCACATTGTTACTTTTTTCATTCTTTTTTTGTGTGGTGAGAACACTTAAGATCTATCTTCTTAGCAAATTTCAAGTATACAATGCAGTACTGTTATCTATAGTCACCATATTGCGTATTAGATCCCTAGAACTTATACTTCTTGCATAACTAAAGCTTTCTACCCTTTGATCTGGTAGTATTTTAAACCCTTCAATACCTGGTCCACTCAGACCAATCAAATCAGAATCTCTGAAGGTGACACTCAGACATTAATAGTTTTGGAAGCTTACCAGATGATTCCAACCAGCAGCCAGCTATCAGAGGAAATTTTCTGCATAGGCTCTTCACCTTTTTAATATCCTACCATCCCTATATTAACAAATTATATACAAACTTATTTTTATATAAAATAATGTGAAATCAACCATTTAAATGTGACTTTTTATATTTTCCTTGTTTGTTTTCCTCTTGTGCCAAATTTCTTTTGATGTTTATTTTAAAAATGAATGATAAATCATATATATTCCATTGTTCATTCTAATAATTTGTACGTTTTGGCATTTTTGACAGTGGAACAAATGCTCCAGTATGATTACATAAGTGATATGACCGACCATTGATAAAATCAGATATTCTGACTTTCACATTAAAATTTTTCAGGTGTCCCTTAAGTTGTGAGAAGACTTTGAAGTGTCTAAGGCTCTGGGTAATAGACCTGTCAACTCATAGAAATTTCTGCTTAACAAAGGGAAAAGCTGCTTCTGTGCACACAGGTAAGTTTAAGAGAAAATTTAGTTTCTTTTATTTATTTGAAGTGCTGGTTTCTCCTGGGTTACTAAGAGTGAGTCCAGCTGAGCCAGGGTGAATTCAAAGGCCACATTCAGCAGAGGCCACAGCTTCTGCTGGAATTACAACTCAAAAGATAAAATATGGCAATGTCAAACTCATTTTGAGGACAAGGGATGGTGTAAAATATTTCTCCTTTGTGATTTGCTCCATACTCTGGAAGCAGGTGCACAATGCTTGGTATATCCCTGGTGCTGATTCTTCTCAGCATTTTTAATTAGACATAATGCAAAATTTAGGAAGTTGATTGATTTGTTGTGAAAGTTCCTTGAACACAAATAACATAGTTACTCTATGTTTGCCTAGGTGTGTTCCCTAACTGGGATGAAGGTTATTTTTTTAAAGCCATTAATTGGAAAGAGAAGCAAACTTAGCTGAAGTTAAAAACATATGATTTTAAAGAGAATAAGAAAATGAACTCATCCACCTAAATATCAAGAGTACACTACTGCAATAAATTATGGTCTCTAATGGGATAAAGATAAAGTGGTCATTGTCCAAAGAGTTTTTATATTTAGTTGGCCCAGAAAGATGAAGAAATAGATCTAGGGCATAACATGTTAACTGATGCTAGAGAATTGGAATGTTTATTGCTATTTGAAGTGTGTTTCTTTCTAAGTCTTAAATATATATGTAGCTATATTAAATGATTGGGTTTCAATAAGTTTTTGTGTACATATTTGCAATTATTTATCTAGCTAAGGACTGGAAAAAAGGCAAAGAATAAGACAGCTATGCTGATAACTGTTTTTCCAATTGTGGCAATTGAAAATATTTACTTTTTCAGCACTGACCTCTGTTTATGGGCTGGAGGGAGGTAAACTACATAAATAAGTGCAAGAACTATAGAGAGATCTTAGAAACTGAGTAAAATAAATGAAGTTGCTTTTACCGGTAGTTGTTGATTTTGTGGTAGACATTTCAGTTTTATTCAAGTAAAATATCTCACATTTCATTTATAATCTGAAAGATTTAGGCAGATTTTTTTTAGTGTTTTAACTTATCAGCTTGATATTGTTATCCTACCCCCATTGTCTGTACAAAAAACAAAGAGCATACTATTGGTATATATTTGAATGAATAAATACCAAATGTGTTGGCTTCATAACTTCTTCTCTTTTCTGACAAGTTAGTGTGATTCGTGTAATTACTGTAATGAAGTTGTAGCCTCAACATTTTTCACCTTATGGTTAAACACCTTTGGGTTGAATATGGGATGTACAGCTTTCCTTTAAGGCCACAGTGACCTCTTCACTGAGAAGGTGGTTAGGTCACACGATGCAGGCAGGGGGCCCCTCTCAAGTTTTGGTCGTGTACATGTGGCGAAAACAAATCCAATTTTATTCAGCCACTGGAATGTGAAATGCATTCCAGATGGGTGAACCTGGAGAGCAGAGTATCTTTTTTCCCCAACACCTTTTATATCTTTCTTTCTTACTGTAGCAATTCAATCTCTCAAATACAAAATTATTTTTTCTGGTTATGGATTCCTTGCTAAAACCTTCCAGGTTGAAGATGGGAAAAAAATAATTAAGCTGGAAAATAGCACACTTAGAGGATACTGAATATTAAAATTTGTAGTCTAGATTGTCTCATCACACATTTGAATAGCTATTTGATGTTTCAAAATCCTTGGCTGCAAAAACATTGACATAAATATCCCCAGATTATACAAATACCAGTCTTTTAATTTCAAAGCTATGCTTTATTGTTCTCTATTGCATAGAGGCTTGAGATTATGATGATGGAATCTTTCTTAAACACCTACTTTATAATTTTTTTTCAAGACTGACTTGAATGCTATTATAAAATTGTTAGTGTTTACATCTTCTAATTAACTTGGGAACAGCAACAGGATTTTAAAAAATTAGATGGACATTAATTAACTCATTGACCAAACATTTATTGATAAAGTATTATACACCAGGCAGTTTCTTAAGCACTAAAGATAAACATCCTTAGTATTATAGGTGTCTTAACAAACACATTATAGTCTGGAGGAAGATTTTATTAAATGATTCATGGACCATCTATTTTAGAATCTCCTGAGGATACTTTAGAAATGATGATTTCTGGGTCCATTCTGAGATTAAATGAATCATATTATCTGCCAGGTTTCATAAGAATATACGTTTTAGCAAACTCTTCAGGTGCTTTGCGGCATAAGAAGAGCATCTTTTTATTTTGGTTCTAAGTCTGTATGGTTTTGAAAAGTAGCATCTGTTAGCCTAGGGCCAGATTCTGTATTAAAGGACATGTGGGCTGTGGACCAATGGAAGAAATAGAATGAATGGCCAACTCCTGGCCATGTTTAAAGTTTCTTTAAATATTTCCATCTCAGGCACCGTGAACAGAATATCAACTCTGGCGTTTGATCATTTTTCTTCCTTGGATATTATTTCCTGTAGAAGGAGTCTGGACTTCACTCATGTTTCTTCTGCAATTATTAATGGATTTGAAGTCTGCAGGTGAATTACTTTATGGCTCATACCCAAGCCCCGTTTGATCCATTATAGTCCATTGCAAAATCTTAGTCAGGTAGAGTAATGGTTAAGTATTTCATTAGATTTTGTTTTCTTAACTCTAGCAATTAAAAAAAACTCATCAATTGACACCTACTAAATATTTCAATGAAATTGATATTAATCCAAACAAGATCCTCTTTTATTGTCCTAGGGGAAGCTAAAAGTTATATGGGTTCTAATGTTCCTCAATGAGATAAAGTGACTCTTAAAGGAAGGGGATGCGCATGTTCGCAGTAAAATGTCCTTACCATATAGTTAGATAAAATTAACAATGTGCCCAGTGACTATTCACCAGACAATTAACATTTTCTAAGCAATTGACCAGCCTGAAGGAAACAACTTTATTTTTAATTAAAACTGAGGCTCATGACAAAAGTATAGCCAGGGAAAAAAGCATGTGTATGTGTGTATGTGTGTGTGTGTGTGTGTGTGTGTGTGTGTGTGAGTGAGATATACTTCTTGAGCACTCCAAACCATTTGACACCTGCAGCATATTTTGTTTGGTCGTAAGGACCAAGAAATGACATTAGAAGTATGACATTTTGAGGCACATTTCTTTATATGTAGGAAGTTCTGAATAAAGACAAAAGTATGCATATTTATTTTTATGGAAAATTACATTTGTTTTAAACTTATTGTGCAATGTAATTACCGTTATTCAAAGGTGATTTATTAGAGGCTTCATTCATACGGCGTAAAAGACAAGAGGAGGAAACAACTCATAAGGACCTTCTATGTACCATCGAGAGAGCTCAGGATGCCCCTTGTAATCAATCACCGATGCCTCCAGGGACTTCAGGGTCGCATAAAGGTGGACTCTTGGATTATGACTGCAGAGTGGAACACTAACACAAAAATAGCCTTTGTTTTATGCCATAATATAACTGATCTCCTGCCAACATTCGTGACTGATCTGGTGAATAGCTAATTACTTATTAATTTCAGATTCTCCTTTAATTTTTCTCCTCTTAGCTTTCCGTCTCTAAGCCTTTGGATATATCCTTATTCTTCAAAGTGTAATTAATTTGTTAAACTGTTAAAACACAGTTTCTTTCCTAAAGAATCATCCTTTGCATCACTTACTTCAGTCCAAAAAAGAATTTCTTGACAAAACATTTCTTTTTTACCTAAAAAAGTGTTAAAATAAAGAATAGGATTGTGAAGAAAATGGTAGTAAAAATTATTTGAATATTTGTTGACTTTTATACTTGGTTTAATAATTATTATGTATAATTGTTTTCCTGCTTAAAAATCCCTATGCTTCTGTCACACAAACTGAAAATTTTAGAGGACCACGCCTTAAGAATGTTATTGTGTAGATGAGCTGCTTCCCCAAGGGAATGAGATGAATGCAAAGAACAGCACAAACTTTCTGAGACAACTCTGCAAAGCAAAGAGCTTTAGGAGCCTGACATATATAAATAATTAAAGTAATTATTATAATGGTAATAAAATTGGCTAACCCTTACTTAAGTCTTGATATGACCCAAAGATTAATTTGCATGTTTTAGATATATAAACTTATTCATCTTTCACAACAAATCCCGAAGATGGGCACTATTATTATCTCCATTTTACAGAAGAGAAAATTGAGGTACAGAGGGGTGAAATGCTTTACATAAAGTCACACATGGAGTAATTGGTAAAGCTAGAGTTCAAACCCAAGCTGTCTTGTTCCTGAATAAAATTTCAAGTGTTGGATCAATCACAGTTTGTCTGCAAAGAATCCTGGAAAATAAATGAAATAAAAATAAAATAAAATTCTTTGCTTCTTGCTAAACTGCAAAGACTTTGAATTCCCTTTGAGTTATAGACAAAAGTCACATTGTGATTAATCATTAGAAATTATTTTATGGTCTGCCAGCTGGCATATTGATTAGGTTCTCTAATTTTGACACACAAAAAAAAAAAAAAAAAAAAAAAAAGACTTGCAAACATCTGAGTTCCTAAAGGATTTGTTACCCAGTCTTCAGGCTCATCCACTTCATAAGACCAACACCAATATTTAGAACCCTCCACTTGTTTGGAAGGCCAAGGTGATTTTCCACTTAGAAACAATGGCCCACAGTACCATTAGGAATGATGGGAGAAGGACAATTATGGAAGAAGTGGGAAAGGTGAAGCCAATGGCATGAGTGTACTGGGGCAGATCAAATTTCAGAGAGTATTTGCAGAAGTTAAGGATCTGGAAATTTATCTCATTGCAGCTATTTGTGTGTCTATGTTTACCCTTTGAAAAGTTTTCGTAAAACCCTGGGAGGTGGGGGTGAGTACAAACGAGTAGTCCAATATGGAAATTGTCTAACGGAAGTTCCATTTTCACGTGGCTTCTTCATACATGCATAAAAGAAGTCTGTAAGCATGGTAACCAGGAGAGATGCAAGTGTAAATTAATTACGGGTGTGATTTTTTTTCCCCTCAGCTAACATCCATGTGTGTCCTTGGTTTATAGCACTCATAATGTTGTGATTTCATAAATATTCCACGGCATCCTCTCCCTTTCTTGCTAACCAGACCAAAGTCATCACTACGCTTAAATTTTCTAAAGTGTTTTTGTTCACAAGATCACCTCCTCCCATTTTACAAGACTCCTTACCAAATTCAATATACAGTATAAGGATATGCCTACTCTCACAATGGCTTATCAGCTCTGGAACTAGTCACTCTTGATTTTTATCCTGTCTTCACCACTTAACTAGCTGTGAGATCTCTGTGCCTATGTTCACTCATTTGAATAATGAAAATAACAGAAGTATCTACATTTTAAGGTTGTTGTGAGAGTAAAGTAAATTGTCATGTATAAAACAATTAGAATAGTGCCAGCCACATAGTAAGTACTCAGTGAAAAGTTTAAGATTTACTAACATTTAACTGTATGTTATATCTGTACATATACAATGAATTTCTTCTTCAAGTTATAATATTCTATTATGGATACCATTTATTGAGTACACATTAACTTCTAGATACTGTGTCTGTGTCGCAATCCAATGCACACATCAGGATAGATGCGGAGAGGGCTGATGGCCACTCTGAGTTTATTATAACCAGCATTTCAATATATACATAGCTTACAGCTGTTAAACATACACAGGTGTTCTGGACAATGTAATTAGCAGATGCCAAGAATTCTTAGTGATTTCTCAAGGAGCCCTCCCTCGGCCTCTGTTTTGATATTACCATGTTATTGCTGTGCTCGTATATTTTTATCTCACAGCATGCAAGGCCTCCTAGGCAAGGGCACCTCCTGCTCCCGATATCGTGTCTCCATCTGTGCCCCCGGGCAACCGGTGCCTGTCTTAGGTTGCCTCCCCCTGGAGATCTTACCCGTCATTGGCTAACCAGCCTTCTCACCTCTGGGTCACAGTTTGTTGGCAAGCCTTTTCCAGTGATCCTTAACCCTTCCTGTGTCAGGGGAGGCTACATGCTGGAGTGAGTTTTACACACACCATCTTATTTCAACCTCTTAAAAATGTTCCAAGGTAGATATTATAAAATTTTTTTACGAATGAGGGTTAAAAATATCAAATCATTTGGCTAAGTTTATGCCTCTAAAACTGATAAAAATTCAGGTCTGTATGCCCACATTTTAAATGCTTAGATAATGCTGACATACACACACGCACACATATATATATACATTTATATAATTTTTTTAACAGATCCTATATGGTAGAATGACATTGCAAACAAACCAAGAAAAAGCTATCTATCTGTGCATGGACTCATCCTAATGCATTTATATAGGATCAGAGAAATGGCATTCATATTGCCCTTCAGGACTGAGGCTTTCATTTCTCCAGTGTGAAATGTGACTGCTGATGGCTCACAGCCCAGTCCCCCTCCAGGAATTTCCTGCAGCAGAGAGGAACTGCCTTCCTTAGGTTAAGAACATCCCAGGTGCAGCCCTAATTCCATATGTGGTCAGAGCAGGGATGTTAAGTTGGACTCCTCTTGTTCCAATTCAGGACATCTCAGAAGGGCCACCCAGGTCCAGAGTTCCCATGTGATCTGCTCCGGCCTCTGTTGGAACCAAATCTTGGCTCAACTCCTTGCTCTGTCCAACCTTGCTTCTCTCACCCTTTACAATTATGACACCTCCAACTCTCCCCTCCAAACAACCTTCACTCAAATTTTTTGTCTCAGAATCTGTTTTTTGAAGAGCCTATGTTCTGACACACTGTCTACTGTTCTTAGAATTACGAATTAAATCCACACTTCAAAGGAAAATACATTTTCCCAAAATTTTCAATTAACTAATCTTTGTACTAGAATTAAAATTAAAATCCATGATTCATTTTGAATTTTTCTCTGAATAACCTTAACTTCAAAAAAATATTTATCAGTAATGGGCTAATTGCTTTTAAAGATTTCTGCTTCAAATAAGTTTCAATATTTCTGGCTTCGATACTCAGTTACTATATGACAGTTCTTTTACAAATTTTTTTTGTCTATGAAACGCAATAAATAATACCTAACAATATTTGCGAAAATGAAAAAAAAACATAAGTGTGTCCCATCCTAAATTTCTTCCTTCATTTGCATATCCATTCTACAAGATGAGAAAGGGAATGGTACAATATACTGTGTAGAAACAAATATGCATAGGTATAGCTCTGGTGAAGGAAGTGGTGATTTCTGTTGAAATAAAGACTATTGAAAATTACAATTTCTCTAATATTTCAGAATATCTTATTTTCTCTTCACATGATTTAGAATTTTGAAAATCTAAATCCAAACTCTGCATTTTATAGATGGGGAAAATGAAGCTCAGTTCAAATAACAATTTTCTGACACAAAAAGTAAAAACATATGTCTCTGAATCCCTGAAAAATCAGCACCAAATTCTACTCGCTTCTGAATATTTTTATCATCTCTGAAGAAATAAATTTAAGAATTTAAGCGATATGAAAAGCAAATCAAAATAACAATGACATAGTACTGCACACCTGTTAGCATGGCCAGTATCCAGAACACTGACAATACCAAATGCTGGTGAGGAGGTGGAGCAACAGAAACTTTCTTTCGTTGCTGTTGAGGATGAATGTGTGGAGCACAGAGGGTTTTTAGGGCAGTGAAAATGCTCGGTATGATACTGTAATGATGGGTAGGTGTCCCATAGAATGTACACCACCAAGAATGAACTGTGATGTAAAATACGGATTTGGGGTGCTTATATGTCAGTGTAGGTTCATCAGTTGTAACAAATATCCCACTCTGGGGGGGATATTGATCATGACGGTGGCTATGCGTGTGTGGTAAGGGGAAATATATGGGAAATCTCTGCACCTTCCTCTTAATTTTCCTGTGAACTTAAAACTGCTCTAAAAAAAGTCTTAAACAAAAAAATCAAGGATCCAAAATTTATGAGGAATTTTTATAAGTCAATAAGAGGACCAAAAAGAAAAAGAAAACGGGAAAAATAGATAAACAGAAGGGAAAATCCAAATATTCAATAAATAAATTAAAAGATTTAATCTCTCAAGATTAAATCAGAATCAGAAAAACTGTGTTAAGATAATTATGAGACACCATCAGGTTAACATATATTATATTAAAATTAAATTATATTCGGTTGACTTTAAGAAGGAAGCATGTATTTTTTGGCTCCTATGATGTCTGGTATGATTCTAGGTGCTTCCTCCTCATTGCCTCTCTTCCTGAATCCTAAGAGCAATTTAAGGAATGAATTTTATTGTCTTGCTCACATAGATGAGCAATTTGAAACTCAGAACAGTTAAGAAATGTGCCAAAGAAAACACAGGTAAAAATTCTAAACTGGATGCAAAAATTATGTTGAATTTCAAAGTCCAGAGTTTTTCTATTAGAACATGTGTATGTATTGGCTGAATGGTGAAGGAGAAAACTCTGCCTGTATCTTGTTAACTCACAAAGATAGAGACCATGCTTTATCCATCTTTCTATCTCTTGTTCCTACCACAGCAGCAGCCACACAGTCATAACATGAATAAACCAGGATTGAAAGACTAGTGTCATGTTTGTATATTTAAAATTTGTAATATTTTTGAGGACACATTCTAAATTTTGGAAATATATTTTTTGGTTCATCAGGAATGGTTTTAAGTTGCTAAAATGTTTGGTGTATACAACACACACACACAGAAACTAGAATATAACTCTCCAAACTAGTAGTTATGAAGATATAAGATAACTATACTGAGGTAAATGGCATATTTCTTCCAATATATTTTTCCATGTTGCTATTTTTACCCCAAATAGTTATAATTGAGAAGAAATAAAAGTTCTAGGGGCCGTGCTTCTGCAAGATGAAAACACAGATGATTGCTTCAATCAAGCTTCTATCTTGGCCTTGGGGGAAACTGCTATCCAGAAAGCAGAGCTATAGAAAGGAGTATCTTCTATTGTATTCTGACTATTCAAAACAAAATCATCAAAAACCCCAGAAAACATTAAAAGTAAGTCTTCATGCAGGAAGCCAATTTTACACCTTAAAGGAAATAAATTTATTTAAATTATGTCCCAAAATTTGAAAGAAAAATATAAAGAAAATATAAAAATATAAAGAAAAGAAGAGCTTCACTATCAAAGGGAATACTTCATTAACAGGTAACTCTTTTAAGAAACACCTAGGTCAAAGAAAATAGACATTGTCAAAGATGCCAAAGATATTTATACAGAAAAATAATTCTAACAACTCTAAGAGTTAACCTAATTTACTGTCACATTTATGTTTGGTAAGAGTCCTTCTCACTTATTTGCACTTGCTGCTGATGATAAGGTGTATTGTGATAATAAATTGATCTAGTCAGGGTTCCTTGAGGAACTAGATGTCACACTCAGAGTGAGTAGTTTGAAGAGAGTTTAGTAAAAAAAAAAAAATTTAATGTGAGCAGGATTTAAGAAAAGCAACAGGGGATAGTTCAGTATACCAGGGCAGGTAAAAGAGAATTGCTGCTCAACCTAGGTGGCAAAGGACAAAAAGAAAAGGAGCTTTTGAAGAGGGATAGGGACAGCCTACAGCAACCTAGAAACGAAGAAGTCTGAGTCTCTGGATATTACTTTGGGTAAAGAACCAAATTCTTATAAACCACAGAAGGACTGGGTATTGCTTTCTCCACCATATGGTCACCCTGGTAAATAACAGCAGGTGTATCCCAGGAAAGCTTGGAGGAAATTCACAATGTGTATCTGAGGCCATGTTGCAAGGTTTTTTCTCAGAAGGACCCAGCTTCTCCCAGGTCAAGGCATTCCAGATGTGTGAAGTGATTTCTGCCTAGGAACTGAGTAAGAGGCCAGGAATCCTCACTACAGCGAGTTGAGTTAGGTTTCTGCCCACTTGATGTAAATATATTTTTGCTGTTGTATGTCAAGAGGCATATCAGTAGCTGATGGCCTATTTGATTTCTAGCAGAATTGTGATGAATTAGCCAACACCGTAGATAGTTGTAGGTACAAATATTGGCCATCACTTTCCTATCTATGACTTCTGTGGTAATTCCTCCTCCTTTATCTCTGATGGTTCAGAGCTGTCACCTGCTTTTACTCCTAGTGAGATCAGGAAATTCGGTTTCATTACAGCATCCCTGCAATTATCCCAGGCCCACGGAAGACAGCTACCATTGAACATTTCAGGGATGCTTATAGCTCTCTTGCCAAAGCATTTCTTACTATCTTCTAGGTGGTAGCTTCTGATTCTTTCTGTTGGTATGGGAAGGGAATGCCTTAACAGGTTGCATGTAACGTGTTTTTCTCCCCATGCTTTGAATTCTTTCCTTACAACCTGTCTAGGAGATTCTGGCATTTCTACCTCATTGACGATAGGTCATTCAGAGTACAGGCTTCATTTAGTACTAATGCCACACCGAAGTTCACAAGATAATACATTAAATATTGAATTCTAGGTTTATGAAATCAGGTCAATAAAGTCAACCCAATACAGCATTATGTTGTATCCTTCTTGACTCAATACCCTAGAGTCCACTTCTATACCTGCTCCCCCATGTCTGACTGATAAAAATGGGGAAGCTTTTACCATTTGTTGGTTCATGGCCTCCAAGAGCAGGCCTTGTAATTATAATTGCATGCCACAGATTTTCAGCGTTCCCTGACAAGGAAGCTATGTGTGTATCCTTAAAATATATTAGCAATTAATCTCAGAATCCCATTGTGAAGTTCTGTTCCCTGGGCCAGCTGCTAGGTACTGATTGCTGTATCAATCAATATCTTAGCAGGAAGCACTTAGACTGGGTAATTCTAGACGACCGCAACAAAGAAAATATTCAAAGGTATGGGCAGAGTCTCTGAAAATCAAAAGGAAAAATGCAGTGCTCTTGGACTAATGTGGTAGCTTTCAGATTGAGAGGATGGCCATCCTCAATTCCTGCAGTTCTATATGTACCTACCACACTTCCCATTGAGATAGAGTATATTTTTCCCTTCCTTGATTTTAGACAGGCTTATGCCTTGCTTTGATCAAGAGAATCTTGTCAAAGTGATGTGGTGTCATTTTTTGAGAGGCGGTCTGGCAGCTACTGCTTTCAATCTCTTGAGCCCTGAACCACCATGTAAGAAGCCTGGGTTCTCTCCTGGGGAAAGAGGCCCATCTGGGTCTCAACCTTTCCTGCCACCCCAGCCAAAAAGTCAGCTGAATTTTGCTGCACATGCTATGCCAGCCAATACCACATGGAGCGAAGAGAAATTGTCCCAAAATTCCTGATACAGTTGAAGGACCATGAGCAAGTGAATCGTTATTGTTATGCTAAGTTACAAAGTTTCAGGTTTGTTTGGTATTCATCAATAGATAACTGGAATAGTTCCTACAAGTAGGGGCACTGTACCAGCCTCAGATCTGAAGACCATGCACCGTGTATTCCCTTCCAGGATGAGCATAAATTCTCACTTCTCTTTGAAATCCATGCAGAAATAACCTTTAAATAACCTCTAAATAACCTATTGTCACGATCCTTACATCCTTTATAACCAACACCTTACATAGGAGCTCTTTTAATCAGCCTTTTCTCCCCAGTTACATTGTTAATTTCTCGTGTGTGAGATTACTTGTTTGATTCTTGATGTTGTTACACCCCCTGCAAAATGTCTGTCAAAAAGAGTAAGCATTAAGATAGAGAAGACTTTGCACAAGAATACAGGACAAGATTGCTCATCAGAGTGGTTAAAATATTAAGTTAAACGTGACTTTAAATTCTATCAATAGAGTGTGTAGTAATTAAACAAATTAGTATATTTCTATAGTCAATAATAATTAACAAATAAATGATAAATACTACATTCATGAAAACCAATATTTTTTCATTTTACTATTTAATAATTGCAAGTTTCTACCAAAGCATAATATACTACTTTTATTTATATCACTATCAAAGGCACTGTTCTAAGACATTTACACAGAATTCATAGATTTTACTGAATCGCTATTGACCATTAGTACTATGCATCACATTGTAATGAAATATAGTTTTTATAACCGTTATTTTAATCTTTAGTGCAATAGCACCTTTAATGTGATGAGTAAATACCCAGTTTGGCAGAATAAAGGTAATAATTGCTAAAATTTAGTAGTACTTACTATGCACCAGGCACTTTTCTAAGAGCTTAACCACTTTAACTCATTTAATCCTCATAGCAGTCCTATGAGTATTATTATTATTATCTACATTTTACTAATGAAGCCACAAAGGCACAGAAAGCTTATGTAAATTTCTCCATATGTTAATTGGCTACAGAGTCAATAGGAAGAAGTAAGATATCATTTTCTATATGTTTCCAATAGCTATGTGGTCACACCTTGAAGTGTGAGTTATATATCTCTCTATTTTCTTTTAAATGTCATCCATGAGTTACTACTAAGCTCCTAAGTAAGCTCAGTGGTACCCCTCCCTGTCTCTACGTTTTGGTTTCCTGCATCATTTCTTCCATTCCTTGTGGAACGTGCTAAGTTGTAGAAAGACAAAGATGTTAGCCAACTTGCATTTGGTATAAACGAACTTTATAAAGTTCACATCCCTTTGTTCTGATTAAGATAAGGTGAACTCAGAGGATCATGATCAAGAAATATGAATAATCTTCCAGCAGAGACACAGGCCAAGAAAAGGTAGGTGTTTATCTGGGGAAGAAACTGTGAAGGGGGCAATACTTCCATTTAAAACTCTGCAGGCCATATTATGGCTTCTCCTATCCCCATGAGAGAATGATAGAATTGAGCTATTTAGGAACTACTTTTCCCATACATGGTGAATTAAATCTAAATTCAATGCAAAATATTAAAGTGGTATGAAACAAATTTAAAGGTTCCTATTTATCTTTCTAAAATAAATTGAGTCCTGTAACAACAGGTGTTATTTTTCTACTCTGAATATGTTCATGGAATCCTGGAATAGGTACAGTTTTATAGTATCTGTAAATGCTGGTAGGTATCATTTGTTGTTTTCAGGCAAAGACGGGAAGAGAATATTCTAATTTCAGTGCATTAAAAATGTTGATGTTCCATATAAAACAACCTTGTATACATTAATGATCTACAATAATGTTTTTACCAGGCAGGTAGTTACCACTCCGTGGAGTTAGCACACTCCATTCAATTGCATGGAGAAGATAAGTCTAATTATAATAGGCTGAAATCATTTCCATTTGGAAGCAAGATTATCAATGAACAGTAACGAAAATTTTCATCCTTGAAAAACATAAAGGACTTTTAAAAATTGTGTCCAACATTGTTATGTATAGCTATGGGAATGATTTTTGTGATTTCTTGAATGGATCCTGTTCCCAAATCTCTCTGACACTCTGAATGTGAGTTCATCGAATGGGGCCTGTGTGTCCATCTGATTCTAATGCAGAATTTCAGGCCAATTTGTCCTTAGGTAACTAGGCAAGGCAATCTGTCACCAAATAGGTTGTTCTTCCAATTCTGTCCTGTTTCCCAAAGTGCACTTCCACCTGGTCTCCTATTTCCCTTATGACTAAAATCCCCACTGTGTACTTGATTTCCCTGGTATCAATAGACTTTATCTAAATACCCGTTACCTGGATTCACACCCATGGCTAGGTCATATGCTGGAAAAAAGTACTACTGATATGATTACAACAATCAATAAAAAAACCCCACATTAATTCCTATCTACAGTTCTTATGTTTGACTCAAATAAACATGTAAAACAGTTCTCTATACTTAAATATAGCACTTTAGTCGGAATAGAGTTAGGCAATGGAATTAGGCAACAGAATGCATGGCCAAGAAACTGATTAGGACTTACTTAAATAGACTTAAAATATAGAGAGAAAATGAAAAGATTCCACATAGGTTAGTTTGTCAAGTGAAAATATTATAAGACCGTAGCAAATTGGATAGAGCATAAATCGTGGATATCCTTGTTATTGGTTGTGTACCATTATACTAGTTAATTATACTCTCTGAAAACTGGCTTCCTTATTTCTAAAGTGTGCAAACTAATACTTAGAGGATTATTATATAATTATAGGAATAATGTCGATCTTTAACTGGATCTATATTAAAGCCTATATAGAATAGAGATTCAATAAATTATTATTACTGCCATTATTACCTTAAATGTCACTAATAATATAATTACTTAATAAAATATATTTCTATTACTAAAATAATAAATGTTGGTGATAATATAATACTGATAATACCTGGCTCTCTATTTCAGATATCTTCAGCAACATATAATTAAGGAAACCCCTGTCTATTAATTAATTCATTTTATAGATACTTATTAAATATCTACAATGTGATAGTCACCATTTTAAATCATGAGTTATCCAGCAGAAATGATCTTTAATATCATGGAGGTTTCATTCTAGTGAAGGTAATCATAAATAAATAGTAATTAAAATAAATAAGTAAAAAGTAACTAGATAAGAAAATATTAGAAAGCAGTAAGAGTGACTGAGTGACTACTTATAGTGAATAGTTAGAAAAAGCCTGTGCAAAAAAATGATGATGTGAGCTAGGGCTTGCAGGATGAAAAAGATCAAGTTAGGCAAACCCCTTGACAGTGGGAGTATAGTTCAGTCAAGACATTCTCTATTATGTTTCCCAATGTGTTTACATTTGACTATTTTAGACAAATATGCAATGGACTTAGATTTATTAATTATTAGTAGTGGTATGCAGTGAACTTATTCTCATTAGTGATGCTGGACTTATCTATAATTGGTATTCATTCTTTCATTCTGATAACATTAAAAAACACTTATTGAACATTCAACTTATGTTTGTTGCCTACCATCAAAGGGGAAGAAGCACAGTGACCAGGAATTTCAGAGCTACAGTTGACTTCTGACCTTTGTTGCATTCTCTTCCATAAAGAGTCTTGTGACTTGGATACACTTTTTAAAACGTTTAAACCTTTATATTCTCATCATTAAAATTATGATAACAGTATGCATGCTGTAGTCTTTTGGAGATTATATGAAATTGTGTAAATAATATAATCCCAGCACCTAGCATGTAACAATAGTTTTATTTTAACTAATGTGATTTAAGACGATGAGGAAAAAGAGTAAGCCCATCCACTTTTGTACAGTATGAGAGATACTCTGATAAAGGCTCATAGTGCAATGAAAGCACATAGAAGGACTTGTTATTGAAAGGGTCAAAGGAAACTTCCTACAAAAGATTTTAGATATCAATGAATGGAAATGTTATCCACACTACTCACAGTCATGGTGTTCAGAAGTCTGTTGAAAAGCATATACCACTCACCAAAGGAAACTGTGAGGCTTATGTGGGGCTCTTTTTTATCCAGATTAATCACACTTATCCTGTTTGAAACCATCAACCACTAAAGTTGGGGTGAGGGGAAGTATGAAATATGAACACAATATATGTGATTCACGCTAATGTTTTCTTCTGTGTAAGAAAATTTATAAAATCCATTACTTTCTAAAGCAAAGTGAGGTAACATGGCACAACTATAACTAATTCATGCTATTTTGCAGACTAAATTTTCATTTGTACCACTTATAGATAAAAGTTAAAGCAACATATTGAAAGACCTGTATTTCAGGAAGAGGAATTCAAAAACATATCTACATTTAGTGTTTTGAAGACAATGTGTCTCTTGTGCCTTGGAGTAAATAATAGAGTCAAAATCCGGTGAAAACCTGATAAGTATCTTCTTAAATCAAGGAGTTACCCAGAGAAGGAAGGCGTAATGTGTCCAACTTGTAGGAAAAAAACCTGCTATAAACGCTTTTTTCACCATAAATCTTATTTCGAGTTAATTAGAATAGCCTATGTCAAGTAAATCCATCCCTTCTACCCCTAGAACTGAGCCACAATGAACGGAAACATTTCTGCTCTATTAAATGTGTGCTTATTTATAGCTTTAAATTTTGAAACCAATTCTCAAGCCAAGCAAGGGCATTCCAATAGGTTTATTAAGTCAGTCTTAAAGCTTATTCTCCCCTGATGCTGTTCTAATTTTGATACCCTAGTCCCCCAATTGCTGTATGTCTGTCTAAGAGTATGATTTCCAAGAGTTGGATTCTTATTGTATAACTCATCTCTGTTGCGTAAATAACTCATCTGAGAGCTCAAATGTCTTGTGAACAAAGCTCTGCTGTCAAACCGAATACTATTAATAGCTGCTCCACACATCACTTACTCTTTTTCTTGCATGAAATTCTTCATCTTACACTTGGCTTGGACCATTTGGCTAATTGTGTACTCATTTTTACATGGTGAATGTCTGCTATGTTGTACTAACGCCATATCTTTCCTATCCTTTTCCTGGCTGGACTGACATTCCATTCTTGAATCTACATTGAGGCTTAGACCTACTTATTTCATCATCAGAATAACTATCCCAGGGCTGTTTCTTAGGGAACTCAATAATCTTTTTGAGTTGAGGAAACACATGCAAACCACTCACAATCAAGTCTCATTATTATAAAATATATTATTTAATTTATACCACAATAATCATATTCGAACTCACACTTTTCATATGAAGGGAATATTTAAATTTATGTTTTGCATTCTCTAAGTGCTGTTCTGGTTCTTTTTAATTTCAGCCACTGTGTTGATAGGGCTCAAAGGAAAACAAAATGGATTTATCCATCACTGACCACAATTAATTATATATTGGCCTCTTTAGGAATGGAGTTAGATAAAATGACTTAATCACAATTTTTCAGGGGAAAATTTTAAATAATTAACTACTCTGACTACGACTCTGATAAAAGAAAGTGAAATTCCGCACATCCAAGCAAATGACAATCAGATAAGGAAATTACTTACAAGGAATATTCTATTATTGTCAGTGATTCTGCCCCATATAGCAATACCTACTGGTTGAGACTACGACTTTTTAATATAAAACTGTACATAATAAGACTGGAAATCAAGTTTAGCTACATGGTTGCAGAAAAATCTAAATATATTTCAAATACCTCTATTATGTATTAATATCTCCACAATTCATTCTTGCGCATCTCAGAAAGCTAAAAAATGACTGTGAAACCCTGCATTCTGATCAAATCACTGAAACGGAAGCAGTTTCTATGTCTGAATCCACTGCAGAATATGCGTTGGACAAAGCCATGAAGATTTATTTGTGCAAGGATTTGTCAAGTATAGCTATATTTTAAAGCTCTCAGCCCAGAGGCTGAGAGACTTATATTCTGGAAAGATGCATATTTACTGGCTACACAAGAAAGAATGTAATTTCCCATCCGATGAAGCATTTGCTTCAAATACCAAGTCTGTTTGTTTTAAGTATATTTATTTATTTATTTTTTTGAGGAAGATTAGCCCTGAGCTAACTGCTGCCAATCCTCCTCTTTTGGCTGAGGAAGACTGGCCCCGAGCTAGCATCCATGCCCACCTTCCTCTATTTTATATGTGGGACACCTACCACAGCATGGCTTGCCAAGCAGTGCCATGTCCATACCCAGGATCCCAACCATGAACCCTGGGCTGCCGAAGCCTAACATGTGCACTTAACCACTGCTCAACTGGGCCAGCCCCCTGTTTTAAGTATATTTAAGATTTTGATGAATGTCTTATACAGTGAAATACCCAACCAGATCAAACCAGCATACTGTATTACTTTGCTAGGGGTTCCATAACAAAATGTCACAGATTGTGTGCCTTAAACTATATACTACCTTTATGTTTTCACCATTCTGGAAGCTCAAATTCCAAGATCAAGGTGCCAGCAGGGTTGGTCTCCTCTTAGATCGTTTTCCTTGATTGCAGATGACCACCCTCTTGCTGCTTCTTAATATAGCTGTCCCTATGTTCATGCTTGTGCCTGGTGTCTCTTCTTATAAGGACACTAGTCATATTGGCTTAGGGCCCCACCCTAAGGGCCTCATTTTAACTTAATCATCCCTTTAAAGACTTTATCTCCAATATGGTTGCATTCTGATGTCCTGTGGGTAGGGACTTTAACATATGAATTTTGGGGGGACATAACTCAGCCCATAACACAAACAAAATACAAAACACAAGTTTTCTCCTCAAATACACCCCTAAATTTGTCCTTTAATCTCATCTGGAAAACTACGTCTCCCAGATTCTTTTATAACTGGGTTTCTAGATATTAGGTACAGGCTACCAGTTAGATGTAGTCACGTGAGATCTCAAAGGTAGAAGAGTGGTGGTGGCCCTCATTCGCATGCCTTGGTTGTTTTTGCTTTTTTCTTGTAAGAAAGTTCATATATATGGTGGGTCTTCTTGAGGTGTTTATTCTTTCACCATTTATTCTATATATTCCCTGGGTATTAAGAGCTTCAACATCCATTCCCCAATCTCTTGACAGTTTTAATGGCAATGACTTCTTGTTTCTGGCCTAACTCTAGAATTGCCTTTGAATGGAGCTGCACCCGGAATGCATCCATTTGATAATGTCCTGGAAATAATTCCAAGACATCAATCTAGAATTTATTTCTTCAGCCCTTTCTATCTCAGAGGCGCTCAATTCCTGTATTAAAATTCTTCTTGCTTAAAATATTGAGTGGTTTTTATTTCCTGCGCTGAGTTCTCATTGATGCAGATGTAAAACTCTTCCTCTGACAATCTCCTTCTGCAACTCTATTCTGTCCCATTCATCTGGAACATTCCTCTTTTCCTATTTATTTTGGTCTATTTTTATCCCTTGGTCAACATTTAGATCAGAAATTATTCCCTATATATAATTTTAATATCCTAACTTCAAGATCGTAGCTATAGTAATTTATCTGGGATAAATGATTCCTCTAATGCTCTGTAAACTTCGATCCTGGAAACAAATGGACAATGTTGGAATGGGATTCTCCTGGCCTTTGTTAACAAGTGCAACATCATATGGAATAGGATTCCAAAGAGAGTGTAGGATAAAACCCCTCCTTTGTAAGACGGATTGGCAACAAGAATGTAAAGAATTTCTTCTACACTGTGTTGACAACTCAGACGGATGATATACAATGCGGTCAGAAAGGAAAGAAGAGAGAAAGCAGTCGCTGTGCTCTGAATCTCCATCTACCCTTTGTGGGAGGGAGAGGATTGTGCTACTGTCTAACCTCAAATCTTCTGAAAGAGGCTTCCAGAAGAGCACCCAGCAAGTTTTAAAGGAGTTCCATGTAGGTGGAGACAGAGAATTGGAATCTTACTTTCATCTGCGTAAATAAAGTGGACTGTGGCTGAAGGTGTGACGCCCACCACTGAAATACAGAGACTGGGAAATGGTGCCCAACTGCATTAGTGACTGTGAATGGAAAATGGTAGGTCTCGGGAAGAGACTTTTTCTCAGAATTTGCATAAACTAAACATGCATGGGTGCTCCCATGGGCCAGATGCAGGCCTTTTGCCTTGCAAAGAGACAAAACACATATGGTCATCTTGGGACTGAGAGAGGCAAGGAAATATGAACATAAAGAGGCCAGAGATGTACCACTAGATCCCCAGGGCTAAAGAAGCTTTCATGAACCATCATTTGGAATAGAGATGCTTCCATCCAAGTCAAGACAGTTGTAGTAGAGAGAGGCACCCTTGGCAGAGCCAAGGTAAGGCAGAAGCTTACAGAAGCTTCCTGAGGTGAAAGGGTTATATTTAAGCAACTGTTAGACTCCAACACAGAAAAGACAGCTTAGGAAATTTCCTATTTAAGTAAGAACTGTCCCGCCTCCGTACTCTCTGCCCAGCTGTAGGTATGTGGGATTTGAAGTTTTGTTTATGACATAGAACTAAGCCTTACATTTCCTTCTTTTTTTCATCATCTTCTCCTCAAAACCCTCCAGTACCTAGTTGTATATTCTAGTTGTAGGTCCTTCTGGTTGTGCTAGACATTCCATTTTCTAAATTAAGATCACTGTGCTTGTTTCTAAAAGTATCTTTAGGACACTATATTTCTTAAGAGCAAACAGTAAAGCCTTAGGTTCAGCAAAATTGTCATGCAGGAACAAGGGAAAATAATTTCCTGAATAAAGTTTAAGTGAAGGGCAGTAGGCAAAAATACACTGGCATTTTTGTTACTTTACAAATTATATATAGAGAGACATATTGATTACACAAAAATAACCATAGCATAGATGATCCACTTCCCTCCAGCTATTGCTCTATTTTTCTACTTCCTGTTTATAGGCAAACTTACTGAAGCAGTTGTTTGCTCGTATTTTTCTAATACGTTAGTTAATTCTTCAACATATGATCTTGCTTCCTTACCCACAATTCCCATTTAGCGCTCTTTCCAAAATTAGCAACAGACTCAAAATTCCCAAATACAATGGACATACTTCTTTACATTCCCAACTCAATCATTCATCAACAATTGACACAGATAGCCATTGTCTGATTCTTAACAAACTTTCTTAGTTCTCATCATTTTGGAGGTCATTCCTTACTCATCTTTATTATTCAAATTTTAAAAGTTGTCATTTCCATAGAGAAATTTCTACGGCTCTACTAATTTTTTTTTAAATTTGTTTTCACTCCTCCTATTAGAATTTATCTGTTTATTTGTTTAGGTACTATCTTCTATTGATAAATCCCATTTTATCCTCTGAACGCTGTAACTACCAAACTATAGCCATAAGAGTTTTACCGCAGAAAGATCTGAAATGTAACATATTTCTGTCTGAATTCTGGATGCACATTATTGAAACCTATTTATCTTTTTTTTTCATTTCATTAAGTCACATGATTATCAAGACAGAACCCTGGGTATTTATCTAATTTCAGTCCTATCTCTAAACACAAAAATCCAATCCTACAACAAGTCCTATTAAATTTGCCTTTAAAGTGTATCTTGATTTTACCCACTTTTCCCACCTCAACTTTACTGCAAACATCTTTCATTAGGACAATAACAGTCTTTTCCTGACAGAAATCTTTACTTTCCACTTTTGTTTGCTATAATTCATTCTCCATAAAGAATGTCTAGAACTTTTGGAAATATAAGTCAGAACAAAGCATTCCCCAACTGAAAAATGGGGACAAGACTTCCAGAATTGTCTTGTGACTTGGTTGAGGAAACATCTATTAAGCTAGTCAAATTCAGGCAAAGATAATCATTTAAGATATCTTGAGTGAACAGATATTCCTTATCAAAATCTTAGCTGCCTTTTAGGCAGAAATTAGCAAGCTTTTCCTAAAATTCATCTGGAAATGGAAGGAACCCAGAATATCCAAGGTAATCTTTAAAAAAGAAGAACAAAGTTGGACACACACTTTTCAATTTCAAGACTTATAAAAAGCTATGTAATCAAGACAAAAAGGTACTGGCATAAGGATAAACATCTATAGCAATAGAATAGAATTGACAG
The DNA here is from genome assembly GCF_021613505.1 of Equus quagga. Taxonomy (NCBI): domain Eukaryota; kingdom Metazoa; phylum Chordata; class Mammalia; order Perissodactyla; family Equidae; genus Equus; species Equus quagga. The sequence continues at coordinate 129,850,604 of NC_060269.1, forward strand.
TCCAGAAATAAACTCTTAATTTTATGTTCAACTGATTTTCACCAAGGGTCCCAAGACAATTAAATGGAGAAAGAATTAAATGGAGAAATCATTTTTCAACAAATGATGCTAAGACAACTGGATATCCACAAAAGAATGAAGCTGGACCAGTCTATCATACTATACACAAAATTGACTTATAGACCTCAATGTAAAAGCTAAAACTAAAAATTTTAGAAGAAAACTTAGCAGTAAACTTTCATAGCCTTGGTTTAGGCAATGGTTTCCTATGTAAGACACTAAAAGCACAAGTGACAAAAGAAAAAAATTAATTAGATTTTTTGGAATTAAAAATGTTTGTGCTTCAAAGAACACCATCAAAAAAGGAAAAGAACTCACAGAATGGGAGAAAAACGTATGAAAATCATATATTTATAAATAAATTGTATGAAGAATATGTAAAGGATTCTTACAATTCAATAATATAAGACAAATAAGAAAATTTTAAAAATGGGCAGAGGATTTTAACACACATTTCTCCAAAGAAGTTATGCAAATAGCCAATAAACACATGAACACGTGCAATAAGCACAAAGCTCAACATTAGTAGTCATTAGGAAAATGAAAATCAAAACCACAATGAGATAATACATCGCATTCACTAGGATGGATATAATTAAACAGACAATAAGTGCTGATGAGGATGTAGCATTATTTATAATAGCCAAAAAGTACACAAGCCCATTGTCTATCAACTCATGAGTGGATAACAAAATGTGGAATAGCTAATCAATGAAATGTTATTGAGCAATAAAAGGGGATAAAATATATACTATATGCTACAACATGAAGACTTCGAAAACATTCTGCTAAGTGAAAGCAGCCAGTCACAAAAGACCATATATTGTATGACTGTGTTTAAACGAAATATGCAGGATAGGAAAACTTGTAGAGACAAAAGCAGGTGAGTAAATTAGTGGTTGTCCAGGACTCAGAGAAGTGGTTGCGGGGAGAGTGACTGCCAACAGGTACAGGGTTTCTTTTTGGGGTAATGAATATATTTTAAAATTAGACTATTTTGATACTTTCACAACTCATGAACAAAATAAAAATCATTGAATTATAAGTTTTAAATGAGCATATTTTGCATTATGTGAATTATATCACACTAAAGCTGTTTTTTAAAAGTAAAAATAAGCATAAAAAACAGGAAATTTTAATTGGTTGCTGATACATTCTTCTTATCTCCTCCTGAAATCGATATAGGATCCTTCAGAATCTGTCCCTGCTTACTTCTCCTTTCCCTTCTCTAGTTATCTATCCATCACGCATTTTCTCCAGTACATTAGTCTCTGTTCATCTCTGAAAATTGCCAACATTTGTGTATTTTTTTCTATATTAATACCATTGCACAGTCTATGTTCTCTGTTCTCAAATATCTTGACTCATGATATTACCATCTCTTTGGCATTGTTCAAGTCCCAGCATGGGTTTATCTACTCAGACTGGTTTTCTCTCTCCATCCCATCACAATCAGTTCGTCCTGAGCTCAGCTATCACAACATTGTCTTCATTATACTTCAGAGGATTAATTTTTTAATCTGTTTAGTGTCAGTTTCCTTTCACTAGAATGTGGGCTTGATGAACATAATGATCATGTGATCTTCATTCACCTCTGTATCCAGTGTCTAGTATTATACCTGACACGAAATAGGCTCAATTATGAATTGTTAAATACATTAAAAGAATATAACATCTACTGCATTAGCTGTGCCTACCTAGCACCTAAAATCTAACAGAGAAAAAAAAATTCTAAATGTCAGAATGAATAGTAATTCTGCTGTCAGCAGTGACTGGGTAAATAACTTTGAAAGAGATTTTTATGTCTCATGTCCTCATTTTTCTCCAGTCCAAAATAAGGACTCTGATACCTGGTCTGCCTACAATAGAATAAAAATTTTAAATAAGATAAAAAAATATGTCAGGCTTTTATAAATCATAAAATAATACCCAAATAAGAATGATGTTGCAGCAATATACTGAGGCACTGTGAAGCAATCCTAATCATTCCTTCCTTGCTGCCACTGGATTTCTTTCCTCTATCAGGAATTTCTTAGTTGGAGATAACAATCTATATCTCTTCTCTGTTACTCTACTTCAAAACAAAGGTTAGCATTTGCTTTGCCATTGATTTTCTTTTAAGAACACTATTAACTTTCCAACAGATTATCATCTCTACCCACCTATCTATTCACCATTAGAATTGAGTTAAGTCTTCTGGAAAATTCATGAGTATGGAACAATTTGACTTTAACAGTTAATTTGATCATTTAGGTTTTTTTCATAATTTTTATAAAGACTTCTTTTTCTCCTTTAAATCTATAATTTAAATGTCTGAATGGCAATGACAATGATATACTCATCACTATTTGTAGGTGTACAAAGGATGATTTACAGGAAATTTTCAAATATATTATGATATATGATTTCTTTTTTTTTAAAGATTTTTATTTTTCCTTTTTCTTCCCAAAGCCCCCCGGTACATGGTTGTGGATTTTTTCTTTTTCTAGTTGTAGGTAGTTTCTAGTTGTGGCATGTGGGTTGCCACCCCAACATGGCCTGATGAGCGGTGCCATGTCCATGCCCAGGATTCGAACTTTTGAAACCTTGGGCTGCCAAAGCAGAGCGCTCGAACTCTAACCACTCGGCCATGGGGCAGGTCCCATGATATATGATTTTGACAATAACTTTTATCTCACTTTACAGATGATAACATTGACGATCAGGAATTTTAACACGTTTGCTTCTGTTCACCAAGAAAGTAGAGTGCACAAGCTTTAAACCCAAATGTGTTACCTCATCAACTCCTGTTAAAGAATTAAAACAGATCCCAGTTTTTCTAGCTTCACCCCTTGCCTCCTTTCCTTTTTTTCCTTTTGTCTTTCTTCTCCTCTTTTTTTTCTTTCTTATCCCACTTCCCTGACGGTAGCATGAGCTGCTGTCAACTGGCATTAGACAGTTTACAGACAACCCACAAGTCTTACAAACACAGTTCTCAAAATAACTGTTCTGACAGCTGCCAAAATAAGATTCTACTAAAGATTCTGAACAAAAGACGTGAAAAACAAATAATCTCCCAACTGTACCAACTACAACTTCTGCAATAAAGATGAAGAAAATGGCGACCTGGGAAAGACCCCGAGTCACACAGCCTTCTCCCTCACAGTATAAATTCCAATCCAGAGTGAGATTCCAGTACCAGTGTGTCACTACTAGGGACTGAGTGTTGATGTGAGGAAGGATTTTGGTTTCCATTTCAAACTGGGAAGAAGTCTAAGTATGAAGTTTTAAGAAAAACATTACTTATTCTGATTTGTTTTAATGATTTGAAAGAATGTCTTAGTCAGCTTCAGCTGCCATGACGAAATATCATAGTGGGTGGCTTATTCCTCACAGTTCTAGAAGCTGGGAAATCCAAGATTAAGGTGTCAGCTGATTTGGCTTCTGATGAGAGCTCTCTCCTTGGCTTGCCAAAGCTGCTTTCTTGCAGTGTGCTCACATGGCCTTTCCTTGGTGTGTGTGTGCATGTGGAGAAAGAGATCCCCTCTCCTTCTTTTCTTATAAGACCACAATCCTGTCAGTGTAGGAGCCCATCCTATGACCTTATTTAATCTTAATTACCTCCTGAAAGCCCTATCTCCAAATGCAGTGACATTGGGGATTAGGATTTCAACATATGAATCTGGGGGCGGGGCACCATTCAAGCCCATAGCAAAGCACATACTGACTTTTTTCACCACCATATAACCTCTAAAAAGATTGTGTCTTGGAGCCAAAGAAATTCCTGGAAAACATATGTATTATCTCACAATAATAATTTTAGAACATCTTACATTCTTCTTACCAGAAAATCAAACAAGACAAAGTTTGTTATTTTTAGATAAAATTGACCTTTCAGTGCAAAATGAATTGGCACTCAACGGTCTCTTATGTAAAGCACAGCTAATAAGAGGAAAAATGAAGTGATTAAGGAATACTTCAGAATTAGGACTTGGACCATAATTATCCACAAGTCAAGATGAAAACTATGAATAATGAATATCATATAAGAGAGGTTAGAGATAATACTAGAAGAAAGTGTTGTCTGACTTAATTAACAATACCGAGATGAAGAGTTTTCAATGGGAGAAGGATTTGAGTTTCTCATTTGCTGTATATATTTCTTTAATGTATTAAATAATACCTTTCTTGGCCAATATATAAATTTGGCATTATTTCATGAACCTTTCATGAGTCTTGCAGGTTAGTTATGGCTTTTGATTCATGATAATGCATGCATTGAAATTTGACCGTTGATTAACAGTGCTATTGAAATTTCAGCTTTCTTGTCATTTTTAATTAAACCTGTGAAACTTTACATGTTAATTTACAATGTGTGTGGTATTTATGTCTTCATGCATTCTCATACCACTCTCAGTTTTTCTAAATGAATAAAATAGTGATCACTTCATTGATTTCTAAATGTTTTATAAACTAGAAACTCCTACTCAAAACTGAAGGTAGCATGAGCCACAAAAGCAGATTTCTTCTCAATTTTCTGTGCGTATAAGATCCCTAGAGAAATGACATCTGAAAGTATATTGCTGATCTTTCCTGTATAAGGTAGTCTTCTCCATTTTGGGATATAATTGTAGATATTCTCATCTAAAGTCCATCAGGATTACTCAACTAGTTGTAGAGTAAACTTTCAGCTTCATATTTTATGGTGAAAAAGAAATTTACAAAGAGTAATGTGTCTATGTTTTTATTCACAGAATTTCAATTCCGTTTGGGCCATTAGCATTGAATTAATTAAAATACTCAACAAAAAACTAGAACTGAGGAAATAGAGGATCACTTTTTTCTAAAATAGTTTCAATCTACTTTAATTGAAATAAAATGTTTATAATAACTGAAATAAAATGTTTATAAGTTTTTATCTAATAACAATTCAACTTGAAACATAAATGTCTCTACATCAATAGACCATCAACTTCACTATTTTGCATTTTCCAAAGCAATCAGTTCATCTCCACCAAATCAAATACAAGAGTGCATACAGTTAAGGCAAGTCTCTGTTTAATGCAATTGGGAAATCAAATATTTTTAAAGTCTATTATTTGAATATAACAGGTATAAGTGTAGCTGAGGCCATTTGCTATGATACAGATATCTTTTACTCCTTTATTTTATAAAAATATGCGTAGCTTAGTGTTGATATCAGGAATATAAAAATGATATATATTTTTTAGAAAAACCACTTATCTTCACACTAAAACATTTATTAACACTACTCCTCACTAAAGAGTAGCTACAGGCAGAGTCTGAATTTTGAAATTCACCACATTAGAATTTTTGTGGCTCATGGACAAAAATGAAAATATATACTTCCTCCAGCTTCCTAATTGGAATGTTCCGAATGGCATTAATTTATGGTTTTGGAAACTAATCACTCTGGCCTGGAACTAGGAGTGGAAAATATTAACTGTAATATAAATTTTAAGGAAAAAAAATCAAGCAATTTAAAATAAGGCTGATATAAATTTTTTCCTCTGAAAACCTCTCACACTGTGCTTTATAGCCAGTTTGCTGAAAATATTCATTCAAAAGTTAGTTTTAGGCACTAACTCTGCAAGTGAAGAAATATGCAGTATAATCACCCAAGTTTTAGCAATAATTGGATTGTTATTTTTAGTTATAATTTATCATTTTTTAAAGATAATCAACATGGAGCTAATAAGGAAAATACAGCCATGTGTCTATTTTTGTGTGGTATAACAATAGTTTTATGTAATATTGCTGCAAAGGGATATTTTCTGGGAAAGCTGTATCCTTTAAATTCAAATATCTTACAAAATTCAAGAAAATGCTATGAAATCCAATATTTAGAAACACAATTCAAACCCAGCAAGAAGACCAAGAACATATTTTCCTGACTGTTCTCTTCCCTGCCCTTTGCTGTATGCTTGAATTTCTGTCATGTGTGTCCTGGGGTAGCTGGAGTTTAGACAAGTCTATTAGCCCCAGGCAGATAATCAACAAAGAACGTTCAGCCCCCACACTTAATTTCATTTATTTAGATAGTAATAATTATGCATTTTATTGAGAGTAGTGGGTATTTTGTAGGTTGAGTATTTTACCATAGGGGAAATCTAGCATGCACACAGAAAGTATAAATATGGAAATTAACAAAATCTGAGTCTAACAGTTCTTCCTCCTCCCAAAAAAGACCATTCCAGATTATTTGTCAAGTTTGAGATTTTTCATATTATGTTTTATTAAGGCTTTTTTTCTAGTGATAGGAGTGGAAACTTAGACTGCTAGAATTTAACATATTATTCAAGAAATAGACTAAAGTATTATAAACATTTAGCCAGCTTGAATTCATCGCTTACCATGGCTCTTCCTTCTGTATCAAGCACTAGCTTCTGCTTTGCTAATTTAAATATCATTTTACTACATGGTAGCTTGTGTACTCAGAAAATAATCGCTTATTTGGTCTTATTGGAAAAAACATGTACAGAGGGGTAGATAATTGAAATTATCAATGCTATAGAAAATGTGGTAATTGGACGCTACTAAGTTACAATGTATAAAATTGGAAGGAAGTCTAGAATTTGTCTCATTGGTAGTTGTAATCCCTCCATTTATTTCCTGTGGAAATAAGGAAACATCAATTTAACTTTTCACTTCAGCTTCAAGTATCTAATGAATATTTCTATGCAATAAAAATCAGCATATCTATACCATGTAAAGAAAACATTTTTTATGTTACAAGTTCCACCGGAAACATAGTAATTGAGAAATATTTTCAACAAACTTGAAACAGCAACTAAAGTAAAATAATATCTATTAGTCGTATAATGAAAATATTGCCAGTTTCAAAAACAATATTTACCATAATTTTTCACGGGCAACCCCGCGTCGAACCTACCAAGTCTATATACAGATATAGCATACAATAGTCTGGAAACTCCAAATTTAATTTCCATTGAAGGTGATTTGAAATGCGATTCCAGAGTAACATGTGATAACATATTTGCTAAAATACCTCTCAATCTGTTTCAACAGATGTTGAAAAAGAGCTATTTCTGGCTTTATAACCACCAAATTATGTCGGGAGAAAACGTTCAGATAATTTTGTTATCATGGTCTTAAAAAAAAGGGAAAAATATATAACAGAGACTACAAATTTGGTACTAAGTAATTCTCAAATATTCATTGAACTTACAAAAAGTTTCCAGTGTTGTGATTAATACAAAGCAATAGATATTCTAAATAAAGTATCTCCATCTGGCTGTGGATTATATTTGTTTGAGCATCTATGTGTCTGTGTTTTATTATACCTCATACCAAACTACGTGATATTATCTTGGAAACTCCATTTTTTATATTTTAAAATGTTTTGAAATACCTCTACTTATCCTTGGAACAGAAGACTTTTCTGAGAATATCATCAAACACTTTATATGCCAACCAGTATGTTTAAGAAAGACTCTTAAATGGCATTGTGATAATTAAACAAAAAAAAAATCTTAGAAGACAAAGTCAATGTTGAAAAATGCTTGTGCATAACAAGCAACATAGTTCTAAAAGTCAAGTCATTCTGCCTGTGCTAATAAGAAAAGTCCTTCTGATGAACTATTTAATTGGGTTTAACAAGGCTGTTTATAGCTAATCCTAAATGCACTAATAGGAAACTGAAGGCCTATACTCAATGTTAGTTTTGCTCCCTTTAGATCTTGCTCATAATTACAGTTTGGTCTTTAATTATTCTGCTTCTCATTTTCAATTTATGATTAAGACCAGCAGCATGCCCCGGAGACAGGAAGAGCTGAGGTGGACAGGAATAAAACAGAGGACAGCAATTCCTTTAGCCTATTGGCTCAGGTGGCCAAAATAGATTCTTGTTTTGCTTTTAAATCAGCTGTTCCAGAATAAAAATGGAGAGAATATTACTTGAGGAAACAAGTGTATACCTTTCCAAATGCAGGCCAGAGGAATATTTTCATAATATTTTTAGTATATTTTATTGTGAGGCTAATAACGAATAAGCCCATAGATCCTGGGCCCATAATGCAGACTAATCCTAACGCTGTAGCTTACTGGTTTCCTGACTTTGGAAAGGGTTCTTCAGCTGTCCACGTTTCAGTGACTGCACATTTAAGAATGATAAAGCACAAGCAAAAGTTGTTTTGTTGATTAACTCAATATGTGCAAATGATTTTGAACACTGCCTGGCATGTTGTAAACCCTCAAATTTATGTAAGGTGTTACTGCTGTTATTCATTAAAACACTTTTGATGGTAATGAGAAGATGCTGATAATTCCAAATTGGAGATGTTTTCAGTTGACTTTAACACCTTCTTCCAAACAGAAAGAGCATAGAATGATATAATCAAATATTTAAAGAATAAAACTGAGAAGTTTATGGGGAATGCAAAATAATGCTTATAACTTTTAACTATTTTTATTCACGTAACAGATATCATGTTTATTCAAATAACCACTTAAATTTATGGTATGCTTTATAAACTGCCTTCATATCCTAAACTAGAAACGTTATTCTAAACCCTGCTTTAGACAAACATCAATTCACTGTGACAAAGGAGAAATGGAAAAACCCCAACAAAAGTATTAAAATGTAATTAGACTCTAGGAGTAGCACATATGCTTGACTCTTTAGTGATATGAATAATGAAATAGGTTTAAGAGATTATCAGGACAGTACAAAGCAGTGAGGATAAAGCCAGAATCCACTGAGCAGATGATGTTATTTTAATGTCAATCAGGGCAAACAGAAATAGCCAGGACATGATATAGGGACGTTTATTGAGTCATTTGTTTTATCTTGTGGTCTAAAGGAATAAAATATTGGGCATTAGTTGCTCCATACAAAAGACTCATGCAGGCCCATTTAATGTCCTAAATCATGTCCCTCGTGGAATTTGCAAGCTTTCTCTGGTCCCCTTTAAGTGTTTGGATCAGTTTGATGTGTAAATTATGGATCCTTCTAAGCCATGATTTAAAAATCTAGTCACTCTGTCTTTCCTGATGGCCTAATACTCAGATGGAAGTAGTTGTTCCCTTATCTAAATTCTTGTTGCATTATATCCAAGAATCTCCCAATGCCTCTCATTATCGTACCCTAGAGGGTCATGTAAGGCTGTTTGTAAATGCCATTTGTCCTCATAACCACCTTTGATAGGAATGAGGCACGATGAACCAAGTTAACTCAGATTTGATTAGCATGTTACCCCATCCTGACCACTGAGTTTCACCTTTTTCCCAGAAAAGCTCCAAAGTACTTTTGGAGTCTCAGCCCTGAGTCATTGAGGTATCAAAAAGCACAGCAGTCTATGGCAAACAAGCAGTGGTGAGTGTCTTCTTTTTATCACATACTATAAGAAGGGTAGTCATAATGAAGTTGTATATTTCCTTAGCTTATTAAAAAATTTAGTAAAAATTTTTACTTCAGTTTTCACTGATAGTCACCGAGTCCTCACAGCCTCAGAAACAATATTAACTGCTAATATTAATTGAAAACTTGCTATCTTACCATGTGTCAAACACTGTTCTAAGTTTTTTCCATGGATTATCTTCTTTACTCCAAATCCATATCCCTTGATGTAGACATTATTATTTTTATTTCCTGCACCCTTTTATAAATGGCGAAACTGAGCCTCAGAAAGGTGAAGCAGTTGACCCCAGGTCCCCACCTTTCAAAGTGGCAGCATCAGGAGTTGAACCGAGGGGTCTGACTCCTGATCCTGCAGTCTTCACTACTGGAAGGAAGGAAGGAGGCTGAACTGGCAGCAGACTGGAGTGCCAGCCACTATACTCTACTCAGAATCATTCTTCCCTCTGCTGACTAAGCTTATATAGCCAGGTCCATCTTCACGGTCAGTTTGTATTTCATTGGATCTCATCCTAAGAACTCAGAAGCTGCAAATAGAGATGTCGCTAATGATAGTTCATCTTTTGTCCAGAACTCCAAAAATATATGACTCTTTTAGATTCAAATATGAATCTCTCTGAATCAAGGGTTGGCAAAAGGCTTGTGTGAATGACCAGATAGTAATTATTTTCGGATTCGCTGGCCACACCACGTCTGTGAAAACTACTCATCTCTCCAGTTGTAGCGCAAAAGGAGTCACAGATAATATGTAAAAGGGGCCTGGCCTAGCATGGGGTGAATTAGTGTGAGGTACGTGGGGGACACAATTTAAGGAGGCACTCATTTTCAGGGTCATCTGAGTACAGGACCCTGAAAGTGAGTGTCTCTTTAAGTTTTATGTCTCGGGGGCTTTACTTGCCTCATCCTAGGAAAAGGACTGGGAGAGGGAGATAATTTAGCATTTGGGCTTCAGGAAAAAGTAGAAAAAAGAAGAGAGAACCCAGATTGCAAAGAGAAATGGATTGGAGGAGAATATGGCAGCAACTTTGGGCAAAATAAGCAAGCACAAAATTGGGAATTATAGTCAGAACTCCAGGCAACTGGAGTTGAGTTGCTTTCCCCAATATCACTCCTGCACACTTAGATAAGGAGTTCAAATTTGAACCTACACTTGGTCTATCCCAGGGCTGACATATTGTCACATAAGTTTGTTGGATTTGGAGCAGTCTTACAAAGAATTCATGAATGTTTTCTCCCCTTGCAATGAGCACACAAAGTGGATAAAATACGTTGAGGGATTTGGAGCCTAAAAGGTCATCACACGTCATTACTGGTGCCCATCATTAGTAGCTATAGGAGGCAGTGTTACCCAAGGTCGGGAGAAATAGAAAATAGGTACCTTCAACATAGTTGCTCAGGTGATACCACATGAGGGGAAACAAAATAAGATCTGAAGGAAATGGTAGATGCTGTGAAGTAATAGACATAAGTTATATGTCATCACACATGTGGAAGCCTCTCAGGGATTTCCAGAAATAAGTAGGAGAATGGATCTTCAGAAGTTTTGTCTGTTCTATGAGCATCTGAGATCCAAAACCAGGAACCATGTGTTCCATAATGATGAGCAAAACTACGTGTCAAAACTATGTGTATATTTTCTGTGTCAAATGCTTAAAAACCGCATCAAATAAACAAAAACAAATTCTTCCACTAAAGCCCCATACAGTAAAATACATAAAGTGACAGATTAAAGTATATTAAATATTATTTTCAATACACTTCAGTTTTGCCCCTTTTCCCTCCAGGAAAGGGGGCATCAGTGCATACTTGCAACTTGTGAATTCTTTTACTGACTTGATTTTTAAGGACATGAGGGAAATACTCAGAAATATAAAGGCTATGAGAAATTTTGGAGTCCTAAACACTGGATCCTGCATCACCTATGACAGCTCAAGATGGAGGGTAAAACAAGGTAAAGTTGTCAAAAAAAGGATCCTCATTAAGTCTTTAAAGTTTGAATAAGCAGAAAAATGAAATCTCATTTGCTATAGTTAACAAATCAGTTTTTAAAATTATGCCACTGGGCACTGTCTATTTTCTATTCTGAACAGTACAGCAAATTCTGAGGGAAAATAATCAGAAGCGAACATCTATACTATAACTGGGACGTATCTTATACTAATCAGCTCTAATAAGGAAACACATGTAATTCTTCTTTCAAGTACATCTGCTTGATGTTTCTCACAGCCTCGATAAACTTGAATATTGGAACCACTAGATTCTGTTTATTTTGAATCCTTGGAAGAGAGTAAGACAGAGTTTGCTAATGTCATTTGACAACTTCAGAATAGTTTAATAGATTTGAAATCAAATACGTAAGGTTTGAAAAGCCTTATTTATTGGGTGTATGTTTTAATTCTCCCTGAAAACCCGAGTTAAAGTCGGGGTTATCTTGGACCCTCTCATCTAGAGCTCTAATCAGACCCAGTAGGTAACTAACTGAACCATGTGAGCAATCTTACTGATTCCCCTTAGCTGAGCTTTGATGATAATACACTGAATTTGGAGAACATCTCTCATTGCACTCTGTCAGAAATAGGAAAAAGGGCAATCAAGAAGTCATCTCACAAAAATAAAAATGCAGAGGTAAGATGGATTTTGATGTCTCCTAAAAATCTGTTTTCATTCTCCTTCTCCTTCAGAGCTGACTCCTTCACCCTCAGAAAACACATCCCTTCTTTTTCAAATTACATTTTGCGTTGTCTGCCATTTCAGCAGGTAAGTTTCACGCCACTCCTTGACTGGCTGGGAGAGGGTCAAAGACTGGTTCATCACATGCCCAGCACAAACTGTGTTTTCTTGTTTTTTTATTTACAATACTTTTTGTATTATGAGGATATTCAAGTGACCATATGCAGAAGAAGATGACCATTTCTCTTATGAAATTAAAAAAAAAGTCTTGGTTGCATAGCTAAGGGAGTTTTGAAAGTTTATTGCAAATTTATATCCCTGTTCTTTATAATAGGCTTAAAATAGCTGGTCTCTTTCATTGTTCTCCTTTTTGCCCTTACTTCTCTACTTTCTTAACTGGTATGAATGGATAGTGTTGGCAAACTCAAATTGGGTCAGATCCCATAGGAACTCAGGTTCAGAACCTTTTTTTTTTTCTTTTATATCATCTATGTTTTATGATGGGCATAAGAGAATTTATAAATGTGCCCCTTCCTTTATTTTTTTCCTTTTATCATCTTATGTATTAGAAATTGCAACGTAAAATAGGATACATACCATATTTACCAGAAAAATCTGACCACTTTAAAAATCTAGTAACACAGTTAAAACACACTTATGAGACTTTTACAAGTGCAAAATAAAAACAAATTCTAGCAACGACCTCATTAAAGAGCATTGCTCCAAGGCATCAGTTCTCTTTAATTCTGTTCAACTGCCATTTCTGTGAGGACATCAGTTGACTAGCTAAGCAAGATGAGTAGAGGAACTCATGCCTTGCCCTGGGGTCTATAAGCCAGTCCAGACAGGCATCGCAGACCTAGAAGAGACTTTGCATTCTGCTGAAAGGAATGAGGTAGATTGATTGCAGATCTCTCGTTAGTTGTGTATCAATCATGATCTTAGGTCTCAACAGGCTTGCCCATTCCAATTTGGTTTACCTTGAAACAGAAATGAAGGATTTCGTTTTTTTCATGAATCCTTCAGAATTCAGTGAATCAAAATATTTTGTGGGGTTGCAGATTCAGTGAGTCAAAAATATCTTATGGAAATCAAGTGTGCAGTAGGATGTGTATAGAAATAAACAGGGGCAAAACCTTGAAGAAGAGATTCCTACTATTTTTTAAATAGTTGACTTATATCTGAGCATAGAAATGAATAAGTTTTAGCTTTTTTTTCTCTGGGAAATTTAATCTCAAGTCTACCTGAGGTGTATTTATTCATTTAGTATGTATTTATTGAACATCTATTTGCTAAGAGCTAAGGATTCAACTATGAGCAAAAACAATCATTACTGTTTGTGCTTCAGGCACTTTATGCCCTTGAGCAAATAAAATATTAACCAAATAAGCAAAAGAAAAAAACATATGAGTTATTGGAAATGAAAGTTACCTGTGTCATGATAAATAAATGAAAAGCAATAGGATATATTGGAGCACACGAGGAAACCGTTTGGCACAATACTAATTCAGCCTGACGTTTTTCCAAAAGGGCCTGATGTGGCCTGTTGAGCATGCGTTGTATGTGTGCTTTAAATGTTTACTATGTCCCAAAGATGAGAACAGTGCCCTTAAAATAGGGATGTAACTTCTCCCGCATTGGCATTTCCTTTAGGATAAACATCTCTCCCTAAACTAAGGATTAATTTTTGACCTGCTGTTCTTGCTTTTTACCACTCACCTAGTGACCACCAGCTTGCTCTGTCCACCAATCTGCTTGGTCAGCAAAGCAATCTCATGATTATTGTAAAAGGGACATTAGTATCCTATGGGATGTATGCACTGTGTTCCGAGATGATGTATAACCACTCTGTACACCTTCCTTGGGGAAGGAAGGTCTGGGCTAGTCCTCAGATCTGGCTCATAATAAACTCACCCCAATTTTGATTTATAGATTGGTTATGGATTATTTGTGTCAACAGTCACGAGATTATCTAACAGAGTTTCACCTAATTGGTGAATAAAGGAATGCTTGGTAGAGAAGGTGACATTTTAATTGAAATATAAAGGACAAATTAGAAATTCAAAGGATGCATTGGATGGAGAAGAAGAGAGTACTCTGGGAAGAGGTAACAGCATAGCAATAGAGAAGGGGACACATTCAAGAAAGTTAAAGGAGGCTAGTGTAGATGTTAAACACAGAGTGGAGGTTTGGTGCAAGATGAGGGTTGAAAAGTGTGCCGCGGCTACACCTGCCATTTCCTTTGGGCCATGTTTCAATCTTCCTTTTTACACCAAAAGCGATAAAAAGACACTAAGTGTTGTAAGTGTGGATGGGTGTAGAGCTGGAGATGGGGATTGACATCATTAGCATCTTACTTGGAAATGATCACTCTGGTCACACAAATAATGATTTAATTTTGTGGAGGAAGGAGTTAAGAGATTAATTCTGTAACCCAGACAAAAGATCATTTCTTTGGACTAAGATGGGGAGGGTGAGATTTAGGGAACTGGATAGTTCTGCAAACTATTTGGGCTATAAAATGGACAGAGCTCAACAGCAGATTACAAATAGTTGGGTCCGGGAAAGGTGGTTTCTAGGTTTCTGTCCATGAAAATAGTTGTACGTCCATACTGTTCAACTGATACTGCAGATGCTGGGATGCGACAGTATTGGAATTTTGGTCTGAAGATAGAGAAAAAGCAACAAGAAAACTAAAGGAGACTTAGGGAAATGTGAGGTTAACAAAATAATACAGTATAGCACTTCCCAATGTTCTTTAACATAGATCCCACATAAAACATTTTATTATATGTATCTTTAATAAAAAATAAAGAAGGCTAAAACAATTTACACAGTCAGGTTTAGGATCTAGAAATGGTGGCCCTAGATGTGTTTTTAATAATATGTAGTGGCATCTGGATTTTTAGGGTCGGACACTGAAAGACTATAAATAAAATAGCCAGGGAACACGGATGCTACCTTACATATTTGTATACAGTGATCGTATCTCCTAACTTACTAAGATATTTGCCTACCAAGTGTGGAAACGTGACAATAATTTTATCAGATCTTTGGGAGTAAACCAGGGAATGTCTCAGAAGCTTTAAGCCTGAGGAACTCTGTTTAATAGTCCTCTTTTTTTTTTTCCCTGCTAGCTTCCTAAGCATGTGCATCATCAACTCATGAGCTCTGAAGAGAATCATCATCTCAGAGAATACTGAAACTGTTTCCTAGTCAGTCTCCGCTAATTTACTTGTGCCTCTATAAACACTTTCTCTTCTGACCTACAAGTTATCATTTGAAAACACAAATCTCTTCCCTAATTAAAACCTTTCAGGGCACCTCATTGCTCTTAAGATAATAACTCAAATCTTTCTCTGGACAATTTTGCCTATAGTCCCTATGCAGTTACTAATAGCTCTTCCTTTCACTCTTAAAAATACAGCAATAAGTAGATGTCCCAACCTACCTTTAGGTTCCTGCAGAGTTTGGCCTCTTCCTTCATCACCATCCTTATCTTTTACCCCCTTACTCTTGCAGCATCCATACGCTGAATTTTACGTCTCTCACATGCTCCTTCCTTTTACAGAATGCTTGGGCATGCCTTGTCTTCTGTCTTCTGTCCCCTTGTACCTACCTCTGATGGCTCATATTTGTGAAATTAAACACTATTCAGCATTTAAATATTAAATTAATAATGAATTGTTAAATAAAGCAAACTAAGGGGCCAGCCCCGTGGCCCAGTGGTTAAAGTTCCACGTGCTCCTCTTTAGCAGCCCTGGGCTCAGAGGTTTGCGTCCTGGGTGTAGACCTACTCCACTCATCAGCCATGCTGTGGAGAAAACCCACATATAAAGTAGAGGAAGATTGGTATGGATGTCAGCTCAGAGCTAATCTTCCTCAAGGAGAAAGAAAAAAGGGAGGATTGGCAACAGATGTTAGCTCAAGGTGAATCTTCCTCACAAGAAAAATAAACAAAATAAATAAAGCAAAATAAGACAAACTTCCTTGGCCTATCACATATTCGCATAAAAACCTGGCCGTAGGCTAAATCAGATACCTCTGACATTAGCTTCTATTGTTCTCAGTATGAAATTTATATTTAAATGATAAAATGTTCTTCAATGAGATTTTCTTGGGCAGAATATAAACTCTGTGAGATCAGGACTAGGTCTGTCTTAATTAATATTTGTCTTTCTTATAGAATAGAATAGGATAGGATAGGATAGAGTAGAACTCATTGAGGACAGGCATTATCATCTCTTTCTCCCTCACTATGGTTCCTTCAAGGGCCTGATACTGTTCCTGGCAGAGGGAAGCCTCTCACTGAGTACTTGTTGAAGGAAAAAATGAAGACAGATTCAAGGAGAGAATGAGATACTCAGGTCTCAAGTTAGGAAATGTGAGTTTTGTTCTGAGTCAGGAAAAGTTGGTGATCTTATTTTCCATTAAGGCAAAAAAAAATTTATGGAATTATTTATTAGACCCAGAGTATAACACATGTGATGTAAAATGGACAACTTACAAGAGAAAGCTCAAAAGAGCTTGTGTTGAAATCCAACAAAGTACTACCAAATGACATCATTGTCTGAAAGAAATGGACACAAGTCATTGTTGAATGGAAGTGTAGAAAGTCCTTCTAACTTGCAGGGCATTGGGGAGCAATCAGAATCAGGGAGGCACATGTTCCTCCTCAAAGATTCATGCCTACTTCATTTCCCCAATCTTAGCCAGTGTTGGAATGCAATTCATTTTCCATTGGCATGGATTGATAACTGACTTCCTGTAAACTTTTTGTGTGTATTTGGGTCCATCAAATAATTTTCCACTTAGTAATGGGAGAAATTTGAGAAGTAGCATCTCTTAATGGGTATGCCAAGGCAAGGTCTACCATATATTACACCTCTGTAAGGTGAGTTGTCAAATACTTAACAGTATTTACATTTCAGAAAGAGAAAATCTATTATAAAACAGTTTTAATTATATACAACAAACCATTCTGATCAGCTCTTTAAAGTAAACTTATGGTATCCAATATATTTCATACATAATTTGGGTTCCTTTTTTCTTTAATACAACAGCATTCTCATCATCATCTACAACTCAGATCTATATCACCTAAGTAGCCTGGAAGCACAAGCCAAGATATGAGGTAGCCAGATAAGACATCTGTGGTTAGAAGAATGGAGCTCGTAAAGCTATGTGCGCACAAACACATACACATACACAAAATGAGATAAATGAAATAGTATTTTTGTGGTTTCTTTAAATTACCTTGTTTTAAAACTACATTATCCTGAAAGATAGAAAATATGATTTTTTTTGAAATGTAGAAATCCCCTATTGCTTTGACAAAAGTTGTATTTCTATAAAAGATGTGTCAGTTTCGAAAGACATGAATATGTTTTACCCTTCCATGGGTCAAATGGAAAGTAAAAAATAAAATACAAACAACAAAGAACCACTCTAATTCTTACTTTTTGATAAACCTGAGACTTACGGGGAAAGTTTTAATTAATCATGAGTGTATATATTCACCAAGATTCAGCTTTTGGCCAGTTTTTCCTTCTCTATATAGTTTGAGAAACTTCTTTTTGATAGCTTCAACTTCACTTCTATAGGTACTTTATATATTAAATTTAAAATATGTTATATTAAAACATTTACGCTATTAAAATATATATCTCTATCCTGATCATTATCTCCAAATGCCAGCTAATGATTCTCACTTGGATTCCTAGCTGTCATCTCAATTGGAGCATAACGTAATCATCCAGCATAACCTTCCCACATTCTGAATTTTCTATTCTATTGAACATAATAGTCATTAGCTCAAAATTCTACTTTTTTTAACCTTTCACTTTCACTAATTTTACTCCCATCCCTGATAAATCTGTAAAATTAGATACTCTCTATATTAAACACACTTTGAAGCTAGGCAAGTTACAAATAAGCAAAGAAAAAAATGAATTTACTAATAATTAAAAACGAAATCCATTGCCATATTTTAATAAACAGAAATAAAAGCTTTTCATAAATATATTCTCTTGATTAATCCTTCAGAGTGAGCTGAATCCATCACTTTCATCCCTGAACACTGGCTTCGCCCTAACTCACAGCTTCACACTCCAATCACTCGAGTAAAATCTCGTCTTCTTTCTAAATGACACTCTATACCAACCCCTGACGTGTTCATCTTACCACAAAATGGAAGAAAGCAATCAAACAAAGCAAGCAAACAAATAAAAGAAAGAAAACAGAGCAGCTTAAAATAACTGGAGCAGAGACAAAAACTTTATTTTGGCCTCTATAGAGCGTTCAACAACTTAGCATCTTGCTGACTCTTAACTTCCAATTTTATGTTTCTTTGGACTTTATACTGAAGTTCCGCTTGGCAGTTCTCCTACTAACTGCTTTTCCTTTTTTGCTCTTAGGTCTTCATACCTACTGTTTGCTGCCAGGAGCAGTCTCCTCTCCCCCGTCAGCCAGCACCATGCTAAGTAATCACTCATCCTTCAATTCTCAAGTTAGAGGCGGATTTCTCTTCACATCCTCCTAGAAACAGTCACTGATCCACTTCAGTACGACTCCATATCTCACTACACTTAGTTTGTCAATTTTTTCTTCCTATATACTTCATTTAAACTAATTGAGAGTACTAATTAACTCTTTTATCTCACTATTGCATTACAAATCTATGTTAAATTCGTGCTTCCAACTATATTCAGTGACAAAGATTATACAGCTTTCTGTCCTATCGGCTAATTTTCTGCTAAAACTTTTCACTTGATTCAAACTGTTCTATCTCTTCTTTATGTTTGTGTTTTCCCTATGTAAGATTTACCATTAAACTCCTTCCTTACTTTCTATACCTCAGAAATGATATCTCTCCTTAGACTGAGAATCATAGTATCTCCTGCTTGAATTTTTCTATTAATGACATAATAGGGTGATCTACACTGCTATTCAGTTAGTTTTCAATGTTGAATTATATTTATGCAATATTTTCAGGTGAATGTGTGGTATGTCTTCATATAAATTGCAATTGCAATCCTGGAGGTGAAAAAACTAGGACATAAATAGAAATACTTTTTGTGATCTTTTTGGTATCACAAACAAACACGTCTAAGTGCCTTTCATTCAGTATATCATTCAACGTAGATTTCCTTTTTTTTTTTGAGGAAGATTAGCCCTGTGCTAACTACTGCCAGTCCTCCTCTTTTTTGCTGAGGAAGCCTGGCCCTGGGCTAAGATCCATGCCCATCCTCCTCTAGTTTATATCTGGGACGTCTACCACAGCACGGTGTTCCAAGCGGTGCCATGTCCACGCCCGGGATCTGAACCAGCGAACCCTGGGCCACTGAGAAGCAGAATATGCGAACTTAACCGCTGTGCCACCGGGCCAGCCCCCAATGTAGATTTCTTAATTTTCAGAATTTTACATTTAATTTTTAAAAAGTTAGTATGACCGTTTACTTGTATGTATCATAGGGTAACTCATAGGGAATGAGCCCTCTCACTGTAGATATCTCACTACTAGTACCTGGAAAAAATATATAAAACTTCTTCCATAAAAGAGGTGAGCATTAGAATGACTATGACCTGTTGTTTAAATGCACTTTCTGGGTTGCTATACAGTGAAAGGAAAACAAAGCAAAAAGCAAAAAACGGATCTAGCTGCATAGAGAAGAGAAAGGCCTGCATCCAGGAAGGCTGAAGTAGCTGGAATTTGCAGAGTAAAGTAATCGAGAAAAGACAACTATACAAAGACAGAGCTTTAGAAAAAGTATAAGCCAATCTTTCAGTTTGAACCTGTTGATAAGCAAGAATGCTGTTCACTGTATTTTTCTACTTTACTAGAAGAGACAATGACAGAAACTGGAACTGCAAAGTGAAAATGTGCAATATCCACCAGGGCTAATTTCAATGTCATTATTTAAAATAGTACTCCCATAAAAAGGGAATGATCCAGCACACATTCTGGATTTGGAAAACAAGTGTAAACTTAGATTGTCAGTGCAAGAGAGGGTACATGCTCACCTATGTGAGTATAAGCCTTAAAGGTATCAACAATAGAACAGGCTTAGAAAAGAAGAAAGAAGAGGAGGGAGAAGACGAATAGAACAAGAAGGAGAAAAGGAACATGAGATGAGAGAAAAGAAAATCTAGTGTTTGGACACCATAATGAAGACAGAGCCTCCAGAATGACTGAGATATCACTGAGGTTTCCACGACAAATGAATTTTGTGCTGTTACATGGGAATCTACCATTCACAAGTGGATAGATAAAAAACAATGAGCTTGGACCATTAAGTAGTTTTTGGATTATGTTGAATTGAATCCAATTTTAAAGAAGGAGAATGGCAGGGACCATACAATGAAGTTAGTGCAAATGAATAGCAAAGAAAGGAGAAGGAAAGATTTGTTTTATAATGAGTTACTTTTAAACATTGGAAGGGAATGAATTAAATGTATACTAAGGGCCACCAATGGATGTAACTAGGGGGAAAGTGGAGCACTAAGAGGAAATCGATTTTAATTTCACATAGGTAACAAGTTTTCAATAGAAAAGTTGTTTAAAATAATATATACTGCCATGGAATGCAATAAAGTCTTAGTCATTAAGGTACCCAGTTACTTCTTTATCAGTTAACACTTACAGAGTGTCACCTGATAGACAGATATCATGAGAAAAATGAGTAGTTCTTACCCTCCAGAAACTTATAGTTTAGTGGCGGATATGACCACATAAAAAAGATATTAAAAAAGTAAAATTAAATACATGTGCTGACAGTATATGTAGTCACTTTGTAGCCAGATGGCCTGCTGTCAACTCCCAGCTTAACCACCTGTTTGCCTTTGGGGAAGTTAAAAAATTCCTATGAGCTTCTATGTCTCATCTGTATGACAGGGATAACAAAATTCATTATAAAATAAAATGATGAAAGTTTAATGTGTTTTGCACAGAGACTGAGATATAGAAAGCAGAAATCAGTGCCTATTTTCTGGAAGAGAGAACCACTGAACTGAATATAGAAGGATGAGGAAAATTTAGCAAAAGGAAAAAGAGCATTTTAGGCAGAAGTACCATGGGCAAAGGCATGGAGGGGTGAGGGCTCATGTTGCATTGAGAAAATAGAAATTCAATTATCAGAAAACTGTGGAAAAGAGTATCCATCCATCCAACTTAGATGTAGCATTTTATAACAGTATCCACATATAAAATGAAGCTTTCACAACCACAGGCCACAACTCAGGCAAGTTATGTGGGAATGCAGAAGAGTTCTCTTATAACATTAGCTGACTCTGTTGCCTAACTCAAAATATCAGTGGTTCAATCTGAAAAGCAAAAATTGTAAAGGAGCATTAGCCAAATCAAGAGATTCTCTACTGTCTTTCAGAGAATCTTAAACATAGTCATGAAATCATACTTGATATGAATACTGTGTGTATTGATAATCTTACCAAATAATTATGTTAGGCGTTGGACAATCACTATAACTTCAGGAATAGAAGTTTAAAACAAACCAATTCAAGAATTTACCCATACAAAGAGTAATTAATTTATAGCATTTTCTACTCTAAGCTAACAATTATTAGGTAATAGCCACCATTTTCAATGAGATTGTAATGTAATTATCTTATTTAATGATGTACAGTTACATATGTGTATACATACGTGTGAATGACAGTCGTAAGTCAGTATGGTATATATTTAAGTTCAATATTGGCATTGGGTTTAAGTTTTATGAATTCAGATACTCTTTACTTTGATCACTGCTCTTTCTTTATTGCTTAAAACAGATCCTGGACTTTTGCAAGTGCCAAGAAATACTTGCTGAAGAAACATCTCAGTTATATAAAGAAGACCTGCCCCTTAATTCACCTTAAGTCTGATCCAGGATGACAATTCCCGTGTTCCTACCAATGCATAATTAATACACAAATGATGCCCTATGTTCAGGTTAACTTCCTCCTGTATTTGGGAAATTAGCAGAAGATAAATTTTTTTACATTAATTTTATATGCATTCTATAAAATATCATCAATTTTAGACGCTAACCAGAAATTATTTTTGAACCCACAGGATTCACTCAATGTACTTTTTAAAATATTTGACTATGAATTTATCTACCTGACATGACATTCTCTCTTGTTAGCTGATGTAAATTTTGAGAAAGAAGTGATGAACTTAGCATTGCAGGTTAAAGGAAGTTATGTGAGCAAATTACAAAATAATAAATATATGTGGAGCTCTTCGTTGTACAATATCCTAGTCTGATTTAAGAAATGAACAGTTGATTCAGTGGCAATTTTCTAACTTAAGTGGTATTCTTTTGATAAGTATCTCAGCTACACAGATTTTATTTTATACTGCTATCTCCTGACCCTTGCAGAACTTTTGATTGCAATCATTACACCATAGAATTACAGACTCAGTAAACATCTATTTCCAGCATATGGCCTGAACATTTTTATATTCTTCTTGTCTTTATTAGCAGATCAAACTGCTGATAAAAGGAAGATAGTCTGAGAAAATTCCCATGAGTGGATTAGAGAGAAGTGTTCTGAAACACATGGGAAAATGGAAGAAGGATATAGAGATTTGGGCAATATTTTTCTTTCATATACGATTTTAGATATGTACATACAAAAAATATTAATGAAAACATGTTTGCAGGTGTTAAATAATTTTCCAATCTTACTATATACTTCTAATTTCAAATATGAGAAATAAAATAAAGAGCTTAAAAATTAGAATGACTTTTACTAATACATAAATTGTTCTTTCAGAGAAAGGAAAAACCCAGACCTTTCACTTGGATTGAGATCTGAGAAGCTCTGAGTGGCTGCTGAATAGTGCTAGGGTGGGCTTTTGTCTGTATGCTGGCGGGCAGCAGCCCCAGGAAAGGCATAACAAGAACCAAGAGATAATAGTCCAAAGAGTCAAGAATGATGGTTAGTCAGTGGGCACGGCCAAGGTGTGGATTGACCCTGAAATAAAATCTCTACAAAGAGGACACCGAAAAAGAGGAGCAGATTCAGAAAGGTAAGCAGGAGATGAAGCTAAGAAAGAGTTGTTTGAGGTAGTGGTACACAGTGGGAGAACACTATTTTTCAGAGTGCTCATGACTTTCCCCGTGTTCTACCAAAAGACACTCTAGTTCCATGAAATCGCTCAGAGAAAAAAAATCAAGCTTGTCAATAAATAGGAGAAAATATTATCTTCCCCAAACTCAGTCAGGTAAAAAAGGAATGAGGTTATTTCTTCTTTGGAAAAAAGTGGAAATAAAAAAGGCTTAATATGCAAGAAGACATTGTCAGTGACACGCCAAATCAAATCAAACATTGTTTGACTTCCATTAAAATACCACAAACATGAGCTTCTGTCGTCTCTGTTAGGTTGACTGTCTTGCATATTAACTCAGACGGAGGCGTTGGTTTGGGATGCGAAATTGAGACTACCTCTCTTTTGCTAATGATTATAATGTCAAGGAGCATGAACACAGAAACAGCTTAAGAAAAGTGAGCATTTTTATTGTTTAGATGGGAATAAAGATATTTTAAGATTCCATTTCTATAGTAATAAATTTCTGTAATGAGACATTGATTGATCGTATTACAGGTTTTATTTAATTTTTTCATGGCATCCGGCTCACTCTGTGGGAATAGGCTATGTATATAATAAATAGAAGTAACTAGTAATAGGAAAATAACCAACCGAATCAATCTCCTCTAATTCTGTAGAGGAAGCAAAATCAAAAAACCCATGAAACAACCAATCAACCAACTACTCAAACAAAAAAACTCTTGTACTTTTGAGGAGGAACCAATGGCTCTCATACAAACCTGACGATGGCACTCTGACCTCCAGTGGAGGCTGAATTAGAGTAGTAGATTCTGAGCATCCTTGTGTTTAAGAGCCTCTGTTCTAACACCTTCTGAGGAACCATTAAGGTCCATGGCACATAAACACTTATAATGTTGCTTTCAAATTAATTTATGCAATGTCTACACCACTGAGCTGCGGAACAGATCACTGGAACAGTAAAGACTCTAGTCCTCATGGTGCAAGGATGCCCAATTAACATTTTCTCTCTGTCTTGTCTTAAATTTAGTTCCTCTAATGTGTGATGAAAGCTTGATTTGATTGTCTAAGCATAATAATAATTTTTAAAAAGATGTAAACAGATCAAAAATTTATGATCATTTTCCAGACAATACAAATTAGTGATAAACTAGAAAGTGAAATGATCATATGCTGTAAATGGGAAGTAGGAAAACGTAATTCATGAACCTTTTCAATGAGAGTTCAAACCTATGCAAACCTTTTTTAATAACTTTGTATTTTACTTCAATTTTATTAATTTTTGGTGTCAGGTTTATATAATCATTAAGTCTCTAAGAAAGTACTTAAGTTACTCAGTTGTACTGTCTCGTATTTCTTCCAGATACTACCAAATTTCTCTACTTCCCATTATTGAAAAATTCCTTGAAAGATTTGTTTATCCTCACCGCTTCTAATCCTCACATCCCATGCTTTCTGGAATCCACACCAATCAGGTTTTTCTGCCTATGTCTCCACTGAAACTATTTTGAAAGCCATCGATTCTGAGTCCTCCTTGATTTCAGCACTTAGGGTTGGCAACAGTTGTTCAGCTCCCTCTCCCGAAGCATTCTCTTCTCTTGGCTTACAAGAACCCATATTCTGCAAATTTTCAGAGTCTTTTTCAGGCTCCTTTGATTATTCCTCTTTCTTCCCTTTGTATATTAAGATGCTCAATTACTCAGACTATGAAGTGCTTTCCTTATTTATTTACATTCTGTTCTCAGTTTATCTTATTTATTATTATAGTTCTAAATTACATTTGACTGCTGATGATTCTTCAAAGCTACCTTTGTAGCCCAGATATTTCTTCTTAAATCTGGATACATATGTTTATTTCTCTCTAATGATTAATAGTTTCTCAATTTTAACATCTGAAACTGAAGTATTGCTTTTAGTCACTAAATCAGGTTTTCTCCAAGTGTTCTCCATCTTGATGGGCGCTAACATCTTTCATTCATGTTGCTCGAGCAAAATTTGTGTCATATTGACTCCTTGCTAAATCCAGTCTAAAGTAGGTCTCTTATCACTCTCTTCACCGTCTTTAATCTGATATATACATGTCAATGCATTTATTATTACTGCCATAATTATATATTTATTAGCTTGTTTGTATACTATCAGATTTTCCCCAGTATTTAAGCTCTATGAGGTCAGAGGTGTTTGCTTTCTTTTTGACTGTTTTACTAACGCCTAAAATATTATTTTAATAGTTGGGTATTTTTTGAATTGAATGAATTAATATGCCAAAGAGGCATATGATGTTTTTACTGTTCAGCATAAAAACACACGTCCTACTTTGAGGGAATTTACCATTATAAGAATCTTGTGAGATCTGTATTTCAACTATGGAAACTTTAGACTGCAGATTCGTCTTCTCAGCCCATGGATCTAGGTGCCCAATCAGCTTCTTAACCTGGGACCTTGAAAGGAAAGAAAATCACCAACAATTGTAGAAAATCTGAGAAATCATTGATCTGCAGAGAAATTACTAATGGTCCACCATTGTGTTGGTGGTGCTGAGAGATCGGAAGGGTTCAGTAGTCAATGGCTCAGCTATGGCTGCACACTGAATAGATATTGTCCTGCTACCTAGACATTGTTTGCTTTTGGTGCATTTTCTATACATTAGACTTTATACTTCTAAAGTCTGCTGCTTATTTTGTTAGAACTCATCTGCCACTTAGAACAAGGAACCCTGGTTATACATGGTCTTTAGGAATGTTGGGGTTGCAACAATTAAGAAGTATGGCGTTTCATTTTTTTGGATGGATCCTCCAAAGTGGGAATGCTGGATCATATGGCATTTCTATTTATTCTATCCATGGGGCTGGCCCAGTGGTACAGCAGCCAAGTTCACACATTCTGCTTCAGGGCCCGGGGTTCTCTGGTTTGGATCCTGGGTGCAGACCTATGTATCACTTGTCAAGCCATGCTGTGGTAGGCATCCCACATATAAAGTAGAGGAAGATGGGCACAGATGTTAGCTCAGGGCCAGTCTTCCTCAGCAAAAAGAAGAGGATTGGTGGCTGATGTTAGCTCAGGGCTAATCTTCCTCAGGAAAAAAAAAGAACAACAACAAAAAACCCAAAACAAACAAACAAAAGAACTTCCAGGGCCGGCCCAGTGGTGCAGTAATTAAGTACGCATGTTTCACTTCGGTGGCCCAGAGTTCGCCGGTTTGGATCCCGGGTGTGGACATGGCCCCACTTGGCAAAGCCGTGCTGTGGTAGACATCCCACATATAAAGTACAGGAAGTTGGGCACGGATGTGAGCTCAGGGCCAGTCTTCCTCAGCAAAAAAGAGGTGGATTGGCAGGAGTTAGCTCAGGGCTAATCTTCCTCAAAAAAAAAAAAAAAAGAAAGAAAAGAAAAAAAGAACCTCCATACTCTCAACTATAATGGTTGTACCAACTTAAATTCCCACTAACAGTGTACAAGGGTTTCCTTTTCTCTGCATCCTTACCAACACTTATCTTTTTGGTAATAGTCATTCTAACAGGTGCAAGATGATATCTAATTGTGGTTGAGATTTGTATTTCCCTAATGATTAGTGATGCTGAGCACCTCTTCATGTACCTGTTGGCCATTTGTATGACGTCTTTTGATAAATGTCTATCTACAGCATTATTCACAGTTGCCAAGATATGTAAACAATCTAAATGTCAATCAACAGATGAATGAGTAAAGAAAATATGATATATACACATATATAAACACACACACATACACTATGGAATATTATCTAAACTTAAAAAAGAAGAAAACTGTACTATTTGCTAAAACATGGATGAATCTGGAAGACCATATGCTAAATGAAATATGCCAGAAACAGAAAGATAAATGCTAAATTATGTCATTTATATGTGGAATCTAAAAATGTTGAAGTCTTAAAATCAGAGAGTGGAATGGTGGTTGCCAGGGACAGGGGGACAGGAGAAATGTAGAAATGTTGGTCAAAGGGTACAAAAGTTCAGTTATGCCAGATGAATAAGTGCTGGATATCTAATGTACAACATGCTGACGATAGTTAACAAACAGTATTGTATACTTGAAACTTTCTAAGAAGAGAGGTGTTAAATCTTCTCACCAGACACACACACATACACACACAAAAAGGTAATTGTGTAGAGGTGATGGACCAGTTATTTAGCTCAATTGTGGTGATCTTTTCACAATGCAGGCATATATACAAAAGCATCAAGTTGTAAATCTTAAAAATATCTCAATAAAATTGTAAAAAAAGTATGATACAAGGAAATATTCATTTTTACATTCTTTTACATAGTAGCTACTGCAAGTTTGTATCTCAAATAATTTGATTTATTCTATCAAATATCAAGGCTAGAAATATCTCAAATAATAAAATCTACCATTTATTGTTTACGCTCTACGAAAGTCTGTGTTAACAAAAAAAGGCTTTTCATGCAATACCTCAGCTGAAGGTATTGTATAAGATCTCACTCTTACCCTCAGTTTTGTAGGTGAGAAGAATGAGATTTAGAGTGAACAAGCAAGATTATGAAGTTGGAAAATTGGAGTGTGCACTAGATTTTTACCACAGAAAGCAAATACACCTGACATCAAAAAAAATGAAGACATGCTATGATTCCAAGAACGTCCCCATGGCAACAGAGCGTTTTTGCTCTTCAAAACTTTACAAATCACAAAATATAAAACATCATAAAGTGGGGAATAAACTAAATTTTGTCTTAGAAGTTTTGAATTGAGTTTATTTTCTCCGAAGTCAGGACATTGACATCACACATAAGCCTTCCGAAACTCAATGTGTCCAGGCCCCAGTTCAAACCTATGATGTCAAGATTGCCATGTGAGTTGATATAACTTCTCTCTGTGGTTTGACAAAATAAAGCAATTCTCAAAATAAATATCTGATCCAAGATGCAGCTTTCACACAAATATATTATTATTGTCCCTATTTATTAAAAGATTAAATAACTTACTAACGTTATACAAATGACAGAAAAAGTGCCCTGATATTTATCCAGGATATAAATGTGCAAAGTACTTTCTTACCGACGACTCTGTGTGGATGATATTATTACTTTCATTTTAGTTATAATTGTAGAAGCTGAGGCTTGAAGGGCTTTGAGAAAGTTGCCTAAGCTTACAGCGTGTGTAAGTGGTGGAGCCTTAATTTCGTCACATGTCGTTCACATGTTAAGCCCACACACTCTTAATTCACCCCGAGGGAACAAATTCTGGTTACCTCCACCACCACACAACAATCTCCCTCTCTCTACTAAACAGCACAACCATCTCAAAAAGAGTCTGAATTAAATCTTCAAATCTTGCTATGTATAAATTTGAAAATATCGTAGGAAGATTTTTTTTTTCCTCATTTAAAATATTGAAACAGACTCAGACTTCGACCTGAGTGTGAATTACACACCTTGTTACTTCTTTGAGGCTATTTTCTTCCTAAAATTCTGGTCATTGTTGAATCTGAGCAGCTTTACAAAATGCTGCCGTTAAAGAAAGAGACAATTTTCAAAGAGAGCTGTTTAAATATTCTGGGGTAGCATTTTTCTATCAGTTAAAGTGTAGAAGGTATTTCCAATCCATAGTGTTTAGATGGAAGGAAAGAAATGTATACTACCTAATATTAGGGGGAAGGGCAAGTGAAAACACTCTCAGAAAAATTCTGAATAAGATGAATTTAAGCTTCTACTAAATTTTCTTCTATTAATATCAAAATTATTGTTTCTACTTTCATTTTTTTCTATTGCTTTTAAACAGTTTGTTTTAAGTGGTTGAAGAAATATTACATTTAACATACTTGATACAGTGTCTAGCATACAGTAAATGCTCAATAAATATTAGCTATTATTATTTTATTAGCACTCATTGATGCGTATATTAGCTCTGCTGAAAACTAACTCCCTTAGAGTTTTATGATTAATAGCATAATCATAGTGGTACCATAATAAGTAAATAGAAGAGAACATAACCGAGAAAATGAAGCTTGAATTAAGCCAAAGATATTCTGAAGCTTGTTATGCAACCGATATTGTAGGCCATTATAAACTGGAATCACTTTCATTTGTGGGTCAGGCCTGCTGGATATATTAATATGCAATTAATTTTCTGCAATTTGGTCTGTTCATCCGCAAGCCGACAACGATGTTTTTGGAATGGCATTGTCCTAAAGTAACTCCATAAATGTTCTTTTCAAAAGAAAGAAGGAAGGATGGAAGGAAGGAAGGGAAAAGAATCTTCCACTGCACTCCAAAATGTATCTTTAGGGACTCCTACTGCTTTCCTAGCTGAATCAGTCTGCTATACTTTAGTTTTAATTTTTTATCTTATAGTCTTTTGAGGAAGATTTGGATCAGTTGCAATAGACTTAAATTCTGTATGTGCCTTTTCTCTACCTCAATTCACCCAGAACTCCTGACAGAAGTATGAACTATTGAAATTTTATAATTTTTATAGTATGGAATAATTTGAACGATGTGAGTTAGAGTTTTTGATCCACCAAAAAAAGGCCACATGTTAAAGGACTAATTACAACATTTCAAAGCTAATGGAAAGAGTCAAGAGCACTATTTCAAGCTCAGCTGTTACCACTATTCTAAATAGAAGGGTTCAGTTAGAGTTTGCTCACACAGAACCTTAGTCTCCTTTAAGGATTGAATTTTGTAAAGGAGAAATTAGCTATGGTTAACCTATGTTAACCCCCAGAGTTTGAGAAAATCTGAGATATAGATAAGAATCAGTGATTAGACAACAGAGATTATTTAAATTGCAAGTAAAGTAAATCTATATCGTATTTATTTATAGATACATAGTGGCTACAAACATGAGATAATTACCCTTATAGATATCTTCAAAGATGAAAAAAAAAATATGTTGCTTAAATATTTTCCAAAAGTGAATACAGGAAAAATCTGTTAGTTGGAAATACGAGCTAATGTTCAAAGAATGGAGACTGTTTTTGACTTGTTTACCTTTCATTACTGGCAGCATGGTTCTTTACCCCATGAATCTCTCTGTCTCCAAATGATGCATCCCTCATGGTCCGTCTGTTGCTCTCACTTCCCTCCTACCTAGTTATTTAGCACAGTTTTAAACACCAATTCACTGTGTCCTTGAAGAATTTCTTCTACTTATCTTGCTTACAAAGAGTCATTATGGAACACTTTGGAATAATCCCAAATTTTCAGATATAATGAGAGAGAACAGGTGCACAGAGAATGAGAAGAATTCATTATGCACATTATTGGATTTTTTTTTTTGATAGCATGAGTCTAATTCATTATATCCATCAAAATAAAGCTGAGTTTCATAGTAAAAGACTTATGTCTACAGATTTAAAAAACGTGAAAGAGTCCGGATGAGTGAGTCACACAATTAGCTAAAAATATAATGCCTATGGAGTATTACCCTTTTATTTACTAATTGGTCTTGTGACTTTAGAATATGACTAAATATTCCTGACTCCTTTTGTCTTAATGTGCTCAGTAGAAAGAAGGAATTCAAACAAGTGTGAATTAAAATGAGCTAACAAAAACACAAACTCAAAATACTAGTTTCTAAAGTACTGTGGTCAAATCAACAATGGCAAAGTTTTCTATGTGGAAGTATGTGTCTCTAAATTACATATAAATTGGTAAACTGAGAAATTTCTATGTTTGTTTTATAATCCCAATTACTACATTGTCTTGTGTAAATATGTGTAACACAAAAATACAGAATTTCTAGGCAATATATATCAGAGACAATATAAAGATATCTGGGCATTTGTGACTCAGTTGTATATTTATTTTATAAAGTAACATAAAGCTATAAAACTGTTTCGTGAATACAGTCAGATGTGCAGACTTTTGCTCAAATTACTAAGAATATATTCAGTAAATATTATTATCTTCCTTGAATGTGCACATAATTTTGTATTAAATTTGCTTTTGACTATCTAAAGATGATTTTTGTAAAAATAGAAAATTCCCACTATTAGGGACAATTAATTGTCCTTCTATTAGAAAATTCCCTCTATTAGAACAGTTAACTAATACTACTGAATTTACATTGGAAAGAATTAAATATTTAGATATTTGGTAGACTTTTGGATATAATATTTAGAAAAAATGTAATGAATAGTGATCTTCTTGAATATATGAACTTTTGCACATTAATATTCTGACCATTATTGTAACAATTTTTCCTTTCATCCATAAATTCTAGACAAAAATGCCCAAATTAGCTCTTTACTTTAAGATAGTATTTCATAGTCACTTAAACAATAGCAGAAACTAACACAAAATGTAAAAATTAGATATACATGCAGAAGCACAGGGGCAAAACCAGGTGCCCGGAGGCCTACCAACCAATTCAAATCCTAATCTGTCACATATTAATAGTATAAAGTTGTATGATCTTGGATATCTTACATAAGTTCTCTGTGCTTCACTTTTTTTCTCCTAGACAATGTGATACTGATAACACTTTGCTGATAGGATTATTGTAAGAATTAAATTATGTAATCCCAAAGTGCTGAATACAGGGCCGGGAACATGGTCACTATTTAATAAATATCGGTTA
The DNA here is from genome assembly GCF_021613505.1 of Equus quagga. Taxonomy (NCBI): domain Eukaryota; kingdom Metazoa; phylum Chordata; class Mammalia; order Perissodactyla; family Equidae; genus Equus; species Equus quagga. The sequence goes on from NC_060269.1 coordinate 129,882,361, forward strand.
TTATTATTAACATTTGTCATACTCTCATTCTCATATTATTTCACCAATAAATTATTTTTAAATAAATAGAAATATCTCATGTTTTTATACATAAAAGGAAAGTAAATGACTTCTTCAAGATAGTATTTTAATATATGTAAATTTCTGTAATTGAACTCAAGAGTAGACTAAAGTTTTTGAAAATTTTTCTAATTATCCTTCATTAATTCATTTATCTGTCCACTCATTTATTCAAAAATACGTTTGATCAAATAATACTTTGTGCTGGGCTCTTTGATACGTCCTGGGAATATATGGTGAATAAAATGGACATAATATCTGCTTCGAATCAAGGGAGGGTAGGGAGGAAGGCAGGTATTAAACGTATAATGTAAATGGAGAAGCCAAGGGAAAAAATTCTTAGTAGGATTAAATAACCAAGGATGAGAAGAAATAATCAAGGGATAAAGGATAAGAAAAGTAATCCCAGGAATAAAATTTAAGCTGCGACTTGATGGAGATTATCATTGTTAGCAAAATTATGAGCAATTACACTACTATAAAAATGAAGTTTTTGAAGTCTTCCCACATTCCAGTTTCTGTGCTAACAAGAAGCTGGGCCAAGATTTAAACCAACATATTAAATCTCCTGCCTCTCATCAATCAAAGACAGGCAGAAGTAGAACAGAGAATGCCAGGAGTCCTAGGCAGAGGAAACAACATGTAGGAAAGAAGGAGGGACTAGTATGTGGAGTGCCCTCTGAGCCAGGTTAAGAAGTTTGAATTTTAACTTCTGGAATATGAAAAGATGGAGTAGACTTTTTTTAAAAAAGTATGCCCTGTTTTTTTTTTTTGGTAAGGAAGATTGGCCTTGGCTAACATCTGTTGACAATCCTCCTGTTTTTTGTTTTCTTTTTCCCCAAAGCCCCAGTACATAGTTGTATATTCTAGTTGTGGATCATTCTAGCTCTTCTGTATAGGATGCTGCCACAGCATGACTTGATGTGAAGTGTCTAGGTCCTCGCCCAGTATCCAAAGCTGTGAACCACGGGCTGCTGAAGCCGAGTGCATGAATTTAACCACTTGGCCACAAGGCCGGTCCCCAAAGTAGACTTTAAAGTAGAGGAATGATAGTCCGATTTGTGGTTTCAGAGATCACACAGATTAAACAGGAAATTGATAGCAGATAAACAACACAGAATTTGAGATGAAATACGATTGGACACCACACACAAAGACTGAAATGAGATAGACAATGGCAACAGTGATAATGCTGGTGAATATTAATATTCAAAAAAGAAAGATGGAAACAATAGGATTCTGTGAGTGGTTGATTGCGAGGATTGGGAACAAGAGGATGGACCCTGGTTTAAACTCAAGTAAGAGGATGATGCTTGAGGAAAATGCAGAGGGGATGAAGAATTTTGAGTACGTTGAGTTAAATATATATTTAAGCTATCTAGGTAGAGGGTTTGCTATTATTTTGTCTGTTTCTGTTGTTGATGTTGATGATGATAATGTTGATGATGACAATGTCAATATTTCTTTGGGGTGAACTATGTGCCAGGCTCTGTGCCTTACATGCAACATATCATTTCAATATTCCATTTGGTATAATAAATATGTTTAAAAATCTTTATGGAGGATATAATTCATGCTAAAGTTGTTAGTCAGTCAGTCAGAAAACATTAGAAGTAGAGATGTTGACACCAGAAGAGAGTTCTGTGCTGAAGATAAGAGTGTAAGAATTTAAACTAGTAGGTTAAACTTGCAGTGTGGAAAAGAAAGCAAAAACAAAATCAGAGAGTCTATCAGGAGCCAAGAACAACACGATTATTTATGTGAAGGATACGGGATGAAGTCCCTGAACATGAGACTGAGAAGACGCTGGGGCCAAGGAGAGAGTGTTTTAAGAATAAGTGAGTAATTAATATGATCAATATGTTTAAATGTTAAGTCTAAAAAGTATTCATTAGATAGAGCACCAAACAGGTTATTTTCTAAGGACTTATTAGGTGGATATAAGACTGCATTTGGCAGAGAAATGGAAAAAAAGTCAATTTAGACAATGATTTAAAAAGTTTAACTTTGAAGGGAACTTTTTCAAAGATAAACCATGATCAGGAAAAGAAATTAAAAATATGGGGTTGAAAGGGTTTGGTTTTAGATGAGAGAAAATTGGAAATACGTGCTACTGAAAAGAAGCTGAGGAGATTGAGAAGATACTAAAGAGTCATTAAAAATTTTAAGGCAAGGTATCTGAATGGCATGGATGGGGAATGGTATCCCTTAGAGCAGCAGATCTCAACTGGAAGCCGTGTGTACCCCCATATCTGGAAACACTATTGGTTGACACAACTGGGAGTGATGTGCTACAGGCATCTAGTGAGCAGAGGCCAAGGATGCTGCTAAAGAACTTATAATGAAAGGGCAGCCATCCATAACAAAATGCCAATTTGACACAACTGGGAGTAGAGTACTACTGGCATTTAGTGAGCAGAGGCCAGGGATCCTGCTAAACAACTTATGATGAAAGGGCAGCTATCCATAACAAAATGCCAATAGTGACAAAGTTGTGGAAGCATGCGTTAGAGGCACAGGTGAAAGAAATGGCCTCATAGAGGAATCACTCTCCCAGGAGAGGGAACATGAGATGCAGCATCATTTAGAAATGATGGAGTTGTTTAAGCCATCGATGGCATTAATGATAAAGGACTGTAGAACAGAGACAGCTATGAATAGGTTTAAAAAAGAATAGGAAAGCAGTTGGTTAAGTAAATATATGAAGATTAGCAGGTGGTACTGAATGCCAGTTTGGGTTTGCTGACCATGAATTTAAGGGCAGAAATCTTCACATTTATATATATATTTCAGAACTACCCAGAAATCCTGATACATGATTTAAGAAGACTGATGGATGGCTTTCAATTAGAGAATTTTTTACAGGCATGAAATGGAAGGGTAAGAGGGTGAGAGTAAGAGTAATCACATTGTGAAAGTCAAGCCATGTACATAGCGAATTATGGTAAGGAGAGAGCTGAAAGTTGGAAAGAAAGCCATGTCAAGAGTCTGGACATTACTGAACTGTTATATTGGGATTCAGTGGTGACTGTCACTACTTAAAGTTTGTGAACTTATTGATAACTACTCTTTAGACTGTGTTATACTTCCAAGAGAATTTTTTAAACTATATGATTTATCAATGATTTGACTCATTTTGTACATTCATATCATTTTTCTAATGACAAAAAATTATTAAAGTTATATTTTATATAAATTATATCAACATTGTATTATATAATTTAAAAATAACGGAAATCAATTCAATCAAGGTTGGTAAATATAATCTTTAGCATATATAGTTATACAAATTATCCAAATGAATTTTGAATGTTAATATTATACAATGATGTTTGTCAAAAAAGTTAAATAATGAAAAGAGAAAAGCAAAATAAAATTTGAAGAACAAGAAAGTTTTTCTTTTCCTTCTTGTCTTTTTAAAAATTACAAGTTAAGTCACAAAGAAAATTCGAATAAAACATACCTGGAATGGTCAGGCAGGAGGAGGGTGTTAAGTTATGTAAGCGCTCACCCTACTCAAGTGTTCTCTTATATTTTCCTTCAACTTTTTTTTTTTATTGTCACTTACACTTTCATTCCAGAAATATTTATTGAGTACCTGCTAGGTCCTTGGGATACAACAGTGAATATGAAACAGAAAGTACCGGCCGGAATGGGCTTTACATTCTAGGCAGGACAGCATATAATAAACAAATATCCTCTTGGGTAAACAATATGATATCAGATATGATGAATACTATAGGGGAAATAAAGCAAATTAAAGAGATAGAATAGAACAAAACAGAGTCTACTGTTGTAGATTGTGGTCTAAGAAGGACTTTCTGATGAGCTCTCTTCTGAGAAAGAATGTGATGTCTGTGTATTGAATATGGAACATAAAGAATTGTCCATAGGTTCACATGATAGACCCTTTTAGCTTTTGTCTATAAAGCTACAAAGTTTCTCTGCCTATCTAAAGCCACAATGGCAGTGTCTTTTTTTTTTTTTTTTTTTGAGGAAGATTAGCCCTGAGCTAACTACTGCCAGTCCTCCTCTTTTTGCTGAGGAAGCCTGTCCTTGAGCTGACAACCGTGCCCTGCTTCTTCTACTTTATATGTGGGATGCCTACCACAGCGTGGCGTGCCAAGCGGTGCCATGTCCGCAACCGGGATTCGAACCGGCGAACCCCAGGCCGCTGAGAAGCGGAACATGTGAACTTAACCGCTGTGCCACTGGGCTGGCCCCATGACAGTGTCTTTTTGAATGTTATAAAAGTACTACAACCTTATTAATAGTAAACAAGAGACATGGCAGTTATCATTTAATTGTTATTTGATTTTGAAATTTAAATTACTCTAAGCTAATGAAAAAATTGAAAATAAACAGGTTTAAATAGATATTTTAAAATATGAGACTGGGCAGCACTAATTTGATAGAATATTAGTTTTTCCAAGTATGTACAATTACTTTCTCATAATGATGAAAATCACAGAGTGTGTGTGTGAGTGTGTGTACACTTTCTGGTTTTTCTTTTTAGCACTTAAAACTTTTCTTTGGAAATTCTAAAAGCCATACTTAATTTTTAACACCTAGTAAAAGTGTCTGAAAAGTGGTACCCATTAGAGAAAGAATGATAATCTGATGATGGTGCTAGCAGGTGGTACTATAATGAATTCTCTTTATGGAAGAGTACATTCATAACCATCATTTGTCCTTAGAGTTCTATTATACTATGAGAAGTGAGAGTAATACTCTCAGAAAAAGGAAATGACTATTAAATAATTCTTAATCTCTAGAAAGGGCATCTGTATGTGGGATTATTAAATAAAGAAAAATAACTAATAAGTAAATAAACTTTAAGAGCTTCTCACACACACCTTCAAAAATAATATTCTACATATAAATAAAACATTTTCCCCTTTGCAATTAATTAAGTTTGTGGCCAAAATGTCTGATGCACTGTGTTCTGTAACAGAATAAAATGAGAAAGAATAAGAGAATGCATGAGAGATTGTACAATGGAAGAGCTCTCTCTGGCTGAGTGGAACTAGCTATGTATGGG